>NC_133326.1:309358396-309706535 GCF_042186555.1 Aquarana catesbeiana | reverse complement strand
GCAGAGGGAGTCCCTCTGGATCGAGCGACTCAACGCCACCACCCCGCCTGGCCTAAACGAGTCAGTGTCCTATAGGGCATTCTTATGAATTCTGGTTTACTCCTCTTCCCCCGTCCCCCCTTCTTTTCCCCCCCTCCTCCCTTCCCCTCCCTGTCCTCCCTTCCCCTCCCCCCCCCCCCTTCTTTCCCCCCCCTCTCAATTTTCCTCCCTCTTTCCTTCCCTTTCCCTCCCCCCCCCCTTCTCCCCCTCATGTTTTTCCTTCCCTCCTTCCCCCCCCTTTTTTTTTTTTTTTTTTTCCCCCCTCCCCCGATTTTTTCCCCCCCTCCTCCCTTCCTTTTCTCCCCTTCCCTCCCCCCTCCCCCCCTCCCTGCTCCTTCCTTTCCCTTCTCCCATCCCCTCCCCCCTTTCCCCCCCCCCCTTCTCTCCTTCCCCGTTTCCCTTCCCCCCCCCCCCTTCCTTCATCCTGGCACCCCCTGGGTCAAATATCAATATATTAATTATGGCTGCCTAGGTCTCATTCTCTAAGGTTAGGGGTGGCTGACACTCCATACAACTCTACACATTACTTGTATATAACACTTGTTTTATTTTTTGTTTCATTATGCTGTATTGTTTTGCTTTATTATGTTGCTGTTCAAGGCCAGGCTCCTTCCCCCGTTGTCAGACCCTGTTGGTGTGTTCCGCCCCGTTTCATCTCCTAGGCGACGGACACATGCTCGCCCTGGCAGCCCTTCGGCTGCTTGTGTCTCCTTGTTTGGGAACTAGATTCCCCTTGTCGGGAGCGCGCGCGTGCGCAGTAGCACTCTGTAGTGCACCTGCGCAGTGCGGGTGAGCTGACCCGGTGACGTCAGGGACCGCCCTTGCCAGGCCGTCCCTGACTTCCGGGTTGGGGTGCTTTTATAGCGGCCGGTACACGGCCGCTGTACGAGCCTACAGTCCTCCGGCGTCGCGCTCTACGAGGTAGCAGCATCTGGGTAAGTCTCACCTCCCCCCCCCTCCCTTCCCCCATCCTGTCCCCTTCCTTCCAATCCCTCCCTGGTGGTTGACTTCTCCCTGCTGTCTCCTTATCCATGCTGCGCTTGGTCACTATTGCTTTCCTATGCACAGTGGCCACTTGCAGCGTCTGTGTATGGCCTCATATGGGTATTTTACTATTTCTTCCTTGTGGGGGACTACAGATAACTTGTCACGTTTACACCCTTGTACCTGCTATTTATACCTATTACCTATGTTTTGATACCTTCTACTGTAGCAAGCTATCGTTGCTGTCCCCTTGCTTTGTGGGCACTTTTCTCCCTCCCCTCCCTCTAATATCCTAGAGTATAAATGTACCTTACTCTATTACAGCTTTTGCGGCTACTACCTTCCTTGCACAGACCATTGGCTCCACCCTTGTGGAGCTTTCACTATCACTCATGAGCGCCTGGATCGTTTAAACGTTCATTCACCATTATCCCCATCAGTGTATGCTCCTCCTTTACTTTATTCTACCACCCTCGTTGACCACGTTGCAGGGGTAAGTTATGGCCCTTATTATCTGTGTGCATTCTCCCTTCTTCCTTTCTCTTTTTTCTAGTCTTCCCCATTCTTTCCTGGTTCTAGCCTTTGCTTTCTTACCACCCCCCCCCACCCCCACTATTTCTCCTCCCCCCCCTCCCCTCCCCCTTCCAATTTTCTTTCCTTCCTTTTCTCCTCTTCCCTCTCCCCCCCCCCTTTCCCCCCCCCCCTTCCTTTCCCCCCCTCTCCCTTTTTCCTCCCCCCCCTCTCCCCTTCCCCTTTCCCCCTCTCCCCCCTCCCCTTCTCCCCCTCCCCCCCCTCCCCTTCTCCCCCTCCCTCTCCCTTTCCCCCCCCCTTTCCCCCCCCCCTCGGTTTCCCCCCCCCCTTCCTCTCCCCCCCTTCTTCCCCCCTTCCCCCCCCCCCCTTTTCCCTCACTTTCTTCCTTCTTTCTTCCTATTTTCCCCCTATCACCATTTCTAGTTTCTTCTCTTTGCACACTGGGTCCCAACTTAGAGCTACCTTATGGGTACCCCTATACCCTACTATGTTCTACCTTGCTTTGTGGTGCAGTGACCCACACACAAATCAACCAATTAAATATTTTACCCACCAGAGGCTGTTCTGTTTTCCCCTGTGTTCGTCGCAGGGAGAACTGTATGGGGCCCCACATATCCACAGAGAAATTCTGAACGGGTGAGCCTGTCCTTTCTTATACTCAATTTGTATATTATGGTTCAATGTATTATTTAATGATCTCGCTGCCACCATTACAAAAATGTTATGCATTTGTGAATTTCTGTATATTTATTATCTGTCCTTATGCCACATTATAGACTTTACTCTCCTGAGGAAGCGGTGAACACCGCGAAACCGGTCGAGAATCCAAGTCATTGTTGCAATCTCTGTTATTATTGGATACAATTCATGTGGTTGTATGTACTGCTTTGTTCTGTATGACAACTGTATATGTTATTGTACTTTCGAGATAAATTTATCTTTTTTTAAAATGATTTTCTATTAAAAACCTAGTTTTTATTCTACTATTTTTCCTTCACCTTTTTGTACCAATACCCTACTACCTCCAGTACCGAAATAGTCCCCTGTGGTTTCCCCTATATGTGGGGGGTTAGGATAACTGCCGACAGAAGCAGCGAACTGCGGCTTTCCCTACTCCCTACCTTCTTTTGTTATAGATTATTGGGATGATGGTACTTTATATTTGGTAACTTAACTATTGAATGGTAGGCGCTCTGCCTTACCATTTTGTTTTTTGCTGATAGTAATGGCTTTCTTCTGGCCACTCTGCCATAAAGCCCAACTCTATGGAGCATACAGCTTATTGTCGTCCTATGTACAGATACTCCAGTCTCTGCTGTGGAACTCTGCAGCTCCTCCAGGGCTACCTTAGGTCTCTGTGCTGCCTCTCTGATTAATGCCTTCCTTGCCCGGTCTGTAAGTTTTGGTGTGCGGCCGTCTCTTGGCAGGTTTGCTGTTGTGCCATGTTCTTTCCATTTGGTTATGATAGATTTGATGGTGTTTCTAGGAATCATCAAAGATTTGGATATTTTTTTATAACCTAACCCTGATTGTACTTTTCATCAACATTGTCTCTTACTTGTTTGGAGAGTTCCTTGGTCTTCATGGCAGTGTTTGGTTAGTGGTGCCTCTTGCTTAGGTGTTGCAGCCTCTGGGGCCTTTCAAAAAGGTGTGTATATGTAATGACAGATGTACTTCTCATCAACATTGTCTCTTACTTGTTTGGAGAGTTCCTTGGTCTTCATGGCAGTGTTTGGTTAGTGGTGCCTCTTTCTTAGGTGTTGCAGCCTCTGGGGCCTTTCAAAAAGGTGTGTATATGTAATGACAGATCATGTGACGCTTAGATTGCACACAGGTGGACATCATTTCACTAATTATGTGACTTCTGAAGGTAATTGGTTGCACCAGAGCTTTTTATGGGCTTCATAATAAAGGGGGTAAATACATACACACATGCCAATTCTCAGTTTTTAATTTCTGAAAAATAGTTTTATGTATATATTTTTCTAATTTTACTTCTTATATATTTTTACCAATTTTACCAACTTAGACTATTGTGTTCTATTCCATCACATATAATTCAGATTAAATAAACATTGAACTAAAGGCTGTAATGTAACAAAATAGGTAAAAAGCCAAGGGGGGGGTGAATACTTTTGCAAGGCACTGTATAGCTGAAGTCCAATATCCAAAGCTCCCTGAGACAGTTTTAGTTCTTTAGAGAAGCCAATAACACAGGAGGAAATAGAATCTGTCATTAAAGATCTTCCTATGGGAAAGAGCCCGGGCCAGATGGTTATAACTGATTGATGTAATGCGTGGATTTTTACGATTAAAGCATTCATACTTCTGAAGATTGGAGTGCGGTCACCTGTTTTGCACATACTTTGAGAGTCTTTCAGTTCACGGACTGGACCAGCACCAGATCTTCTGTACAGCTATTGTATCACCTGGAGCGAGGTTGCAGCCTCTCTTTGTCTTATCAGATGGTTATAATGGTACCTATTATCGTAAATTATCGTAAATTTTTGCCTCTGCTCATGTCGTAATTATTTTAATTTCCTGATTGGAGATAAAGATATACGTATGGAGACCCTTCTGGCCTATATTATGGTTATCCCTAAAGAGGATAAAGATTTAACATAGTGTGCAAATTATCACCCAATATCCCTTCTAAATTTGGATGTTTAGATCCTAGCGAAGTTGATGGCAGCTAGGCTGCTATATTTTCTCCCAAAAATGGTCCATCGGGATCACGTAGGGTTCATCAAAGGCTAAAAAGCTAGAGACAATTCAGTTGGGATCTCCATCTTACTCATTGGGTTTCTACCCAAAGGGTGCATGGTCTACTCCTGTCAGCTGACACTAAAAAGGCTTTCAACAGGATAGTCTTAATTCTTGAAGAAACCCTAAAGGCCCTGGGGTTAGGAAGTAAGTTACCAAATTGGATTTTTGCTTTATATACGGCAGCCTCCACTAGGATTAAAGTAAATGGTCTCACAGTCTTTTAGTATTAAGAATGGGACTAGGCAAGGATGTCCCCGTCACCTTTTTTGTTTACATTCATTATATCTGAGATTTAGTGGAAAACAGCATTCTTTTGTACATCTAATGTTCTTTTCTACCCCAGATAAAACATGGATTGGAATGTTAGTAGATCATAACAGAACAGAATATAATATAGGATTCTGGGAAGCAACATAATTTTCATAATATTAAAGGATAAGTTCCTTGAGGCTTCATATGTGTGGTTTGCAATGCATATGGAAATGCACAGATGTGAATGCAGCGTAATTGTTCTTTTGTAAACAAACCAATCTCACTTTCAGTCCCGATTCACGCCTAGCTTATTGGAAACGTTTTTTGGCACGTTTTTCTCGTGACACGCATAGAGCAACCAGTTGACTCTGGTGGGCTATCCTACACGTGACCAAGTAGCTCCTGGGACATTTTGGCATGTTGCGACTTGCATGTTTTTTACTGTACATTTCGCTGCATTTTTCACTTCATTTTTTTCACATGGCAAAATGTGTGTTTGCTTCTGTGTTTGGTGTGCTGTTAACCACAAATATCACCAAAAGCACAACTAGTTAATTTTAGGTGTATAAAGGTGACCATACACTAAACCTTCTGACTGTACAATCTCTGTAAAATCTTCTTTAGATTTACCAAAACTATATAATAGGAGGAGACACCATCTAACCAATCACTCTGTATCCAATCAGGCAGGCCCTTGCACTACATACTTTGATGGTAGATCTAAAGGAAATTGTACACCACTCCCCATTATGTTGGCGTCAGTGCGGCTGCCCTGGCAGTGGCACCCTGCTGCACAATCTCTGGGGATGCAATAAAATTAAGAGTTTTTGGAATGCAGTATTTAAACTTATCTTCATGATTACTGGTATGCTTTCCAGGCCCTCCCCACAATTAGCATTGCTAGCTGTGGGTATAGACAAATATCCTCCTTAATTCAGGACTATAGTATTCCATATATTATTGGCTTCCCATTTGGTTATGACGAAACAATGGAAATCCACCCTAGCCCCAAAGTCTCATTGATCCCCCAGGTAGATCCATTATAGCTGCCATGGACAGCATAACATCGGGTTTGTCCAAATACATAGATCACTATCTTCAGCCCCTGGCTCAGGGCCTGCAGTCCTATACAAGAGATGGTACCCATTTATTAGAGCAATTAAAGTCGTATAAATGGGATAATGACTACATCTGGATGTCTCTGGATGTAAGTTCCTTATATACATCCATCCCCCATGAATTTGGACTAGCAGCTTTGGCCACTTCCTATTTCATGACCAACTTATGAGTAATAGACAAACTGGGTTCATCTTGGAATGCACCAAGTTTTGTCTTACACATAATTATTTTTATTTCAATGATCAATACTATGTGCAAGTCAAAGGCACTGCCATGGGAACCAGTTTTGCTCCCTCATACGCCAATCTATCCATGGGCCTTTGGGAGCATCAATATATTTGGCTAAACAATCCATACTCTAAACATCTAATTTATTATGGCAGGTACATAGATGACATCATAATCATCTGGAATGGCTCCATTAACGACATTCAGGATTTTGTCAATCATTGCAATACCAACCCCCATGACCTCAGTTTCACAAATGTTACAGACCCAGATAAATTAGCCTTTCTTGATCTTGAACTTTATCATGTCAATGATGAAATACATACTAAAAACTATTGTAAACCGACAGCTGCCAACTCACTACTACACTACAAAAGCTGCCTCTACCACAAGTGGAAAAATAATATACCAAAAGGACAAATCTGTCGTCTGAGGTGTAATTGTACCAATATGACACAATATACAGAACAAAGCGACATACTCAACAAACTCAAGGATAAGGGCTATCCCGAATCATTGATCAAACAAGCTTACACTCAGTATTCATAAGACGTTCCCACTAAAATAGATAAAGGTACATTTGACCAATCTGTTAATTTTATCACCAGATTTCATTCTGATCACACAAAAATGGAAACAATTCTTAAAAAACATTGGCCGATATTGCTTGAGGATATACATCTCAAAACTATCCTCCCCAACCTCCCCAGAATCACACACAGAAAAGCACCAAATATCAAAAATAAAATCGCACCCAGCAAGCTCAAATCTCGCCCCGTCAATTTGACACCCCAGATATGCCTCATACTGTTACAGGGTAAAAAAAAAAGATAAACACAGCGTTCCTTACCACTTCTCCCAATATCATAAGAAATCTATTGAAGGCCTAGAAGTATGGATCGTGGAACAGATGCCTAAGAACCTTTCATTGGCTGAGTGATTCCATAGGCTCTGTGAACGCAAAACATATTGGATTTATTCTCTCAATACTCTTTCGCCAGGGGGACTAAACGAGGAACTCGAGGTGTCTACTATATTATAACATTTTCCCACAATAAGTACCTTTTTTTTCCCTTGGTATCTTTTCCTTATCATGGTTTTCATATAAAATACTTTTCTGTCTTGGGGTGGTGGGAGGATCGTCCCAATAGTAAGTAAGCATAGTGTTACTGTTAATGTCTAAACATCTAATCCCTCCCCCCCTTTTTTTCATCCCTACTCAAAACATTTCCCCTCCCCCTTCCCCTCCCATTCAACCCCCAAACCCCCCCTCCTTTTCCTCCCAATAGCCCCTTTAAGGTCCAATTACCTCACCACGTTACCCCATCACAAAAACCATTACATTAGATACCATTATTAGTGCATATAAATTCTATTATCGCATAAATTTATAATAAAAATCATTGCTTTGCAAAAGGTATCTAGGTACTACTGGCCTCTGTGTGATATACACACAGAGTGTAAACATATTTTTAAAATTAATTTACTATTTATTTACATGCATACATAGTAGTCATAAATTCATGTATCTTCCCATATAGATTTTATTTTCGTCTTTCCCCCTGACGCATACTATTAATTTCGTAATAATGAATCTATTTAATCCAAAGAAATTAATGCAATAGTCTTATTTAGATTGATTTTATGCTCAAATGTTATTTTTATATATTTTTTTTATATTTCTTATTGCCTATTCTTATTTGCAATTACCTCAAGAACTGATGTTGATATGTAATGTCATGTTAGTTCTGTTGAACCATAGGTGGTTAACAGTCTGTTGATATCTATATTATTTTAGCTCTGGGTATTTCATGTTGGAAAGTATGTCACATCCTCTCCACTAGATGGCAGTGTTCCAAGGCATATATAAGGCTGTTATCAGCCAAAGTATTACTAGCTTGACAAAGGAGCACGCCCTGAGTTCCATCTACCAGTGTGCATGCTCCGAAACATCGTTGCAACCCACCAGTGACGTCATCACACCTGGCTCCATGTTCCAACCCTCACCATCGCCTGATCCAAGCCTCGGTTTCATCGCCATGGTCCCAGAGATCCTGCTGGCAAGGATTTCTCCCCCACAGGCAGAAAAATCAGCTTTTCAGAACTCTGCTCTGAAGTGAACGTCACGCCAATATGGATGGACTTGTGCCTTACGTCCTTAACCTTCATGTAAGTGGATAATGCACCTGTATCTCATTAAAATGTTTACAGTTCTAACCTAGAGGCGCCTGTGTTTCTCTTCTCACTAGTCCCAAATATACCCCGTGATTCAAAGAGTTAATGCCCACTATGACTATGAGAGAGCTATCGCTTGTAACACTCAAAATCTGAAATCTTTTTCAGAGAGATTATGAGAGGGCTTGGTTCTTTATATATTACATTACATATGACACATTTTCCTTACTTGAGAGCGATGTGCTAATTAATATGTAAACCAATTGTGTTTCATTTTGTCAAAAATTATTACATAGTTACATAGTTGGTAAGGCTGAAAAAAGACACCAGTCAATACAGTTCAACCTGTGTGTGTGCATGGTTGTTGTATTTTGTTTTATTTTATTTTGTTCTTCTTCTTTATAAAAATTCAATAAAAATAATTGGATCATAAAGGAGATTGTACAATCAGATTGTATAGTGTATGGTGAGCTTTACAGATCCCAGGACATACTTCTCCTGTTTCCAATTATACCACTTTATCCACATAGGCTGTTGTCTCATCGCTAGCCCCCACACACTCTGACAAGTGAAAGATCTATGGCTGTGTATTTAGTAAGAATGATATTCACTGATTGCATTGAAAGAAATGCAGCTGCTAAGGGGTGGTAGTGATGTGCTGGAAGGGGGGAGGGCAGATGATGCAGGGTGTGTGCTAAAGAGTAGAGTTGGGTAAACAGTTTGGCCCCAGCATGAGTTTGGGCTGAACATTGGCTGTTCGCCTGTTCAACGAACACCCAAATTATAGGGAGTTCGACCGTTTGTTCTGCGCGCCAAATGACCACAATGGACTGCATCACCACACAGTGCATTGGAAGCTCTGATTGGCTGAAGCAATGAAAGCTTTGCCCAATCAGGGCACAGAGCACTGTCAGAGCCATGATTGGAGAAAGTAATGACTCTATCCAATCATGGCTCATTAATCTTAGTCCCGCCCAACGCTATAAAAATATTCTCCCCCATAGCGGCCATTTGCAGTGTGATATTGGCTTGGAGAGAGATATAACAGGGCTCTGTTCAGTGTTATAGTGTACTATAGTGATTCTATTGTCAGTGTATAATATCAGTTTAGTGTGGATCTAGTGATAGAGCAGTGTGAGTGTAGTGCGACCATTCATTTTTACTTTATTGTGAATCTAGTGATAGTGCAGTGTGAGTGTAGTTTGACCATTAATTTTTACTTGGTGTCAATTTATTTTGTCAGGGCAGGTTTCCTGCAGTATATTTCAGTGTGTTACTGCATGTTTAGCGTAGTATATTTCAGTCCGTTACTGCATGTTTAATGCAGTATATTTCAGTGCGTTAACTGCACATTTAACACAGTATATTTCAGTGCGTTACTGCACATTTAATGAAGGCTTATTCTTTTTTTTTAATTGTATTTTTTTGGAAAATTTTCCATAGAAATAAAGAAACATATGGAAAAAAAAATATGAAAAAGAATAAGATGTAACATTCAAGACATAAATCATATATGCATCACAGAAAAAAGAAAACAAAGTCATGAATAGCATAAAACCGGCAATCTGTTAGAGCAATCTTAAGCCCCATACACACGATAGGACTTTGTACAAACTTTCCCCTGAATTTTTGTACAAAGGGCGTTGGCCAGAAGTTTGTCTTGCATACAGATGGCAGGACTTTAACAGACAACTTTCACCAAGTCACGTGGTTTTTCAGCTCTCTACCACCACCCTTTGGTCAACTTCTGTATTGTTGTCTGATATTGTGTCAATCTCGCCACTTTTATTGGCGAGATTGACACCTTGCGAGCCGGGTTCACACTGGTGCGGGGATCCGAATTGGATCCCCGCCAATGCCAGGCACTGTGTTTGGTATGAATCATGAGGGGGAACTCCTCGCCAAATTTTCAATAAAAAAACGGTATGGGTTCCCCTCCAGGGGCATACCAGGCCCTTAGATCTGGTCTGGATTTTAAGGGGAACCCCCATGCCGAAAAAAAAGCTTGGGGTCCCCCCAAAATCCATACCAGACCCTTATCCGAGCACGCAGCCCGGCCGGTCAAGAAAGGGGGTGGGGACGAGCGAGCGCCCCCCCTCCTGAGCCATACCAGGCCACATGCCCTCAACATGGGTGGGTGCTTTGGGGGAGGGGGAGCCCTGCGGCCCCCCCACCCCAAAGCACCTTGTCCCCATGTTGATGAGGACAAGGGCCTCTTCCCGACAACCCTGGCTGTTGGTTGTTGGGAGCTGCGGGCGAGGGGCTTATTGGAATCCGAGACCCCCCTTTAATAAGGTGGCCCCCAGATCCCGACCCCCACTCTTTGTGAATGAGTATGGGGTACATTGTACCCCTACCCATTCACCTAGGGAAAAAAGTGTCAAGAAAAAAAACACAGTACACAGGTTTTTAAAGTAATTTATTAGGCCGCTCCGGGGGTCTTCTTCCGACTCAGGGGATCTCTCCGGCATCTTCTCCTGGATCTTCTGCCGGCTCCTCCGCTATCTTCTGCCGCTCTTTTGCTAGCGGTGGCCCAGACATCTGGATCGTCTTCTTCCCTCTTCTCTTCCAGAGATGTTGACACGACGCTCTCTCTGGCTATAATGCTGTCTGTGAGCTCTGCTATGACTTATATAGGCGGTGACCCTACCCCCTATGACATCACAGTACCGGGGCATGCTGGGATTGTGAGGTTATAAGGGGGCATGGTCATGTCATCCTATGATCACACCCCCTTATGACTTCACAGTCCCAGCATGCCCGGGACTGTGATGTCATAGGGTGGCGGGGTCACTGCCTATATAAGTCATAGCAGAGCGCACAGACAGCATTACAGCCAGAGAGAGCGTCGTGTCAACATCTCTGGAAGAGAAGAGGGAAGAAGATGTCTCAAAAGACCGGGCTCCTCCGCTAGCAAAAGAGCGGCAAAAGAGGAGAAGATAGCAGAGGAGCCCGGCAGAAGGAAGAAGGCACCAGAGAAGAACCAGAGAGCACGGAGACGACACCGGAGAGAGGGAGAAGAGGCCTGAGAGACCCCCGAAGTCGGAAGAAGACCACCGGAGCTGCTTAATAAATTACTTTTAAAACCTGTGTAGTGTGTTTTTTTTATTGACACTTTTTCTCCCTAGGTGAATGGGTAGGGGTACTATGTACCCCATACTCATTCACATTGGGTGGGGGGCCCCCTTATTAAAGGGGGCTCCCGGATTCTGATAAGCCCCCCGCCCGCAGACCCCGACAACCAACGGCCAGGGTTGGCGGGAAGAGGCCCTTGTCCTCAACGACATGGGGACAAGGTGCTTTGGGGGAGGGGGGCCGCAGGGCCCCCCCAAAGCACCCACCCCCCATGTTGAGGACATGAGGCCTGGTACAGCTCGGGGGGGCGCTCGCTCGTCCCCACCCCCTTTCCCGACCGGCCGGGTTGCATGCTCGGATAAGGGTCTGGTATGGATCTTGGGGGGACCCCCACGCCGTTTTTTCGGCGTAGGGGGTTCCCCTTAAAATCCATACCAGACCTAAGGGCCTGGTATGCCCCCAGAGGGGAATTCCCTCTCGCGCTCGCCGCAATAGGAAAATGTGTTTTTCCTATTGCAGCCAGCACGAGATGTACAGTACCCTGTCGACGAGAACCAGCGCGATGGGTTCGCGCTGGAAACATTCTCGCGGCCGCGTACTGTGGTTTGTACAAAAGTCCGATGCCTTTGTATACACACGATCGGACTTTGCTCCATCGGACTTTTGTTGCCGGAAAGTTTGTCCGTTCGCACAGCCAACAAAAGTCCGATGGAAACAGAAAAAGTTTGTCCGATGGAGCGTACACACGGTCGGATGTTGCTCCAAAACAGCTAATTTGCATGTTTGTTGTCAAAAAGTCCGATCGTGTGTACAGGCTTTTTAAAAAAAACAGGGAATTACCAACACAGGATGATAATGGTAGCTCCATGGATTGACAGCTAGTAAAACTTCCCAGAGGGAAGGTTTGAAACAACAAAGGAGAGTTACCCCGGAAGGGGCATGTAACCTGAAATAAAAGGTGGGAGAGAGGCACACCATGGTGGATGAAAATGGAGACACTGGAAACATTTCAGTAAAATATGTAAAAGGGGGAGGGGAGACAACATTTTTCAGACATTTGAGGTATTGAATCAGGATTAAGTACAGAGTTATCCCACAGCTTCCAAATTTTAGAAAATTGAGGTAGAGAGTCATGTACTACGGCGGTGAGTTGCTCCATTCTGCATATGTGAGCTAGGGCCTGCAATAGTTGGCTTAGTGTGGGCGGGGAAGCGGACAACCATCCCAAGGGGATTACCCGCCTCGCAGCCAATAGGACAAATGCAAGCAGTTTTCAGGCAGGCTTGGAGATGCCCTGGATAGGCAGGCCTAGAAAGTAATGAATAGGGTCCATGGGAATAGTTATGTCAAAAAGGTTTTGTAGGAACGTTTGGGCGGAGGACCAAAATGGTTGAATAATGGGGCATTCCCAGAAGATGTGGTAGTTGGAGCCTACGGCACCATGGCATCTCCAGCACACCCAAGGGTGTGCTCTACACATCTCGAAACCTTAGATACAGAGTCCCATATTTTATGCCATTGTGGAGGGTAATCTGTCTTTGGATGAGTTGGGACCATTTTTGTATATAGAGATGATGTGAGTTAGTTAGTGAAGAAGCATTGTGAAGGAATTTATAAATGGATGATATAAGATGAGGTTAGTAAGGGCCTTGGGCACATAGGAGTTCAAATGGGGTAGGTTTGTCTAAGGTTAGGGACAGCGACTTGGAAGAGAAGCAATGTTTAAACTGTAAGTAGAAGTAAAAAAAATGTTTGGGGATCTGGAATGTATGTGGAATCTCCGCAAAAGAGTGAAGTCTACGGGTAATTGGGTCAACCATATTACGGAGTTGGAAAATACCAGCTTGTGACCAAGGGTACATTCGACTATAGGATAGGCTGTCGGGAATGTCTGGTAAATAGTACATTTAACAAAGGTGGGCATGGAGAAGTGAGTGAAAACCGTTGGGAGCATTTTGTCCATATACTAAGGGTGAACAGCATAGGATGTAAACATAAGCTTTTTAGTTGAGTGATAGACATGTCTAGAGCTGACCATAACATAGCACATGGGTGTGCCGGGCAGGTGATCCTCATCTCAATTTCCGACCATCTGCTAGCTGCTAACCTGTGTGACCAAGACATGGTCGCCCTGAGGTGAGTTGCATAATAGTATTTAAGGAGGTCTGGGGCACCAAGGCCTCCTCTAGAACGGGTTGCAAATACCACTGAGCTAGCTATGCGGTGGGCCTTGTTATGCCAGATAAAATAAGTTGTTTCAGTGGGATAGGGATTGGCAATTTTTCAAATAGGTATAGGAGTCTTAGTAAAAGAGACGTCTTGAGTACATTATTCCGTCCCAGGAGAGAGAGAGGGTATGGATCCCACTGGTGCAAGAGACCATCAATATCTCCTAAAGAGGGTGGATAGTTAGCCTGATAAAGAGTGTGGTATTTGGAATTCAGATGGATCCCTAGGTATTTAAGAGAATGGGAGCACCAATGGTATGAGTAGTTTTGTTGTAGTGTTGCAAGGGCCGGAGGCGGGATATGTATTGGTAAAACCTCTGTTTTGCTAGGGTTGATCTTGTAGCCAGAAATTGAGCCAAAAGTTGTTAGTAGATCATGAAGAGATGTGGAGATTTGTCAGTGTCAGGAGAATATCGTCGGCGAACAGAGACAGCTTGTATTCCCTCCGTCGCAGCGAAACCCCACAAATATCAGGGTGGGAGTGAATGGCTGCAGCCAGGGGTTCTAAGCATAAAATAAAAAGTAAAGGAGACAGGGGACACCCCTGTCACATGCCATTGCTCAGGGGGAATGATGGCGACAGAAAGGAAGACAGCTGCATTTGGGGTGTCGGTTGTGAGTACAGGGCTTTGAGTGCTGCTATGAATGGACCAGAGAAGCCATATCTAGAAAGGGCAGCAAACATGAAGGGCCAGCTAAGCCTATCAAAAGCTTTCTGGGCATCTAGGCTTAGAATGAGTGCTGATGTAGTTCTGTTAAGCAAGTCTATGAGGTCGATAGTGCGTTGTGTATTGTCACCTGCGTGTCTTGTTGGTACGAATTCGACTTGGTCTTTATGAATAAATCTAGGGAGGATTTGGGAAAGTCTATTGGCTAAGATTTTAGTGAAAATTTTGTAATCAGAATTGAGTCGCGTGATAGGTCGATAATTTTCAGGGATAGAGGGATCTTTCCTTGGTTTTGGGATCACTGTAATATGGGCATGAAGTAACTGAGGGTAATGCCGCGTACACACGAGCGAACTTTACGGCAGACTTTGTCCTGTGGACTTTTCAACGGACTTTACGACAAACTTTTCGAATGAACGGACTTGCCTACACACGATCAACCAAAGTCCGACGGATTTGTATATGATGACAAAAGACCGGACTAAAACAAGGAAGTTCATAGCCAGTAGCCAATAGCTGCCCTAGCGTTGGTTTTTGTCCGTCGGACTAGCATACAGACGAGCGGACTTTTTGACCGGACTCAAGTCCGTCAAAAAGATTTGAAACACGTTTCATTTCTAGGTCCATCGAACGGTTGGGGGAAAAAAGTCCGCTGGAGCCCACACACGATCTAATTGTCCGACGGACTCCGGTCCGCAGGACAAAGTATGCCGTAAAGTCCGGTCGTGTGTACGCGGCATAAGAAACAGTTCCCTGCAGTAAAGAGGTAAAAAGGGATAATAACTGTGGGCTTAAAATTGGGTGGAAGGTTTTATAGTAAGAGTACAGCAGCCCATCTGGGCCTGGGGACTTGTGAGTAGGGAGACTTTTAACAATCTCTTCTAATTCTTCAGGGGTGATTTCAGTATTCAGAGAAGAAAGGTGAGAGGGGGACAATTTAGGCAAGTGTAGTTGCCCAGATTTGGTTTGAGAAAACTGGTAATTCGGTTCAGAATTTAAACAGTTATATAACCTGTTTAGGGATGAGTCGAACACCCCCCCCGGTACGGTTCGCACCAGAACTTGTGAACAAACAAAAAACTTGTGCGAACATGCGAACACCATTAAAGGGACACGAATGTGAAAAATCAAAAGTGCTAATTTTAAAGGCTTATATGCAAGTTATTGCCATAAAAAGTTTTTGGGGACCCAGATACTGCCCCCAAGGGACATGTATCAATGCAAAAAAAAGTTTTTAGAAACGGCCGTTTCATCTAAAATTGCTCACAGCTGTAATGTATTGCCAGATCTCAGCATTATACATAAAAAATCATTATAAAAAACAACGTGGGTCCCCCCCCCCCCCCAGTCCATACCAGGCTCTTCTGATCTGGTATGGATATTAAAGTGAACTCCATGCCAATTTTTTTTTTTTTTAAATGGTGTGGGGCCCCCCCCAAAAAAAATCCATACCAGACCCATAGGGTCTAAGTATGAAGATTTTATTCAGAGGGGGCATGAACGGCGGATTAGGATGGCTACACCTGCTTTCCCCAAAGGGTTGGAGGCCATATAAGCAGTTGGGAATAGTTTACTGGCAAATTTAAAAGGACTCTCCTGGGTGGAAGTGGGTCTCCTGGATCATGATCACATCAGCGGCTGAGGACTTAAACTCCTTCAATGCCATCCATCTCTTTTGAATCGAGTTTAAGCCCTTGACATTATAAGTAAGAAATCTTAATGCCATATTATCGTAAATAGTTCAGAAAACAAATGACTAAAGATGCTGTACATCAAAAGTAGAAATAAAAAAGACCATGGTGTATAAAGTAGAGAAATAGCTGAAAACAATATCATTAAAGTTGCATGAACAGAGGTAATACAAAAAGCTCTATATGGTGGACTGTCCACAGGTCATAAAAGGACCTGAAAAAAAAAAAAGAAAAAGAAAAAAATGTAAACAAAGAAAACCTGAGGGTTAAAAACCTGTCAGACAGCCAGGGCTGCAGCCCTGAAATAAAGGAGGGCACATGAAGACCTCCAAATAGTGGCAGGGGTGGGGGTCCCCATCCCCGGTATAAGAGCGTAGGGAAGTAAACATAAGGGCAAACAATACTAAGTCACAGAAAGAAGAAGAAGAATTCAACGGAATCAAAAGAGTCATCCCATGGATATGGGGAAGAGTGTTTCCAACTCATGGACAGAGACCTGGAAAAAATGAAAAAATAGGACCAGTGTGTGTGGAGAGATCCATCAGGTAGGGAGTGTGGAAGAAGGACACCTCTGGGTGTGGAGATGGACTTGGGTAGTGTAATGAGCCCCTGCTCGCTCGGTTCCACTCTCCCGACACTCCTCTGCTGCTATAGAATCAGATGGTCGTCTTGTAGCGCAGAAAACCCAATCAACATTATCACAAATCAACACCGAACTCTTCTTCACACAATAACAGAGTTAATTAACACAAACAACAATGGGGATCCAATGACTCTTAGATTCCATACTAGACTTATTTACAATACACATTCTAGCAGGCAACAGACAGACAGGTGGCTGGAATTGACATCAGCATCTCCTAACAGTATTTTTCCCAGCATTATGAATCAGCCAGTATTTCTAATATGGCAAATCCAGGGTCCCCAGAGTCTATGTGTCCTGGGGGACCAGGACCCGAATCCACAGTAATACCACCTCAAGGGTCCCCAGGCATACAGCTCACAAAGAGCACCGTTCCCCCAAATGCCAGGGCCGATGATTGATCGGCAAGAGGCTAGCATTCAGTCCCCTCCAAAAGTCTCTCTCCCGGCTAGGTCTGTCACAGGTAGATTTTGTCGAACTGGGGTCCAGATCCTGCTTGGAGCAGCTAGTGGTTTTGGTGTTGAAGGCAAGGGCAGGTGTCAGGAACGGTGTCATTACTGGTTTCACCTACTGGTGGCACTCTTACACTCAGCACCAAAGGGTGTAGTTTTGGTGACCACCAGCGGGTGTCTCCCTGCCTGGATTACAGACCAGCTATCAAGCACACCTGTTATGGGTCTGCTGGTCTATATAAACCCGCCCTGAACCAAAGCTAAAACGCTTCAGAATTCCCTCTGCCAGCCTTGTCCCTGCTGTACCTACTTTGTTCCTGCTTGTCCTGGACCCCGTTCCGTGAATCCTGTCTCTGAGACCTGTTCCCTGTTACCTGCTTTTGTCCTTATACCCGACTTCTGTTCCCCTTTTGCTTTTGTCCCTGCCTTGTTTATTTCATGTTTGTTTTCTTTGCTCTTGTGTATATATATATCAGTTAGATAATTAGTTAGGTGGTTTTGGGGTTTGCTGTGTCTTGCACTTGTTTATGGTTTGCACGTGTGTCCTTATCTTTAATAAACATACTTTTTGCATTTACTTGTTTGTCCCCGATTCCTTGGCGCAGCCCAATGATCTGATCACCTGCATTGGATGTCTGTGTATAGCATCCTTGACAGCAGGAGATCCTCTTCAGGGAGGGGTGGTATGCCCAGGCTGCAGAAGAAGGCTTTACTTTCATGCATGGAGTGCTCTACTCCCTCCTGGGAGGCAGAAAGGTGGAATGGGAAGCCCCAGCGGTATATAATTTTATGATTTTTCAGGTGGCTGGTTTTAGGTCGAAAGCTCAGACGTTTGGCGAGGGTAATGGGTGGCAAGTCACTAAAGATTTTGTTGCTGGTAGCTATGGTAAGGGCTTCTTTACTGTCATAGTAATGAAAGCAGACGATGATGTCCCTGAGGTTTGCCCCAGCTGGGGGTTTGGGAGCCAAAGATCTGTGTGTCCTGTCCAGGCACCAATCAATATCCGGGATGAAATGTTGTGGGTGATATTTACAAGCAGGGAGTCAAATTTGGCATCCAAGACTTCGCTTAGGTGACTCCCGAGGCTCGTGGAGCTGTGGATCGTGCAGCGGCAGTTCAGGAAGAATGGCAGGGACCAGAGCCGAGGGATCACACGTCCGCCATGTTCAGAAGCCGCGCATGTGCCCTCAATGCAGGCTTATTCTGCCTTCTTGTCCCCAGCTACTCACGTCATAGCCCCAGCATCAGGCATGGAGGAGTCAGCTGAGGTATTTGAAAACACAGAATCAGCCACTTGCTCCTTGATGATGCACAGCCATTACTTGACTCAGATCTTGGTTCTGAGGCTGAGGAAGGTAGGAACATGAGCCTACAGAGAGGGGAAAACACTGGTAAACAGCAAATTGGCAGTCATGTTCCCCCAGCCGCAGCGTATATTGCCAAGTTGTCTCTAGTGATAATGAAGATGGAGGGTATGATGATGATGATGTCACTGACTCAACTTGGGTGTTGGATAGAGCAGAGGAGGAAAGTGAGGGTGAGGTACAACCCCAAACAGGCAGCCATCATGGAAGAGTAGAGAGCAGCCATGCTTTTCCAGATTGTGGAGCTGTTATCTCCCGGCCCACTTTCCACAGCTCAGCTGTTTGGGCTTTTTTAGCACATGTGCAGCCGATCGCACTGTTGCAATTTCTAAACTTTGCCTCAAGCTCATCAAGCATTGCAAAAACACCAGCCATTTGGGTACCACATGCTTGACAAGGCATTTAACCTCCCACCACTAAGCCCATTGGAAAGCGCATCCAAAAGCTACACAAAAGGGACGCAATTCTGCTCCTCACTCCTCATGTTTCTGGTCTACCCCCGCTATACCTCATGACCTCTCAGCAGCCTCCACTGACAGGGATGATAGTATAGCGCAGAGTGTCCTAGGTCCTTGCAGCACCTCTGCCAGTAGCACACCACTGGCTGTAGACTACAGCAGGCAAATTTCTCTGGCCCATCTGCTGCAGCGAAAAAAAAAAATAGTCACTGCCACCCACATGCCCAGGGTCTAAATTCAAGCTTGTCAAATTGCTGGCTTTTCAACTCCTGTCCTTGCGTCTGGTGGATTCTGCCCCCTTCCGTGATTTTGCAGAATGTGCTGTACCACAATGGCAGGTTCCCAGTCTCTATTTCTTTTCACGTAAGGCCATTCCAGCTCTCTACCATCACATGGAAGGCAATGTTGTGGCATTGTTGGGCAAGGCAGTCAGCCACAAGGTCCATATTACTGCTGGTCCAGCAAGCATGGTCAGGGGCAATATATTTTGTTCACAACACACTAGGTAACTCTGCTTGCAACTCAGAGGGATGCAGGGCAGGGCTCAGTGCTACAGGTTATTGTGCCGCCACATCTCCATACAGCTAGTGATGATGCAAAATGTGTCAGCTGTACCCCCTCCTCCTCCATGCACGCCTCTGCTGAATTGTCCTATGAGCCACAAGTACCCCCTAAGTGTTCAAGGGGCTATTCAATGAGTCAGGCTAAAAGGTGCCTTGCAGTGCTTCAGCTGGTCTGTCTAGGGGACAGGAGCCACACCGGAGCAGAGATTCTTGCAGCTCTGCACGGGCAGGCCCAGAGGTGGTTCACACCACTCCAGCTGGAGCCAGGAATGGTGACAAACCTCCTGTCTGCCTTTAGACAAGGAAAGTTGACACATGTGCCATGCCTGGCACATGTCCTCAATTTGGTAGTGCAGCATTTCTTAACCACTTGCCTACTGGGCACTTAAACCCCCCTCCTGCCCAGATCTATTTTCAGCTTTCAGTGCTCTCACACTTTGAATGACAATTACTTAGTCATGTAATACTGTACCCAAATGATTTTTTTGTCCTTTTTTTCCTACAAATAGAGATTTCTTTTGGTGGTATTTGATCACCTCTGGGTTTTTTATTTTTTGCGCTATAAATGAAAAAAGACTGAAAATAAAAAAAAATAATTTTTTCTTAGTTTCTGTAATACAATTTGGCAAATTATTAATTTTTCTTCATAAATTTTGGCCATAATTTATACTGCTACATATCTTTGGTAAAAACAACCCAAATTAGTGGATATTATTTGGTCTGTGTGACAGTTAGAGAGTCTACAAGCTGTGGTGCAAATCATAAAAAATTGATCGCACCTGATGTACTGGTAGCCCCTCATTTCTCATTTCTTGCGACCCGACAAGCCAGGAAAGTACAAATACCCCCCAAATGACCCCTTTTTTGAAAGTAGACATTCTAAGGTATTTAGTAAGATGCATGGTGAGGTTTTTGATGTTGTCATTTTTTCCCACAATTCTTTTCAAAATGAAGATTTTTTTTCCCCATAAAATTGTCATTGTAATAGGTTATTTCTCTCACATGGCATGTGTATACTAAAAAGACACCTCAAAATACATTCTGCTGCTCCTCCTAAGTATGGCGATACCACATGTGTGTTTTTCACAGCCTAGCCACATAGAGAGGCCCAACATGCAGGGACCACCATCAGGTGTTCTAGGAACATAAATCACACATCTAACTTGTTGATTACCTATTACACTTTTGAAGGCCCTGGAGCACCAGGACAATGGAAACACCTACAAAATGATCCCATTTTGGAAAGCTAACTCCCCAACATATAATCTATGAAGTATAATGAGTCTTTTGAACAGTTATTTTTTTCCAGATGTTTTTGGAAAATGTGGGGAAAAAATGAAAACACTTTTTTTTTTTTTACACAAAGTTGTCCATTTATAAGATATTTCCAACACATAGCAAAAATTACACCCCAAAATAGATTCTGATTCTCCTCCTGAATATGGCGATACCACATGTGTGATACTTTTACACAGCCTGGCCACATAGAGAGGCTCAACATGCAAGGAACACCGACAGGTGTTCTAGGGACACAAAGCATGCACATACCAAGAATTACACCCCAAAATACATGCTGAGCAAGAATAAACAAAAGATTACCTGTGGTTTAATAGCACAGTTGTCCATAGGAGGATAGCACTGGTCCAGGCAGCAGGCAGGGACTTGGTCAGCAAAAGCGAACACAATTGTCCAGGCAACAGGCAGGAATACTGTCCATAGTCAGTACAGGCAACAGGCAGGGATACTGTCCATATACAGTCCAGGGTCAGTGCAGGCAGAGATCGTCAGCAGTGCCAAAATATTGGTCCTAGTAGTAGGCAGGAACATGGTCCATATGGTGTGGGCAGTTCATGCGACAGGCAGAGGCATGATGGCATAGGTCCTACAGGCAGCAGACAGAAGTAGGGCCTCATTCAGGACAGAATGGGGACAGGGGTAGAAGCTTCTCCCACCCAAATCTCTTTGAAGTCTCCGAGTCTCCAGACCCTAATGTTTTCTTCATCCAGAAAAACAATTCTGGAGTCCCTCACATATGTGAGACCCCTGTGTTATTAATCCCACTAGTCCAGTGGCAGGGTACAAGATCAGTCCAAGAGGCATGCAAAAAGCATGGTCAAACAGTCCAGGGTCAGTTCCAGATCAGGTAGAGATATGTACAGAATCGGAAGGCAGAAGCGTGGCCAAATAACAAGCCAGGGTCAGTTCCAGATCAGGCAGAGGTATGTACAGAATCGGTAGGCAGAAGCTTGGTCGAATAACAAGCCAGGATCAGTTCCAGATCAGGTAGAGGTATGTACAGAATCGGAAGGCAGAAGCGTGGCCAAATAACAAGCCAGGGTCAGTTCCAGATCAGGCAGAGGTATGTACAGAATCGGTAGGTAGAAGCATGGTCGAATAACAAGCCAGGGTCAGTTACAGAGCAAGCAGAGGCATAAGGGGTGTGAAGGTAAATGGCAGGAAGTGAGGGTTATGTTTACCATACTTCACTAATAATTTACTGAAGTATGGTAACGGTGGAAACAGTCAACTATGCAGAGGCCTGGTTGGGAAGGACATTGGGGACAATAATAAAAGGTTTTTTCTTCTAACTCCTTCTCTGGTGCACACCCGGCATTTTTTCTGACGTTTATGGCCTGTTGGTCTGGGAGAGATTTTATTAGGAAAGTGGCATTCGGAGAGTCTGCTAATCACATTGGATCGAATGTTTTCTGGTGGGCCATTTGGGAATATAAGGACAGTGGGGATTTCCTCCTGGTAGCCAAGGAAGGGTTTGGGGCTTTCAGTGGAGTTGTGATAGATAACATAGCTGTTGTATATGGCCAAATTAAACAAATAAATTCATACTTTTTTATACCACTGGTATTTTCGTCTTGTGGCAAGCTAGGGTTCGAGCATTTGGTCATTGAAGTTGACACCCCCCATAAACATATTGTATTCCTAGATACATGTTGGCTTTTGGATTGGGCCATACCTCCTAGTGATCTCCACAAAGGTATTATTTTGGATCGAAGACATCCCTTCTGTTCCTCCACTTTACAGCCAGAATTTCCTCATTCTGCAAATTCGCTGTCCTTATGGTGCCACATGCTGGAGTGTTCTTCCTGTGAAGGTTGCAGAACAGGGGCAAACTTGTATAAAAGTTATCTACGTACAAATGGTAGCCTCTCTCCAGGAGTGGGTTTATGAGTTCCCAAATGACTTTCCCGCTTGATCCCATGTAGTCTGGGCAATTAGGGGGATGCAGCTTGGGTGTCCTTCCCTTCGTATACCATGAAGGCATATGTATACCCTGTGGCTCGGTCACACAATTTATACAGCTTCACCCCATAGCGGGCCCCTTTGGTGAGAATAAATAGTTTGAAGCCCAGCCTGCCAGTAAATTTGATAAATGACTCATCCATGCATACAGTGCCTTGCAAAAGTATTCACCCTCCTTGACATTTTTCGTGTTATGTTGCCTCACAACCTGTAATTAACATTGATTGTTTGAGGATTAGCATAATTTAATTTACAGAACATGCCCACAACTTTGAAGATTTTTTTTTTTTTATTGTGAAGCAAACAACAAATAGGACAAAATAACAGAAAAAGTCAATGTGCAAAACTATTCATCCCCTTAAGGCCAATACTTTGTAGAGCCATCTTTTGCGGCTATCACAGCTCCAAGTCACTTTGGATAAGTCTCTTTGAGCTTGCCACATCTTACCACTGGGATTTTTGTCCATTCCTCCTTGCAAAACTGCTCCAGCTCCTTCAGGTTGGATGGTTTGTGCTTGTAAACAGCAATCTTTAAGTATGACCACAGATTTTCTGTTGGATTGAGGTCTGGACTTTGACTAGGCCATTCCAACACATTTACATGTTTTAACCACTTGCCTACCTGGCACTTACTTACCTTCCTGCCCAAGCCATTTTTTTCAGCTTTCAGCACTGTCACACATTGAATGACAATTGCGTTGTCATGCTACACTGTACCCAAACAAATTTTTTTATCATTTTCTCACAAATAGAGCTTTCTTTTGGTGGTATTTAATCACTGCTGGGTTTTTAAAAAAAAAAAAAAAAGATCAAAAATTTTGAAAAAAAAATGTTTTTTACTTTTTTTCTGTCAGTAAATTTTGTAAATAAGTAAATTTTCTCCCACTGATGTGCGCTGATGAGGCAGCACTGATGGGCACTGATAGGCTGAACTGATGGACATTGATGAGGTGGCACTTATGGGCACTGATGAGGCGGCACTTATGGGCAATGATTAGGTGGCACTGATGAGGAGGCACTAATATGCCGCACTTATGGGCACTGATATGTGGTACTGATGAGCACTGATAGGCGGCACTGATAGGCACTGTTAGGTGGCACTGGTGGGCACTGATAGGCAGCACGGATAGGCGGTACTGACGGGCATTGATGGGTGGCACTGATGGGAATTACTGATGGGCATTAATTGACAAAAGTGGTGGGCAGCACTGATAGGCGGCACTGATTGCCAGCATTGACTGGCATCGCTAATGGGCACTGATTGGTGGCACTTGTGGGCAGTGGTGGGCACTGATTTCTGCCACTGGTGGGCTCTGATAGCTGACATTGGTGGGGAATGGTGGGCACTGATTTGTTAAACTATTTTGCAATGTTGTAATCAGGGCACCGATGATCAGTGACCTGATTACATTCCTAGATGTCCCCCTGCATGGAGATGGCGCTGATCGGCTCTCCTCGCCACACACTGTCAGTGTGAGGCGAGGAGTGCCGATTACTGGCACATCTTTGTTTACATGTGACCAGCTGTGATTGGACACAGCCGATCACATGGTTAAAGAGCCGTGTCCTATCAACATGGCGTAGCCACGATCGCCTGGGATCATATGACGTCCCAGAATGAGGGCCGCACTGTCCCGTCATTTGAGCGGAGAGCTCCCCGTTGCTCTCATCAGCTGCAAGAATATTGTACGCCTCCCCAGCTGAAAATAATTTTCTAGACATTGTTGGTGGGCACTTATGGCACTGATGACAGGAGGCACTGATGACACGTGACACTGATGACTGATGACAGAAGGCACTGATGACAAATGGCACTGATTACACGTGACACTGATGACAGATGGCACCTATTACATGTGACACTAATGGCAGATGGCACTGATTACATGTGACACTAATGAAAATGGCACTGATGACACGTGACACCGATGACAGATGGCACTGATGTCACGTGACACTGATGACAGATGGCACTGATGACACGTGACACTGATGTGGCACTGATGACAGATGGCACTGATACATGGCACTGATGACACGTGACACTGATGTGGCACTGATGATAGATGGCACTAATACGTGGCACTGATGACACGTGACACTGATGTGGCACTGATGACAGATGGCACCTATTACATGTGACACTAATGGCAAATGGCACTGATTACATGTGACACTAATGAAAATGGCACTGATGACACGTGACACCGATGACAGATGGCACTGATGTCACGTGACACTGATGACAGATGGCACTGATGACACGTGACACTGATGTGGCACTGATGACAGATGGCACTGATGACACGTGACACTGATGTGGCACTGATGATAGATGGCACTAATACGTGGCACTGATGACACGTGACACTGATGTGGCACTGATGACAGATGGCACTGATGACACGTGACACTGATGACAGATGGCACGTGACACTGACAGGTGGCACTGACAGATGGCACTGATGACAGATGACACTGACAGATAGCACTGATGACAGATGGCACTGACAGGTACTGTGGGCACCAGTGGGCGCACTGACAGGTACTGTGGGCACCAGTGGGCACGGTATTTACTGTAAATAAACAAAAACACCAAGCTCAATAATGTTCTAGCGTGACATATACAATCAAATGTATGTGAATGCACGTGCAATTAATTAAATAAAAAAAATAATAAATTGTTGGATTGACAATGATATCAAGCTGCTATCAATTATATAGTGGTCAGAATCCCCTAAAAATTAAAGCATATAACATAGATTGATGCGCTCTGATACAAAGTTCAATCAATGTGAGAAAAGAATTTTTTGTGCTAAAATACCAATGTGAAAAAATTGCTACCAAATCGCTAAAAAATCGCATTTATATAAAATCGCAAATATGTGAAAAAATCACAAATATTTAAAAACTGTGTTCCTCCAGTTATACAAATCCACTGGAAGTGGTGCGATATCTCCAAAGTAAACTAAGCAACAATTGTTTATAAATATACTAAAAATACGTTTACAAATAGTAATCAATCCAAATTAGTGCCAATAAATAAATAAATTAGATATATTCCCTGTGATAAGTGTTGAATCCTCCGTAATAAAAAAATAAATAAATGATAAACTTATAAAGGTGCAATATATATACAATTGATGAGTATAAATAGATAAATAGTGCCAATAGAATCTGATTAAATATAGATGATTAAATTCATGAGATAGGATAAGTAGCAGGCGACAGTTCAATCCTCAGTAATCTGGGATATCTGGATTTCTGCAGTACTTATTTGTTCACCCTCTGAGCTATTTCTTCCACAGCCACAATGAATGGTAATTTTCTCAGTATCAAGTGGTTTTATGTTAGGCTCGGTTCACACTGGGGCGACTTGTCAGGCGACCTAGTCGCCTGACAAGTCGCCTCCCGTTCTGTGCTATGGAACCGTTCTAATCGGAGCGACGCAAGTCGCTCCGACTTAGAAAAAGGTTCCTGTATTACTTTGGGGGCGACTTGGGGCGACTTGCATAGACTTCTATGCAGAAGTCGTCTCGCAAGTCGCCCCGGCAGTCGTTTGCAGGTCGCCTCGCTGAGGCGACCTGCAAGTCGTGCCGCCGATGTGTGAACCGAGCCTAAAATAAACAAAGAGAGAAAACATTGCGCAATATTGTTACAATAAAAGTTCACAGGCAAAACAGCACAGGGATACACTCACGTGTGCCTGACTTGTTTTAGGCATGCAGATAAGCAGATAGGCAGATCTCAGCTGGCTTGTAAGGACAAAGCTTGCTACGCAAGCTGCTGCTGCTTGATACAATGTATTGAGCAGACTGTGTCCTAGGCTCCTCCCACGCGTTACATCACTGACACGTGACTTTCTCAAGGCTAAGCATGAGATGCCAGCGTCTCCATATTTAGGCATTTCGGTTCCTATGGTGATGGTGCTGTGATCATCGGATCATCATGCTGCTTACTGCTGTATTTGTATATATGTATTATACTTTAAAAACAATATTTATTGGTTGCATCAATACAAATCATAGTAACTACATAAAACTAAATATAAATTTGTACAACTAAAAAAGATCACAAAATAAAATCCTTAATATAGTGAATCATTGTATCTATATAATAATGGGCTCCCTCCAGTGGCGCATAACGGTACAGCACATCATTGACAATACATTCATATCATTAACTAATGTTATCAGCTATGTGTTAATCTCTATGTTTTGATCCCGCTGCATGACTAGTTAGGCAAGTGTGACTTTATGCTGGATCTTGATAGTTTATAGTGTGCTGATAAACACTCCCATGACTTTAAAGATAAATAAAACAATTTAAAAAATATATAAAAAATATAAAAATAAAAATATATAAGAATAAATTGTGATTTAAACTAAATATCCCAGGACTGTATAAATGATAATAGTATTACACAGAGAAATTTTCAGTATTATTAATTAATATAAAATTGTTTAAGAGCCCGATACGGTACAGTAGTATTTAACACCAATAAAAATAAAATATATTAAAAAAATATAAAAATAAAGTTTAAAATATATATCCATAGTGCTATATTTAGTAGTCTGATATAAAACAATATCAAATTCAATATTGAGGCCTTTTGGCGCAAGAGTACCCATCTCATATATCCATTTTGATTCGGCTTGACTCAGTTCTCTGATCTTATTTGAACCTCTCCAGTGGGGTTTGTATCTCTGTATTGCCCAAAATTTTAATTCTGTGGGGTCTCTATTGTGGTGCGTGGCAAAATGTTTAGAGATACTATGCTTCGGGAGAGCCTTTTTTATGTTTTGGATATGTTCCCTTATTCTTTTCCACATAGGCCTTTTTGTTCTGCCAATATATTGCAATGAACAAGAACACTGCAAGACATAGACTACACCTTCAGACCTACATGATATAAAGTCCTTGATGTTAAATTCTTTTTTGGTGCTGGTTGATGTGAATTTCTGGCATTTTTGGCCATTTTGTTGGGTATTTTTACACGCATAGCACCTCTTACAAGGGGAAAACCCTTTCCCTTGAAAGAAGGATAATTTTGTAACACGTTTAGGTGGTTCCGGTACATTCTTTGCTATCAGACCTCTTAATGTTGGTACTCACCTATATATGAAGCGCGGTTTATCAGGTAGAATCTTACCCAGGGTGTTGTCTGTTTTCAAAACAGACCAGTATTTCTTGATGATTTTTTCCATTTTTTTATGTTGTGCACTGAAATTCATTATCAAGGGTATGTCATTATTATCTAAGTTCGCTTTTATTTTATCTTGAATAAGTATTTCTCTTGGCATTTGGTCGACTTCTTTGATTTTTTCCAAAATAAATTCTTTGCTGTAGCCTTTATCCTCAAATTTCTTCCCCATACAGTGGGCTTGTGTTAGATAATCTATATTGTTCGAGCAATTTCTTCTCAGTCGTATAAACTGTCCTTTTGGAATATTAATTAGCCATGGATGGTAATGACAGCTGTCTGTAGGTATGTAACTATTCCTTTCAACTGGTTTGAAGAATGTTTTGGTACTAATGATGTTGTTCTCAAGCTGTATTTCTAAATCTAGAAAATGGATTGATTTGTCACTTATCTCATACTCAAGTCCGATATTTTTCTGATTGATATTTAATTGATTGAAAAACTGGATTAAACTTGGTTCATCCCCTTTCCATATTACTATGCAATCATCAATAAATCTTTTATATAGGACCATATTTTCTGGTTCATCTGCAAAAATTGCTTCTTCCTCCCATTTAGCCATAAATACATTGGCCACACTTGGGGCATACTTGGCTCCCATTCCGATTTCGGTTAATTGTCTATAATATAAATCATTGTACCAAAAATAATTATGTTGAATTCCAAAGGCTAGGCTTCTTAAAATCTTTTTTGTTTTGAGATGAGGTTGCTAAACCTATCCATAGCCCATTTTGATGCCTCTATTGCATCGCTATGTTCAATTACTGTATATAAGGAAGCTACATCAGCTGTTGCAATGATATATTTCTCATCGGGTTTTAGAGTCAAATTTTCCAATATTTGTATCAGGTGTTTCTGAGGTATGCTCTGGTATGGGGTACCAAGGGTTGCAGGAATCTATCGACATATTCTCCCAACCTGGCATTGATTGATTGAATGCCATTGATAATGGGTCTCCCTGGAGGTTGCTCTACATTTTTGTGTATGTTAGGCACTGTATAAATGATGGGGACTCTACACGCGTCCGGTACCAAATATTTTGATTCTTTTTTGGTCAGGATATTTTTTCCCACTCCTTTTAGGATTAGATCTGATAGCTCCCGTTTATATTCCCTCGCGGGGTTCCCTTTTAGTTTGATATATGTGTTTGTGTTACTTAGTTGTTCTAACAATTCCTTGTTATAGTATTCTTTTGATAATATGACAATTGCTCCTCCTTTATCAGCTGGTCTCACAACAATTTACTTATTTTGTTCTAACTGTTTTATTCCCATTTGGATGGTTTGGGATTCATGGGTTTTTTTGTATTTTAGTTGCTCCAACTCTTTGGTCACCATTCTATTGAATACTTTGATGTGTTCATTGTTTAAGACAGGTGGGTTAAACAGTGATTTGTTTCTCAAATTGCTGTGAGCAATTCCCCCTGGGTTTTCCGTCTCAGTAACATAAATGACGGGAGGTTTAGATAGCATGTATTTTTTTATATTGAGTTTTCTAGTATATTTTTGAATGTCGACATACATTTGGAATTTGTTTAGATTTCTCGTGGGAGCATATTTAAGGCCTTTATCTAGTGTAATGAGTTCTTCTCGTGTTAATTCTCTTCCGCTGAGGTCTGCCTATCTGCTTATCTGCATGCCTAAAACAAGTCAGGCACACGTGAGTGTATCCCTGTGCTGTTTTGCCTGTGAACTTTTATTGTAACAATATTGCGCAATGTTTTCTCTCTTTGTTTATTTTACATAAAACCACTTGGTACTGAGAAAATTACCATTCATTGTGGCTGTGGAAGAAATAGCTCAGAGGGTGAACAAATAAGTACTGCAAAAATCCAGATATCCCAGATTACTGAGGATTGAACTGTCGCCTGCTACTTATCCTATCTCTTGAATTTAATCATCTATATTTAATCAGATTCTATTGGCACTATTTATCTATTTATACTCATCAATTGTATATATATTGCACCTTTATAAGTTTATCATTTATTTATTTTTTATTACGGAGGATTCAACACTTATCACAGGGAATATATCTAATTTATTTATTTATTGGCACTAATTTGGATTGATTACTATTTGTAAACGCATTTTTAGTATATTTATACACAACTGTTGCTTAGTTTACTTTGGAGATATCGCACCACTTCCAGTGGATTTGTATAACTGGAGGAACACAGTTTTTAAATATTTGCGATTTTTTTCATATATTTGCGATTTTATATATATATATGCGATTTTTTTAGCGATTTGGTAGCAATTTTTTCACATTGGTATTTTAGCACAAAAAATTATTTTCTCACATTGATTGAACTTTGTATCAGAGCGGATCAATCTATGTTATATACTGTATTTACTGTGTTTTATTTAGTGTTCACTCACAATCTGCAGCACAGAAGCTCTCCCGATCGACACGCCGATCGATTGCTAAATGACCACTGTGATTGGAACACGGACAACACAGATTTTCCCCGATGCGCGCCCGCGGCGGCACGCAGGGAACAGATAAACAGGAGGATGTCCATGGACGCCCTCCTGACAATTAAGCCCCGTGCTGTAGCCATCTTTCAGCTATAGCGTGGGGGGGGGGGGGAGTGGTTAAGTAGGTACCCAGGGTTGGAAGTTCTGCTAAAGCAGACTAGAAGAGTCTGTAATGATTACCGGCTCAGGGAGGCTTAGCTTTTTTTCCCACGCCAATGGCTGCTGATAAAGATTGCATGCACTGTACTGTCACCATTTGAGGAGGACAGAAGGATGGTGAGCCGTGACAATGCATACATCAGTCACACAATCCCTGTTGCGTTCCTGCTGGAGAAGACTCTGCATTGCATTATGGATAAGGCACTTTGGGTAGAGCAGTGGGAGGAAGAGGAGGACTTCCTTTGCTCTCAAAACCCACTTTATGCAAACTGCATTCTTGCCACGCCACAGAACGCACAAGAGGAGAGGGAGGAGGAAAATTCTGGCAGTTTTGGAAGCATTGAAGCAGAGCAAGACATACTTCAACCCTTAACAGATGGTTTTCCATATCCAGAACCCTTGGGATTAGTACGTGGCTGGGAGGAGGCAGTTCCAGATACTGTAACCATCAGTGACCCCGAGGAGTCTGCTTCTCATGCCTCCGCAAACTTGTGGTGCATGGGCTCCCTCATTTTTCAAAACCTGCAAAAGGACCCGAGAAGACGTGGCATCAAGGAGAAGAATCACTACTGGTTGGCAACCCTTCTTGATCACCCTTAAAGGAGAAAGTCTCGCAATTCATCCTCTCCCCACAGAGGGGTTAAATCTCTCTTAAGGACACCTTAAAGAGGAGTTTATGTAGGAGTTTATGTAATGCCTTTCCCGACTCTGGTAGGTTTTAGTCCTCAGAACCCAGGGCTGTCAGCTTCCACATCCCAACCCATCGGAATCATATAGTGGGAGATTATCTAGGGGCCAAAACAGACAAGGAGTGCTTTCCAGTTGACTTTCCACTGGCCAGAACGTCCAGTATGCAATTGAGCTGTTGGGCTGCCCTGCATCCAGCGTGCTTTGCATAATCAGTGCTGTCAGAGGTTTTGTGACAGATAAGAGAGCGCGTCTGTCTACAGACTTTTCTGATCGTCTGACATTTATCAAAATGAATCAGTCCTGGATTAGCAGCAGCTATCAAGCCCCTGATGCCGATGTTGCTGATTAAGTGCTTTATGGATCTGGAATCTCTGAAAGACTGTCTAGGCTGCCTAAATTTGTGGGTTTTGATTTCATATGGAAGAAATTTTTTGGTGTAGGTTTAATGGACACAATAAAGACCCAAGGACCAATTTTTCCACACCTGTTTGAAAGGTGCATATCATTTAAATTTTTGACAGCAAGGCCAATTCTGGCTTTCATCAAGAGTACCTCTATAGGGTTACGGTGTGAAGGCACCCAAAGACCAATTTTTCTGCACCTGTTGGACAGGTGCATATTATTTCAATTTTGAGCAGCAAGGCCAATTTTTGCTTTCATCAGGAGCACCTCTATAGGGTTACAGTATGAAGGCACAAAATAGGAAAAGGATTTCCCCAGGTGGGGTTTTTAGGCAGCGGGATTTGAAATATTAGACCAATGTTGTATAAAAAGAATAATGTTTATTATACAAAGAATAAATTTACACAAGGATTGTTAAAAAAATGAGCTCTGATATAGAGTGTTTACAAAACTAGTAGAGGTAGACACGCATTTATACAGACATAACTTTCCATAACAACATCATATAGATATTATCAATATTGAAAAAAAATGAACTGACGCGTTTCAACCTATATATTTCAAGGTCTTCTTCAGAGGTCTGTCTGTTGAAAAATATACAATGAGAATATACTTATAAAAGCTTGGTTGCATATACCAAAAGAAACATATCATATTGCATATAGCATAGTTACCCAATAGTGCGTGTCCCATAAGCGAAAAACTTCCTATAAGAGAGGCCCCTTAAAATCAAAAATGCCTGCTCACTCCCCCCAAGAGGTCCTATAACGCCTCCACCAACGCAGCCATCGGAGCCGGGGCAAAAGCCAGTGATGTGGCTTATGAGAGGTCACACTGAAGATCACCCCCCACCTGGACCACACAGTCGGTCGGGGGGAAGGCAAACATCTGCAGCAGAAGCCCAAAAAGAGCATTTTTAAGAAACATACTTATAATATATATCAAAAACATTGTATTAAGAAGTATATGCTTAACTGAGTGAGAAGGTAAAAAAGTAAAAGGTAGAGAAGTGAAAATATCAGTCTATACACATACCTCATATACAGACTGTATTTAAATAGTATTGGATATATATATATTTGGAAATAAGTAGATCGTGCATATGGGTGACAGAAATACCAAAGTAAAAAATTCAAAATGAGGAAACCAAGTGATGGTGATCAAATTCAAATGAATTGATCAGATGAAATTAGAGGTGAATAAAAAGGCATGGGGGTGTTTGTGTGCTGGAACTTTAAGAGATGATGTGTGCAGCATATATAATATATTGTATGTGCTGTGTAACAAGGAGAAATAGATAGAGCGTGTATACCAAATAGGTAACTCAAATATAAGTAAGTGAGCAGTAGGGATGAGCTGAACACCCCCCTGTTTGGTTCGCACCAGAACATGCGAACATGCAAGTTGTCATAAAAAGTGTTTGGGGACCCGGGTCCTGCCCCAGGGGACATGGATCAATGCAAAAAATGTTTTAAAAACGGCCGTTTTTTCAGGAGCAGTGATTTTAATAATGCTTAAAGTCAAACAATAAAAGTGTAATATCCCTTTAAATTTCATACCTGGGGGGTGTCTATAGTATGCCTGTAAAGGGGCGCATGTTTCCCGTGTTTAGAACAGTCTGACAGCAAAATGACATTTCGAAGGAAAAATTCCATTTAAAACTACCTTCGGCTATTGCATTGCCGACAATACACATAGAAGTTCATTGATAAAAACGGCATGGGAATTCAACACAGGGAAACCCCGAACCAAAATTAAAAAAAAAAAATGATGTGGGAGTCCCCCTAAATTCCATACCAGGCCCTTCAGGTCTTGTATGGATATTAAGGGGACCCGGCCAAAATTAAAAAAAAAAAATGACGTGGGGTTCCCCCTAAATTCCATACCAGACCCTTCAGGTCTGGTATGGATTTTAAGGGGAACCCCGCGCCAAAAAAAAAAAAAAAGGCGTGGGGTCCCCCCAAAAATCCATACCAGACCCTTATCTGAGCACGCAACCTGGCAGGCCGCAGGAAAAGAGGGGGGGGCGACAGTGCGGCCCCCACTGCTGAACCGTACCAGGCCACATGCCCTCAACATTGGGAGGGTGCTTTGGGGTAGCCCCCCAAAACACCTTGTCCCCATGTTGATGAGGACAAGGGCCTCATCCCCACAACCCTGGCCGGTGGTTGTGGGGGTCTGCGGGCGGGGGGCTTATCGGAATCTAGAAGCCCCCTTTAACAAGGGAACCCCCAGATCCCGGCCCCCCCCTGTGTGAAATGGTAAGGGGGTACTTACCCCTACCATTTCACTAAAAAACTGTCAAAAATGTTAAAAATGACAAGAGACAAGAGTTTTTGACAATTCCTTTATTTAAATGCGTCTTCTTCCTTCTATCTTCCTTCATCTTCTTCTGGTTCTTCTGGCTCTTCTGGTTCTTCCTCCGGCGTTCTCGTCCAGCATCTCCTCCGCGGCGTCTTCTATCTTCTTCTCTTTGGGCCGCTCCGCACCCATGGCATGGGGGGAGGCTCCCGCTCTTCTCTTCATCTTCTTCTTCATCCTCTTCTCTTCTTCCTTCTTCTCTTCTTCATTTTCTTCTCCGAGCCGCTCCGCATCCATGCTGGCATGGAGGGAGGCTCCCCTGTGTGACGGAGTCTCCTCGTCTGACGGTTCTTAAATAACAGGGGGCGGGGCCACCCGGTGACCCCGCCCCCTCTGACGCACGGTGACTTGACGGGACTTCCCTGTGACCTCACGGGGAATACCACAGGGAAGTCCCGTCAGGAGGGCATAGCCGCCAATAGGGCAGCCCTGTGTGATCTCCCCGGCACCACCGACACCCAAAGACCATTTTTTCCGCACCTGTTACTTCTATCCAGTCTGTGTAAAAGACACCAGGTTTTATACAGAAAATCCTCTAATCTTTTTCTGAGTGCACTAAATTGGGACCTCATCATACAGACTGGCTGCCCAAGGCGTTGTTTACAAAATAAAGAAAGCTTGCAGGGAAAATTTAATTTTTGTTGGCTTTATAAATTTCATTATTGCTGCAGCAGGTTCTACACACGGTAAAGATGTGCCACTTTACAGGCAGACTAAGGGGACTCCCCAGGCACTATATTTAAAAGGAATTTTTCTTTTTTTTTTTTTTTTAATTTAAATCATTTTTATTAGAGTTTTTGCATAGCATACAGGAAATTGCATACATTTCTAATGAAGTAGGAAAAGTTGTACATAATCTTATATATGTGAGCATCAATTATAAATCGCACTGAGTATTATATTTGCAAACCTGTCATTAACAAATTAACTCACTACTGCTATATGAGGCTTAGTTATGACTCGTAGTCCAGCTGAACTCAGTAGTGTAGCAAACTTCTCTGTGCAAAGTAGTAATAAGAAAAACAACAGAAAAAAAAACAAAAAGAAATTTGATGAATTAATATAATGAAACCAATGAACAAAGTATGAACCGTCCTGCGTGTCAGGGAGCTATGCAGGCGCTCAAGGATCAGAGAATAACCCCATGAGGGTAGTATGACAGATAAGGAGCCTTCTGCGATTTCCATCAAAAACTGCAAGAGACAAAGATGTACAATCGAGACAGTGGGTTTGTGTTTACTGTACGTTATTATCCAAGGGATCCCATCCATGTGGTCGGAACGGTAAATATGGAAATTCATCTCTGTGGGATGAATGCCGGATGACCCAGAGAGCCCTCACACCCCCCCCTTTGGGATCTTCCTGTAGGTGAGATTAGGCTGTGCCCCGAGTCAGCCGACCCCCCCAGGAGCGTTATGAACTGACTGGAAGAGCTATAACTGAGGAGCCCTCCACTTCCAGTCCACAACTGCAATAAGTAGTGAATTTCTAGCGGGGGGAAGAAGGGAACCCTCGGACAATCCGGTTAACACTCTCTAAAAAAAAAAAAATTTCCCACTGGTTGCGTATGTGTTATAATGTACCTGATAAATAGAAGGGTCCGAGTAAACCCATAAAGAAAGGAAAAGAAACGTGTGAAAGGGGGAGAGAAAAGAGGGGGAAGGTAGGGTGAGGTTCAGGTAATAACCGATCCTAGACTTGCGTCGGGTTTAAAACCCCGGCCTGAGAGTTAAATTACAGTACGTGGCCCAGGGTTCCCAGAAACTTCCCAATTTTGTCATTCAGCTTCGCTACTATTTGTTCCTGGGACATAATCCAGGATACCTTTCTCCTACAATACTGGAAGGAAACTGAGGGTCTCTTCCAAGCTTTTGCTATGGTGATTTTCGCACCCAATAAAATGAAGTATGATAGAACCTGTAGGTGCTTAGGTATATTGGGTATATTATGGTTAAATAAAGCAATGTGTGGGTTGGGGGCTACCGGTACCTCTATTAGTTTACTAATTGTACGGAATATTCCCCCCCCCCCTCTCTGTATCGAGCAATTGATTTCTATATGTTATGATGCTGCCCCTCCCCCTGTCTGGTGACATTGTCATGGAATAATACTTAATGCTAAGCTAACACTGTCTGCTGTTTACTACCTATACGTTGCATAACTGTATTGTGTATTTGGAATACTAATTTCGCTTATTGTATTCTGTACATTATATTTTCTCAAATAAAGACCAATCTTGTTGTTAAAAAAAATTGTACGGAATATTTTCTTCCAAAAGGTTCTGATTCGGGGACAAGTCCACCATGTATGTAGCATTGTACCCTCAAGTCCACATCCCCTAAAGCAGAGAGGTGAAGTCCCAGGGTATATCAATGCCAATCTGGCTGGGACATAGTACCACCTGGTCAGGACCTTTAGACTGGCCTCTATAAGGGAGATGTTGTAAATACCTCTGTAGGAGAGAGTCCAGGAATGGAACCAATCTGTTGCCGACCACATTTTGCCCCTGTCTTCCTCCCTGGTCTTTGCGTAGGACGGCTTATCCAGATTTGTCTGTAGTGCGGTATAAATCAAAGAGATTGCTCCCTTTTGTTCTGAAAGGTTGGAGCACCATTGTTCATAGGGGGTTATTGAGGGAGGTTCAGATTTGGTGGTCCAGATAGAATGTAAGAAGTGGGAGATTTGTGTGAATCTGAACTGTTCCGTGTCGGGCATTTGTAGTTTACGCTTACAATAAGACAGGGTAAGAGGGCCAGCTGGGGAGAGGAAATGTCCTATTCAGTAAAGGCCTTTGTCAGTCCACCATCGGAATGCTTGGATGTTTATTCCCGGAAGAAATTTAGCGTTATGGAATATGTGGGATAAAGGTTTAAGCGGTGATATAAGGGAGGGGTGTTTGAATAATTTAGTGCATGTTGCAATAGAGTGAGAAAGTGTGGGGGCCATTATGGCAGGTCTTTGTTTAGGGTCACACCAAAGGAGAAAATCAATGGTATTGAGGGGTGTAGCCCATCTCTCCATTGAGAGCCACTCGGGCTTCGGGCCCTTAGTGAAAATGATCAAGATTTGCGATAATTGCGCCGCCTGAAAGTAGCCCCAAAGGTCCGGAAGGCCTAAGCCTCCCTGTGATTTAAGGTGGTAAAGTATTTTAGATGGGCATCTATAACCCTTATTGCCCCAGACAATGCGTGTGATCTCTGATTGAAATTTACAAAGAAAATTCCTCGGAAGCGGGATTGGTAGAGAGCGGAACAGGTATAAAAGGGGGAAGGAGAGTCATCTTTACAGCGTGCACTTTTCCCAGCCAGGACAGACCACACCTCAACCACTGTTGGAGATCCTCTCTGCACCTGGTGATCATGGAGGGATAGTTAGCTTTGAAGAGGGTATTTATATCCAGGGTTAAATATATCCCTAGGTAGGGGATAGTCGTGGGGGCCCAGGAAAACTCAAAGTTGTTATTTAGTTGTGTCACTATGTCAGGAGGAACAGTGATGTTTAAGGCAATTGATTTAGTCATGTTGACCTTTAAGCCTGAGATTTTGCTGAATGAGTTCAGAACACCGTAAATAATCGGAGTGGTTATTAAAGGTGAGATGATGTATAGCAAGAGATCATCCGCATAAAGTGCGCATTTATGTTCCTGGTCCCCACACACCACACCCCTGATATCGGTATTTGTTCTGATTGCTATGGCCAGAGTTTCTATGGCTATCGCAAAGAGAAGGGGTGGGAGGGGGCAGCCCTGCCTGGTGCCCCTCCAAATTGTAAAGGAGTCCGAATATCTTCCCATTATCCTCACTTGGGCAGATGGATTGGAGTACATAGAGTTGATTATGTTTAGGAAATAGGGTCCGAAATTCCATCTTCTGAGGATCTCTGTAAGATAGTTCCATTCTATTGAATCGAACGCCTTATGAAGGTCGATAGAAAGAATAAAACCCGATTGGAGGGGGCCTCCGTCCCATCTAGATTTAAGGAGGGAGATAACATCTAATGTCCTTCTAATCTGATCCGGACCTTGCCTCCCGGGTATAAAACCCACCTGATCTCTATGGATATATAAGGGGATAAAACTCGCTAATCTATTGGCTAATATCTTGGTCATAATCTTGATGTAGTTGTTAATTAAGGATATAGGCCTATAATTTCCAACTTCGCTTGTGTCTTTCCCCGGTTTGGGAATCACTGAAATGTATGATGCATTTAAGTCTGCCCCCAATGGGGAACCATTCCTGAGAAAATTGAAAAACTTTGAGATGTGGGGCTAAAGTTTCCCCAAATTTTTTGTAATACCCGGTTGAGAACCCATCAGGTCCAGGAGAGGAGCCGATTTTCAAGGATTTAATTGTGTCCAGAACCTCCATGACCGAGAAGGGGCTCTCAAGTAGGTCCCTATGGTCTGAGGTCAAGGAAGGTAAAGGCAAGGAGTCAAGGAAACCTTTATGTGATTGACCTGAAGGGTGATGTTGAGATTTATATAGTTCCGAAAAAAACTGTTGGAAGGCTTCCATAATCTTGGTAGGATTCTGGGTCAGGTCACCTGAGTTTAACTTAATTTTGGGGATGCCAGTTGGCGAGGTTTAGGACTAAGTTTTACCGCTAATTTCGACCCTATCCTATCCCTCTGGGAGTAGAAGCGCGCCCCAGTCCACCTGAGATGCTTTTCAGCAGCTGTCGTTAGGTTCAGGTTGAGGAGGGCGCGGGCCCTATCCAAGTAAACAAGAGACTCCGACGTGGGATTTAGTTTGTGGGCTTTAGCAAGGGATCGGAAGTTTGCTGTTAATTTGATCGTGTCACTTTTGTGTTCCGCTTTTAGTGTAGCTGCTAATTGCATTAGTTTCCCCCTGATCACCGCTTTATGAGCAGCCCAAACTGTGGACGGGGAGACGTCAGGCGTGGTGTTTAGGCTAAAGTATTCCTTAATAGATTTCTCTATAATAGTAGCCTGTATGGGATTGTTAAGAATGGATTCCTGCAGTCGCCAACGGTTGCGCTCCCTATGTCCTGATGATCTATGGAGGATCAAAGTGACCATTGAGTGGTCCGATAGAGGGGAGTCCATAATCCATGACCGTACAATCAAAGGGATCATAGTGGCATGTGTAAAGATGTGGTCTATCCTGGCATAGGGGTGCTGAGAATTGCGTATAATCTTTAGCACGAGGGTTAGTTTCCTTCCAGGCGTCTACCAATCCCGCCTCATGTAGTAACTTAGCTACTTTAACGCTCTGTCTAGAAGAGCGTGTGGATTTTGGTAACCCAGCTCCAGACTTGTCCAAGGAGAAGTCAAAAGCTATATTGGAATCCCCACTTATAATAGTTATGCCCTTAAAGTGAGGGCGGAGTTTATGTAGTATGGATTCAAAAAAAGCCCTTTGGCCTTTATTAGGAGAATAATAAGATACAAAGGTGTATTGTTCACCATCTATGTTCCCCGAGACTAGAATAAAGCGTTCCAGAGGGTCTATAATCGTCTGAAGTTGAGAGAGATTGATATGTTTGGCAAAACATATTGCCACCCCTTTTGTTTTGTTGGGTGCGGATGATATGAAGAATTGGGGGAAGTTGCGATGGAGAAATGTGGGTTGGTATGAAATGGGAAAATGGGTCTCTTGTAAAAAGAGAATGTCCGTGTGCATAGACTGATAGAGTTGAAACAGTTTCCTTCTTTTGACGGGGGAGTTCAGTCCCTGTGTATTATGCGATATAATTTTGAGGGTGGGAAGGACTTTAGGGGGGTCAGTCATGTTTTGAGTGTTGCAAACTCATGCTTATGAGAAAGGTCTTACCTGTAGGTGTGGGGGAGAGTGCCTCGAAAATCTCTCGGAATAAACTTGCTGGAAACCAAAGACCTGGGAGGAGGGGCCAGAAGCAAATGCGGGATCTGGAAGAGCTCACGTGATGAGAGGGAGAAAAAGAAAGGAGAGGGGTGAAAAAAGGTATTAGAGAGAGTAGACAAATTACTAAGATCTGATCCATTAAACTGTCATACATGTAACAAGAACAGAACGCTATAATACAGGGGTCCCCAGACCCCTCCCTTACCCCAAGGTAGGATGGACTGGCCATACCTAACCCTTTAACCTGAGAGGGCCAGTGTCCATTCAGAAGAACTACCGGACTAGAAGCCAAATGCACGATCAGTGCCTCTGGTTTCATCTGGAGGTGCACTAAGTCCACCACGGCCCTGCCACCTGTAAAATCTTATAACTAGCGAGATTAAACCATTCTAACATTTCTTCAATTAAAATAAGAAAAAGGAAAAGAAAAACAGAGCAACCCTAGAATATAATGACTTTGTGTGATAAAGGATTGCACTGCACCACCCGGGCCAAAAGCTTCAGTAGCGGAGCAGTGTAATCTGTTTAGGGGGGTCAGCAGGCACATTCGGTCACTAAAACGTGGTCAAGAATATTGCAAATACCAAAGTAAAAACAACTTCAGGATCAACCAGTGAGAAGAGGATCCGACCAGTACCAGTACTGAGTACTGTTCAGAAATATATATATAAAAGTTGAGAAGCTCCCTCGCGCCCCAACCCCATCCTTGTTATCTCACAGGGTCAGCTGTTGCTAAGCCCGTGACAACCGAGATGGGAGACTTGGAAAGTGCTGAAAAGAACTAAAGCCCGATCATCATGTGGCTTCGTAACATGGGGCACAAAGTGAAACCTGGGGAGGTCTCCGTTGGATCGAGGATGTCCAAGGGGGATTTCCGGATCAGGTCCCTGATCCAAAAAGAGGACAGTACATCATGGGGGAAGATTTTCCTTGGAGCGTTTGGAGCTCTGTTTAAACCAGGTGGGTTGCAGCGGGATTGCTGGCGGAGGCCTTTTCGTGGATGAAGAGGAGCTCCTGGTGGTCTGTGAGGAGGAAGGGTCCTGGGAGATCAAACCCAGTTGCAGGAGCAGACGTTCTCCCTCAGCGAACGAAGAGAAGTCGTAATTTTTGTTCCTGTAGGAAAAGTTCAATTGAAGGGGGAAGGACCAACGATATGTAATCTCTTTCTCCAGCAACATTTGAAGTAGCGGTTTGAGAGCGCGCCTTTTTTGCACTGTATATGGTGACAAATCTGCAAAGATATGGATCCTGTGTCCCATCAATTTGAGATTTTCTGAGCCCCTAGATCTTCTCATCACCTCCTCCTTTATGGAGAAGAAATGGGGTTTCACGATGTCTCTGGGAAGGCCATCTGATCGGGGGGGTTGAAGGGCTCTGTGAGCTCTGTCTAATTCCTGTTGTTGTTCTGTGATATCTGGTATGAGATTCCGTAAAAGGGTCTTCACAGCAGCATGAATATCCTTTTCGGATTCACGAGTCCTCGAACGCGGAAGTTATTTTCGAGATCATTGATCTTTGCAAATGCTGTTTCAAGCTGGTCTTGCAAGTCCTAAATCCTTGCTGAGTTTTGATTAATGCGAGTTACCGCTTGATCCGCTTTCTTTTCTATTAAATCCATCCTCATCCCTATTTGCTGCAGATCATCATGGATGGATGAGGTAATTTGTGCTGCATTTTGGGCTAGGCTCTTGGAGAGGAGCTGGGAGAAGGCCTCCATCATGGAGGGGAAATCTGATGGCACAGGGATGTCAGAGTGGGTCTCTGTTATAGAGAGTAGCATTCCTGTATGTGGATCTGTCATAGGTGTGGAAGGAAGGCCCAATCCCATCCTGCCCAGGAGGGACTCCGTGGATGAGGGGGAAGTAGCCAAGGGCAGGGGCGGAAAGTCTGTACCTGGAGACTGTGGTGGCTGTGGATGCTGTGAGTCCTGGTCGTTTATAGAGTGCTCCATCTCCTCCGTGTTATGTGGGCCTCGTGGAGCCGCCGCCATCTTGGCATAACTGGCCTGCAGCGGCCATCTGCCTCGTCAGGTTCCTGCGGGCATTCGCCGTTGTCTAGGCAGAGTTCCTGGGGGTTTCCCTTGTTCGTGTGACCCGGTGAGGTGCTCGGGGGGTTGCTCTGCTCGCTCCGGTGGCTATCACAGCGCCTTGGTGGAGCGGAGCTCTAACAGCCTGCGGCCATTTTAGAAGCTGCCGCGCATGCGCCTCCGAATTTTTCATTTTTATTGTTATTTCTCATTTTTATGGTTTCACTTTAACCACTTGCCGACCAGGCGCTGCAGTTTTACTGCGGCAGAATGGCACGGCTGGGAGAAACGGCATTATGTAATGTCGCTTCGCCTGTGGCCACTAGGGGCACGCCCGCTGCTTTCCCCCAGAGACGATGCGAGTGCCCGGCGGTCGCGATGACCGCCGAGCTCCCGCAATTGCTCGTGACACACCGAGAATTGGGATCTGTGTGTGTAAACACACAGATCCCGGTTCTCTGAGGGCAGAAGAGACTGATCGTGTGTTCATACAAAGTATGAACGGAGATCTGTCATCTCACCTAGACAGTCCCATCCCCCCTTCAGTTAGAACACAGAGAGGCAACACAGTTAACCCCTTGATCACCCCCTAGTGTTTATCCCCTTCCCTGCCAGTGACATTTTTACAGTAAACATTGCATTTTTATAGCACTGATCGCTGTATAAAAGCCAATGGTCCCAAAAGTGTCCGATGTGTCCGCCATAATGTCGCAGTCCCAATAAAAATCAGATTGCTGCCATTACTAATTTAAAAAAAATAATAAAAATGCTATAAATCTATGCCATATTTTGTAGACACTATAACTTTTGTGCAAACTAATCGATATATGCTTATTGAGATTTTTATTACCAAAAATATGTAGAAGAATACATATTGGCCTAAACTAAGAAAAAAATTAGCTTTTTTTTTAAAAAAAATGGGGATACTTATTAGCAAAAAGTACAAAATATTGTGTTTTTTTCAAAATTGTCGCTCTTTTTTTGTTTATAGAGCAAAAAATAAAAACCGCAGAGATGATCAAATACCACCAAAAGAAAACTCTATCTAAGAGTCTAAAAGGACATAAATTTTGTTTGGGTGCAGGGCCGCATGACTGCGCACTTGTCAGTTAAAGTGACGAAGTGTGAATCGCAAAAAATGGTATGCTCATTTAGCAGTCAAATCTTCTGGGGCTGAACCGGTTAAGCATCAGTAAAACACTGCTCATTTAAAAATTATATTATTTACAAACTTTTTTCCCCCAGGGCAGTACCCCCATAACCATTGTATGCCCAATTACTTGCATATAAGCCTTCAAAATGGGCACTTTTATTTTTCCAGTTAGGGTCCCATAGACTTCAATGAGGTTCGTTATTCGGTTCTAAACTTTTGTGTTCTGCCGCGAACCGAACCGGGGATAGTTTGGCCCATCTCTACTAAAAAGGTCAGCCGGACAACGCCTTCCTGTGTCCTAAGGTCCATCCAGGAAGTAATGGAAGTTTTTTTTTTTAAATAAAGCCAGCTGGAGAATGAGTTAAAGCGGAGTTCCACACAAAAATGGAACTTCCGCTTTTCGGAACCCTCCCCCCCTCTGGTGTCACATTTGCCACCTTTCAGGGGGGAGGGGGGTGCAGATACCTGTCTAAGACAGGTATTTGCACCCACTTCCGGCATAGACTCCCATGGGAGTCTATGCCTCTTCCCGTCCCCCACCGCACTGTCTGCTGGGAACACACAGCTCCCAGCAGAGAGCGGGGACCACTTGGGACGCGCAGCGCGACTCGCGCATGCGCAGTAGGGAACCGGGAAGTGAAGCCGCAACGCTTCACTTCCTGATTCCCTCACCTAGGATGGCGGCGGCAGCTGCCGAGAACCAAGCGGGTTCTCGGCGACCCCTGCCGACATCGCTGGACCCCGGGACAGGTAAGTGGCCATGTATTAAAAGTCAGCAGCTGCAGTATTTGTAGCTGCTGGCTTTTAATATTTTTTTTTGGCGGTGTGGGTGAACCCCCACTTTAAGAGCTGTGTAGATAAATAGAAAAATGTTTTATTTCTGCAAAAGAAGTACACTAATGGTATATTGGTACATAGGGTAGTTGGAATTTAGAAAAATTAAACTTATCTGTTAATCCTACCCAGGCAAAATAAATCATACATAGACCACCAGTGCAAATCAGCATTTTGCATTTTTTTGTTGCTGTTTAGTTGTGTTGTTACCCACACCTTGATTTTTTTTTGCTTGGGGTTGTCCCATGGTCTGAATAGATAGAATACATTCCTGTGCCCTGTCCCTTTCTTTCTCTGTAATCTCCTTATTGCATGTAAAAAGAATGGAGTATTGGGGTGGGCGTGGTTAAATGGATACACCATGGGTGCGCGCAGCCTATTGCATTAGGTGCGCACCCTAAAGCTCAAACACAGAGCAACAGAGGCAGTGGCTAGGGGTGTACATATGCCATGGCTGCGATGCTATGCTTTGCAGCCATGGCAGAAATTATAGAAGCACAATGAGTTCTTAATATTTGTTTTTTTTTATTTTTTAGCATTGTATTTGGTTTTTATTATTTTTTGGCTGCCCTGTTGGGGGGCTTTGGTGAAATATCAAGGGTCTAAACAGACCCCCTGATGTTTCACATTTAAAACTAAGAAATGGACAAAGGACATAAATTCATCAGTCCCCTACCCTGCAGCCACAGCTGCACAGATGAATGAATAGGAAGTGCTCAGAGGCTTCCTATTCATTCTCAAACTGAAGCGTAGTAAATATAATTTACTACGCTACAGAGATGAATGAACAGATGAGCGATCTGTACCGATTTTGAAATTTACAGGTACATCAAAATTCCTAACTTTCAGAGGGAGGCTTGCAAAGATTGCGTAAGCATTTGTTACAGTACAGGTTTCCTTTTAACACATGCTTGCACTCAATGACCATGTTGCTTGCAAAATAAAGTGCATAAGTATTTCTCTTAAGGAGCAACACCTAGCAATTTTTTCCACCACATTCTATTTATATTGTAGCATTAAAAACATGGACTTTCTTTGTAGAAATAAGTTTGAACTAGTTTATGATCATAAGATATCTGGATTCTGTCAATGATACACATTAATGAGGCACTTGTGCATATTCCTACCAGACTTCAGCTAAGTATCAACTTAAATATGTTTCTGTTGCCAGGGTATTTGAAAGCATTTCATTTTATTATACAACGATCAAATAATGATAGTTTATTTTTGTGCTGGGCAGCACACGCTCTTATAATAAAACCTTCCTATGGTTCTATATAAACTATCCACACTAAAGTAAACCATTCCTGTTCATGACTACCATAAACTAGCTAGAGTTCTTGTAAATCAGTATTGACATTTATTTTCTTTTTCTTGGCATTTTTTTGCTTTATTGCACATCAAAAGCCCCAATGACTGTTTACATAAAAACACCTAACTATTCTATGTTGCTTAACCACTTGCCGCCAGCACACTGTCAAATGACGGCTGGGCGGTGCATCTCTCGTTTTGGGTAGACGTCATATGACGGCCTCCCAGAACGACCGCTCTTGTGTGCCCCCAGGGGCGCGCAGCGCGGGGATCGTGGCCATGCCGTGTTGCTAGGATACAGCGCGACACCGATCTGTGTAAAGAGCCACGACCGCTGCTCTTTAATCATGTGATCGGCTGTGTCCAATCACAGCCGGTCACATGTAAACAAGGAGATGCCGGAAATAGGAGCGCTTCACCACACACTGACAGAGTGTGAGGAGTAGGGATGAGCTTCGTGTTCGAGTCGAACCCATGTTCGACTCGAACATCGTCTGTTCGATCGTTCGCCGAATTGCGAACGATATGGGCCGTTCACGCCAAATTCGTGTGGCGCGTCACGGCCCATAATTCACTGCGGCATCGCAGTGCATTGCTGGCTGATGATTGGCCAAGCATGCACTATGACCCACATGCTTGGCCAATCACAGCGCTGTCTGAACAGAGAGCCGTAATTGACCAAAGCCAAGGAGGCTTTGGCCAATTATGGCTCAGGGGATTTAGTACACGCCCCACACTATATAAGGCCGCCTGCACGGCAGCCCTGTGTAGTGTGTGTTCCAGCGTTGAAAGAGATAGACAGAGAGACAGTGTCATTTGATTTGAGTTAGATAGATTAGGCAGAACAGTCAGTCAGTTTAACTGCACTTACAGTGTATTGTGTATATATATGCATCCCAGGTGTTGCATATATATATATATATATATATATATATATATATATATACACTGTATTCAGTTTAGCTAGATCCGTTCCTGTTATCTTCCTACTGACAGGCAGGCTTGTCTTGTTACAGTATTTACAGCTACCTGAAGAAAATTGCTGGTGTTCTTTTGATCCTATTAGTACCACAGTCAGGCAGCTAGACTATTTACAGTTAGTGCAGTGCATCCTGCTCACAGTGTTCAGCTAAACCTACAAGTTAGTGCAGTGCGTCCTGCTCACAGTGTTCAGCTAGATTCGTTCCTGTTATCTTCCTACTGACAGGCAGGCTTGTCTTGTTACAGTATATACAGCTACCTGAAGAAAATTACTGGTGTTCTTTTGATCCTATTAGTACCACAGTCAGGCAGCTAGACTATTTACAGTTAGTGCAGTGCGTCCTGCTCACAGTGTTCAGCTAGATCCGTTCCTGTTATCTTCTTACTGACAGGCAGGCCTGTCTTGTTACAGTATATACAGCTACCTGAAGAAAATTACTGGTGTTCTTTTGATCCTATTAGTACCACAGTCAGGCAGCTAGACTATTTACAGTTAGTGCAGTGCGTCCTGCTGACAGTGTTCAGCTAAACCTACAAGTTAGCGGGGTGCGTCCTGCTCACAGTGTTCAGCTAAACCTACAAGTTAGTGTGGTGCGTCCACCTCACAGTGTTCAGCTAAACCTACAAGTTAGTGGGGTGCGTCCTGCTCACAGTGTTCAGCTAAACCTACAAGTTAGTGGGGTGCGTCCTGCTCACAGTGTTCAGCTAAACCTACAAGTTAGTGGGGTGCGTCCTGCTCACAGTGTTCAGCTAAACCTACAAGTTGGTGTAGTGAGACCTCTGCACAGTGTTCATCTAAAGCTACAAGTTAGTGCAGTGCGTCCTGCTCACAGTGTTCAGCTAGATCCGTTCCTGTTATCTTCTTACTGACAGGCAGGCTTGTCTTGTTACAGTATTTACAGCTACCTGAATAAAATTGCTGGTGTTCTTTTGATCCTATTAGTACCACAGTCAGGCAACTAGACTATTTACAGTTAGTGCAGTGCGTCCTGCTCACAGTGTTCAGCTAAACCTACAAGTTGGTGTAGTGAGACCTCTGCACAGTGTTCATCTAAAGCTACAAGTTAGTGCAGTGCGTCCTGCTCACAGTGTTCAGCTAAAACTACAAGTTAGTGCTGTGCGTCCTGCTCACAGTGTTCAGCTAAACCTACAAGTTGGTGTAGTGAGACCTCTGCACAGTGTTCATCTAAAGCTATGAGTTAGTGCAGTGCGTCCTGCTCACAGTGTTCAGCTAAAACTACAAGTCAGTGCTGTGCGTCCTGCTCACAGTGTTCAGCTAAACCTACAAGTTGGTGTAGTGAGACCTCTGCACAGTGTTCATCTAAAGCTACAAGTTAATGCAGTGCGTCCTGCTCACAGTGTTCAGCTAGATCCGTTCCTGTTATCTTCTTACTGACAGGCAGGCTTGTCTTGTTACAGTATTTACAGCTACCTGAATAAAATTGCTGGTGTTCTTTTGATCCTATTAGTACCACAGTCAGGCAGCTAGACTATTTACAGTTAGTGCAGTGCATCCTGCTCACAGTGTTCAGCTAAACCTACAAGTTAGTGGGGTGCGTCCACCTCACAGTGTTCAGCTAAACTTACAAGTTAGTGCGGTGCGTCCTGCTCACAGTGTTCAGCTAAACCTACAAGTTGGTGTAGTGAGACCTCTGCACAGTGTTCATCTAAAGCTACAAGTTAGTGCAGTGCGTCCTGCTCACAGTGTTCAGCTAAAACTACAAGTTAGTGCTGTGCGTCCTGCTCACAGTGTTCAGCTAAAAATACAAGTTAGTGCTGTGCGTCCTGCTCACAGTGTTCAGCTAAAAATACAAGTTAGTGCTGTGCGTCCTGCTCACAGTGTTCAGCTAAAAATACAAGTTAGTGCTGTGCGTCCTGCTCACAGTGTTCAGCTAAACCTACAAGTTGGTGTAGTGAGACCTCTGCACAGTGTTCATCTAAAGCTACAAGTTAGTGCAGTGCGTCCTGCTCAGAGTGTTCAGCTAGATCCGTTCCTGTTATCTTCTTACTGACAGGCAGGCTTGTCTTGTTACAGTATTTACAGCTACCTGAATAAAATTGCTGGTGTTCTTTTGATCCTATTAGTACCACAGTCAGGCAACTAGACTATTTACAGTTAGTGCAGTGCGTCCTGCTCACAGTGTTCAGCTAAACCTACAAGTTGGTGTAGTGAGACCTCTGCACAATGTTCATCTAAAGCTACAAGTTAGTGCAGTGCGTCCTGCTCACAGTGTTCAGTTAAAACTACAAGTTAGTGCTGTGCGTCCTGCTCACAGTGTTCAGCTAAACCTACAAGTTGGTGTAGTGAGACCTCTGCACAGTGTTCATCTAAAGCTACAAGTTAGTGCAGTGCGTCCTGCTCACAGTGTTCAGCTAAAACTACAAGTTAGTGCTGTGCGTCCTGCTCACAGTGTTCAGCTAAACCTACAAGTTGGTGTAGTGAGACCTCTGCACAGTGTTCATCTAAAGCTACAAGTTAGTGCAGTGCGTCCTGCTCACAGTGTTCAGCTAGATCTGTTCCTGTTATCTTCTTACTGACAGGCAGGCTTGTCTTGTTACAGTATTTACAGCTACCTGAATAAAATTGCTGGTGTTCTTTTGATCCTATTAGTACCACAGTCAGGCAACTAGACTATTTACAGTTAGTGCAGTGCGTCCTGCTCACAGTGTTCAGCTAAACCTACAAGTTGGTGTAGTGAGACGTCTGCACAATGTTCATCTAAAGCTACAAGTTAGTGCAGTGCGTCCTGCTCACAGTGTTCAGTTAAAACTACAAGTTAGTGCTGTGCGTCCTGCTCACAGTGTTCAGCTAAACCTACAAGTTGGTGTAGTGAGACCTCTGCACAGTGTTCATCTAAAGCTACAAGTTAGTGCAGTGCGTCCTGCTCACAGTGTTCAGCTAAAACTACAAGTTAGTGCTGTGCGTCCTGCTCACAGTGTTCAGCTAAACCTACAAGTTGGTGTAGTGAGACCTCTGCACAGTGTTCATCTAAAGCTACAAGTTAGTGCAGTGCGTCCTGCTCACAGTGTTCAGCTAGATCTGTTCCTGTTATCTTCTTACTGACAGGCAGGCTTGTCTTGTTACAGTATTTACAGCTACCTGAATAAAATTGCTGGTGTTCTTTTGATCCTATTAGTACCACAGTCAGGCAACTAGACTATTTACAGTTAGTGCAGTGCGTCCTGCTCACAGTGTTCAGCTAAACCTACAAGTTGGTGTAGTGAGACCTCTGCACAGTGTTCATCTAAAGCTACAAGTTAGTGCAGTGCGTCCTGCTCACAGTGTTCAGCTAAAACTACAAGTTAGTGCTGTGCGTCCTGCTCACAGTGTTCAGCTAAACCTACAAGTTGGTGTAGTGAGACCTCTGCACAGTGTTCATCTAAAGCTACGAGTTAGTGCAGTGCGTCCTGCTCACAGTGTTCAGCTAAAACTACAAGTCAGTGCTGTGCGTCCTGCTCACAGTGTTCAGCTAAACCTACAAGTTGGTGTAGTGAGACCTCTGCACATTGTTCATCTAAAGCTACAAGTTAATGCAGTGCGTCCTGCTCACAGTGTTCAGCTAGATCCGTTCCTGTTATCTTCTTACTGACAGGCAGGCTTGTCTTGTTACAGTATTTACAGCTACCTGAATAAAATTGCTGGTGTTCTTTTGATCCTATTAGTACCACAGTCAGGCAGCTAGACTATTTACAGTTAGTGCAGTGCATCCTGCTCACAGTGTTCAGCTAAACCTACAAGTTAGTGGGGTGCGTCCACCTCACAGTGTTCAGCTAAACCTACAAGTTAGTGCGGTGCGTCCTGCTCACAGTGTTCAGCTAAACCTACAAGTTGGTGTAGTGAGACCTCTGCACAGTGTTCATCTAAAGCTACGAGTTAGTGCAGTGCGTCCTGCTCACAGTGTTCAGCTAAAACTACAAGTCAGTGCTGTGCGTCCTGCTCACAGTGTTCAGCTAAACCTACAAGTTGGTGTAGTGAGACCTCTGCACAGTGTTCATCTAAAGCTACAAGTTAATGCAGTGCGTCCTGCTCACAGTGTTCAGCTAGATCCGTTCCTGTTATCTTCTTACTGACAGGCAGGCTTGTCTTGTTACAGTATTTACAGCTACCTGAATAAAATTGCTGGTGTTCTTTTGATCCTATTAGTACCACAGTCAGGCAGCTAGACTATTTACAGTTAGTGCAGTGCATCCTGCTCACAGTGTTCAGCTAAACCTACAAGTTAGTGGGGTGCGTCCACCTCACAGTGTTCAGCTAAACCTACAAGTTAGTGCGGTGCGTCCTGCTCACAGTGTTCAGCTAAACCTACAAGTTGGTGTAGTGAGACCTCTGCACAGTGTTCATCTAAAGCTACAAGTTAGTGCAGTGCGTCCTGCTCACAGTGTTCAGCTAAAACTACAAGTTAGTGCTGTGCGTCCTGCTCACAGTGTTCAGCTAAAAATACAAGTTAATGCTGTGCGTCCTGCTCACAGTGTTCAGCTAAACCTACAAGTTGGTGTAGTGAGACCTCTGCACAGTGTTCATCTAAAGCTACAAGTTAGTGCAGTGCGTCCTGCTCACAGTGTTCAGCTAAAACTACAAGTTAGTGCTGTGCGTCCTGCTCACAGTGTTCAGCTAAAACTACAAGTTAGTGTGGTGCGTCCACCTCACAGTGTTCAGCTAAACCTACAAGTTATTTTTTTGCGAGCTCTGCACAGTGTTCACCTAAAGCTACCTGTAGAAGGTTGGTGGTGTTTTCCTGATCCTATCACTACCGCAGGCAGCTAAAAAAGCTACAAGTTAGTTATTTGCGAGCTCTGCACAGTGTTCAGCTAAAGCTACCTGTAGAAGGTTGGTGGTGTTCTCATACTACAGGCAGGCAGTTGATTTTGCTAGCTACAGTATCAATATATATATATATATATATATATATATATATATATATATATATAAATATATATATATATATATATATATCCCAGCTTAGTGCAGCTACAGGCCATTAGTATGTCTGGAAGGCCAAGAAGGAGAGGCAGACAGTCACAAGCCAATAAGAGAGGGCAAGCAGGCTCTGTGTCTAGTGCTGGTCGTGGAGACGGTGCATCCCCATCAGCACGTGGCCGTGGGACACGCTTGGCCTTTTTTTCGGCAGCTGGCCGTGTTGAGCCGCAACATGCGGAAGACTTGGTCGAGTGGATGACCAAGCCGTCCTCATCCTCCTCATCCTCTCTCACCCATGCCCAGGGTACTTTGTCTGGCAAAGCAGTGGCCTCTTCCCTCGGCTCAATGTCATCAGTGACTCCTTCCCTAGCCCCACCATGTCCTCCTTAGGAGTCCCTAGAACTGTTTGACCACAGTGTTGGGTACATGCTCCAGGAGGATGCCCAGCGTTTGGAAGGCTCTGATGATGATACTGAGCTCGATGAAGGCAGTAACATGAGCACGGACAGAGGGGGTGCCCAAGAAGGACAGCAATCTGGCAGTCATGCTCCCCCTGCTGCAGCATACTGCCAGGTTTGCTCCAGTGATGAGGAGGGAGGGGATGATGAGGTCACTGACTCAACGTGGGTGCCTGATAGGAGAGAGGAAGAGGAGGAGGAGGAGGAGGCGGCACATCACCAACGAGGCAGGATGCCCTCCAGGGGCCAGCCTAAGGGCAGCACATTGACTGCATCACACCCCAAAGCTCCGCATGTGCAGGGCGCTGCAGTCTCTGCGCGTTATTCAAAAAGTTCTTTGGTGTGGGCCTTTTTTGAGACGAGTGCATCAGATCGCACCGCTGCTATTTGCAACATATGTCTCAAGCGTATCTTGCGTGGCCAAAACATCTCCCACTTGGGTACCACATGCTTGACCAGACATATGTTGACCTGCCATGCAGTTCGTTGGCAAGCGTATCTAAAAGACCCACACCAAAGAACAAAGAGGACCTCTCCTTGCTCCTCATCAGCTGAGATCTCCGACCCCACTATACCTTCAGTCCTCTCTGAGACCTGCACTGAGAGGTGTAAAATTAGGTGTGTCACAGCCAAGTACTTGTGGGCAATCTGCTTTTGGTACACCGACGTCAGATTGTACCAGGCAAATTTCCCTGCCCCAGCTGCTGCACCACTGAAAGAAGTTTGCTCCCAGCCATCCACATGCGCAGCGGTTGAATGCTAGCTTGGCAAAATTGCTAGCACTTCAACTGCTGCCTTTTCAGTTGGTAGACTCTGCCCCCTTTCGTGAGTTTGTGGAATGTGCAGTTCCTCAGTGGCAGGTACCCAAACGCCACTTTTTCTCACGGAAGGCGATTCCGGCTCTCTACCGCCATGTGGAAGGCAATGTCCATGCCTCGCTGGACAGGGCGGTCAGCGGTAAGGTGCATATTACCGCTGACTCATGGTCCAGCAGGCATGGACAGGGATGTTACTTAAGTTTCACGCCGCATTGGGTGACTCTGCTGGCAGCTGGGAAGGATGCAGGACAAGGTGCAGTAGTGTTGGAGGTTGTTCCGCCACCACGCCTCCAAAATGCTTATGATTGTGACACACCTCTCTCCTCCACCCCCTCCTCTTCTTCTTCCTCCATGGCCTCTTCCTGTGCTTTGTCCTCGGAACCAGCGGTGCTCCGTAGCCGTTCAAGGGGCTACGCAAGTACGCAGGCCAAAAGATGCCATGTGGTGCTTGAGCTGGTGTGCTTGGGGGACAGGAGTCACACTGGGGCAGAGGTTCTGTCAGCTCTGCAGGGGCAGGTTCAGAGGTGGTTGACGCCACGCCAACTTAAAGGCAGGAATGGTGGTTTGCGACAATGGCACCAACCACCTCTCTGCCCTCCCACAGGGACAAATGACCCATGTGCCCTGTTTGGCTCACGTCCTTAACTTGGTGGTGCAGCGGTTCTTGGGCAGGTACCCGGGCTTACAGGATGTCCTGAGGCAGGCCAGGAAAGTCTGTGTGCATTTCCGCCGGTCATATAATGCCAGTGCTCGGCTGACGGACCTCCAAAAGGAGTTTAACCTGCCCAAGAACCGCCTAATCTGTGACATGCCCACCAGGTGGAACTCAATGTTGGCCATGCTGCAGTGGCTGCACACGCAGCAGAGGGCCATCAATGAGTACCTGTTCGACTATGGCACCAGGACAGGGTCAGGGGAGCTTGGTTTTTTCCCCATGCCAGTGGGCCATGATCAGGGATGCATGCACTGTCCTGTCACCATTTGAGGAGGCCACGAGGATGGTGACAGTGCATGCATCAGTGACACTGTCCCCCTTGTCCACCTGTTGGAGCACACACTGCGTGGAATAATGGACAGGGCACTTGAGGCAGAACAGAGACAGGAAGAGGAGGACTTCCTTAGCTCTCAAGGCCCCCTTTATCCAGACAGTGTTCCTGCACGCCTGCCGATCACACAGGAAGAGGAGGAGGAGGAGGAGGAGGAGGAGGAGGAGGAATATTGTGTCAGTATGGAGGTGGAGCCTGGCACTCAGCATCAGCAGCAGTCTTTAAGGGATCAGTCGCAAGAAACACATGGACTTGTACGTGGCTGGGAGGAGGTGGCTGCGGACCATGTCGTCCTTAGTGACCCAGAGGACTCCGGACCGAATGCCTCAGCAAACCTACGCTGCATGGCCTCCCTGATCCTGCAAAGCCTGCGTAAGGATCCTCGTATTCGTGGTATCAAGGAGAAGCCAATACTGGCTGGCAACCCTCCTTGATCCACGTTACAAGGGTAAGGTTGCAGACCTTATCTTGCCATCGCAGAGGGAGCAGAGGATGAAACATCTTCAGGAGGCCTTGCAGAAAGGTCTGTGGAACGCGTTCCCGGAGACTGGGAGGTTACAAACTCCTGTTTCTGGACAACGTGTTGCTGAGGCTTCGGGCAGTCAAAGAAGGAGCGGTGGAGAAGGTGGCCGTCTGACCGATGCGTTCAGACAATTTTTTGGTCCGCAGCCCCAAGGCATGATCGGCTCCAGCAACCATCGCCAGTGTCTGTTTTACATGGTGCAGGAATACCTAGGGGCAAGATCTGACTTGGACACCTTTCCCACCGAAAATCCTCTGGGTTACTGGGTCTTGAGGATGGATCACTGGCCAGAGCTTGCACAGTATGCAATTGAGCTACTGGCCTGTCCTGCATCCAGCGTTCTTTCGGAACGCACATTCAGTGCTGCTGGAGGCTTTGTAACCGATCACAGGGTGCGTCTGTCCACCGACTCGGTCGATCGACTGACCTTCATAAAAATGAATCAGTCTTGGATCACCACCAGCTACCAAGCACCTGATGCTGATGTAACCGAATAATTTTTTTTGAAATCTCGGATCCCTTCAAAGACTGCCTATACTGATGCTGAGTGACTATCCCTGAGAAATTATCCTCTTCCTCCTCAATCATCACGCTGATAGCTTGTAAGAACATTTTTGGTTCTGGGCGCCACCACCAGTGCCTAAGGCACAATTTTTCAGCCCCTGTTTAACAGGGGCGTGTAATTACAATTTTTGATGCAATACTTTGCAGCAGGGCTTGTTTCTGCGTTACAACTAGAGTATCTGTGAGGGGTTGCAGTGTTGTGGCACCAGCACCAGTGCCTAAGGCCCAATTTTTCAGCCCTTGTTTAACAGGGGCGTGTAATTACAATTTTTGATGCAATACTTTGCAGCAGGGCTCATTTCAGCATTCCAACTAGAGTATCTGTGAGGGGTTGCACTGTTGTGGCACCAGCACCAGTGCCTAATGCCCAATTTTTCAGCCCTTGTTTAACAGGGGCGTGTAATTACAATTTTTGATGCAATACTTTGCAACAGGGCTCATTTCAGCATTCCAACTAGAGTATCTGTGAGGGGTTGCAGTGTTGTGGCACCAGCACCAGTGCCTAAGGCCCAATTTTTCTGCCCCTGTTTAACAGGGGCGTGTAATTACAATTTTTGATGCAATACTTTGCAGCAGGGCTTGTTCCTGCGTTCCAACTAGAGTATCTGTGAGGGGTTGCAGTGTTGTGGCACCAGCACCAGTGCCTAAGGCCTAATTTTTCAGCAACAGGAAGAGGAGACAAGGGAGTCCCCAGAAAGCAAAAAAGGGGAATGGTCAACTACGGCTTATGGTACAAAAATGCAAAAAGGCTTTATTAAGGGTGGGGGGGGGGGGTATTTACATATACAAAAAATTCCAAATATATGTAAGATAAACAATGTATCTAAATAACACAGTCCGTCTCACTACACTAAACCAAAATTAAAAACCATGCTGCAACAGTGATGAATAAAACTGCAGAGCGTGCCTGCAGGCCAAAAACGCATGCAGTGTCCATTTGGATCCAAAGAAAAAAGTATAGCACCACTACTCTACTCTACTACTCTATTTGCTGTTTGCAACTTTGGTGAGTGTGGATTCAAGGACCTTTTACCCCCCATTTTTTGCTAATTTTTCAGCCCCTGTTCAACAGGGGCATGTAATTACAATTCTTGATCTAATATTTCACAGCAGGGCCCATTTCTGCACCCACCAAGAGCGAGTGAGGACTTACAGTGTTGTGGCACCAGCACCACCACCACCACCACCAAAGGCCCAATTTTTCTGCCCCTGTTCAACAGGGGCATGTAATTACAATTCTTGATCTAATATTTCACAACAGGGCCCTGTGAGGGCTTATAGTGTTGTGGCCACAACAACACCTAAGGCCCAAATTTCTGCTGATTACAAACGACTCCTACTTGCAAACGGAAGGAGACAACAGGAAGTGAGATGAAATCTACCCCTAGGAAGGGAAATTCTCTCCTGTAAGAGTTAATATGGGAAAAACATTTCTCCTTTCCACTGATGCTTTCCAATCCTTGTTCCACAAAAAAACCCAAATTTTCAAAAAACATTTGTCATTGGGACAAAAAGTGAGGTGAAATCTCCTGAAGAGGAGGAAAGACAGCAAAACAAATGTCACAGGGGTGATAACCCTTCCCTATGTTTTCCAAAATCTTAAAAAAGATTTTTTGGCTGGAGCTAAACACGTTAAAAATGTACCCGTTCAAAATTACAAACAGATTCTACTTAACAACAAACCTACAGTCCCTGTCTTGTTTGCACCGCCTGTATACTGCTGCTCAGAGTATATAGGGCCTGGTGGCCCCACACCTTTCCTTATTTTAATTTGGGTGCGGGGTTTAAGACCCAAAGGGCCTGGTAATGGACTGGGGGGTACCCATGCCGTTTGTCTCACTGATTTTCATCCATATTGCCAGGAACGGACATTACATTACAAAACACGGGAAACACGCGCCACTTTACTGGCATACTATAGACACCCCCCAGGTACGATATTTAAAGGAATATTTCACTTTTTTTTTTTTTACTTTAAGCATCATTAAAATCACTGCTCCCGAAAAACGGCCGTTTTTAAAAGTTTTTTTTGCATTGATACATGTCCCCTGGAGTAGGACTCGGGTCCCCAAACCCTTTTTAGGACAATACCATGCAAATTAGCCTTTAAAATGAGCACTTTTGATTTTGAATGTTCGAGTCCCATAGACGTCAATGGGGTTCTAACGTTCGTGCGAATTTTCGGTCCGTTCGCAGATTCTGGTGTGAACCGAACCGGGGGGTGTTCGGCTCATCCCTAGTGAGGAGAGGAGAACTGATCAGCGGCTTCTCCTCACAGGGGACAGCTAGGTATGTAATCAGGGCACCGATCATCAATTGCACATGGTTACAGCGTAGCATGACCGCTCAATTGTCATTCAAAATGTGACCGTGCTAAAAGCTGAAAAATGGCCTATGCAGTAAGGGGGTGTAAGTGCCCTGTATTGAGGTGGTTACATTTCTTCATTTCTTTTATTCATAGTAACAACTAATATGTATTGCATGTATTGCATTTTTGTTCTTGGGTTTAGGTATCTTTTAAAGATGTAACACTGTACTCACTTTATACAGGCAAGGTGATGCAGTGGCTATTATCATTCATAATAATAAAAATTATATGTGTGGGTGTATATATGTGTATGGATGTGTGATTATTTTTTATTGTGGTCATACACTTTCTTGCATAAAGTATTGGTGTATTCTTCAGTACAATGAAAGGCTTCTGTCTGACTGTCTAAACAAGTCACAATCCACTTACAAGGTGATGCACAAGATGTTAGGGGCTCATTCACACTTCTGTGACTTGGTGCTGCATTAGTGCATGTAACAGCGTAACAGAATATGTAACAAGGGTTGTGTTAAGGAATCCCATTTATTAGGAATGAGCAGCCAATGCATCACAATGGATGAAAAAAATCACACAGCCTTTTTTAGCAAAGGACCACACCAAATGCAGGGCGTGGTGCAATATGCTCTACCCTAAAGAGGAACTGTAGCCTCCCCCCTATTTTTCCCCTGCTTACCTTTTACTGTCTTCTGCACAGTAAGCATACTCACCTAGCCAGCGAGTCCAACATTGAGCTGCTGGGATCCCCCTCTCTGAAGGGTCTGGTGCCACTACGTTGTCTTTGACAGCTGCCGGCTCTACTGAGTGCAGGTGCCGCTAGGCCCGCTTAGCGACACCTTTAGGGGATTTGTGCTGGGAAAAGGGATTGAAGTGGGGGGGAGAGGGTGTTTACTTAGAGGGAAAATGTGAGGGGTAGAGGATCTGTGCTAGGTGGCAATTGTGTTGGGATGGGGGATTTTAGCATACAGCAGAGTTGTACTAGGAGGAGGGGGAACTTATGCTTAGGGAGCAAGCTTGTGGATTAGTGCTTAATTTTAATTTTTTGTAGGGTATTTTTCTGAAATGTAATGCTTACATATCTTGGGGGGGGGGGTGCGCAGTATGGCATGTTCGCCCTGGGCTCTCTAGATGAAGCTGCTTTAGGTAGGCTTCACTAGCAGGCTCAACAGATATTTGTGGGACTTTGCAAGGGAGTAGGAGAAAACAGCAAGTGCACATGCTTGTTTAAATGTGAGGCCATAGTTCTGCTTTTTGGCCACAAATGCAGGATTTAAATATTGTGTACAATCATTCACATCAGTTTGGTATTTGGTCTAAATTTGGGTATGGTTAGCATTGCAGAAAACTTCTTTAAGTCAGCTATCGTAACACAATTTTTTTGGAATCTGAGAAACAGTATTTTTAAAAGGTTTTCAACATTGCCTTATATGTTACATTTTGTAAAAAATAGAGAAGATTTTTGGTTATTTATTTTGAAACTAATTTGTTATGAGCTATGAAAATTCAGAAATCACATTTCAATAGTGGTTCATTTACTTTTCTGAAAACAAGATTTTGTAGCTAGTACTACGCTCCTTGATTCAGTGACCTTGCTATGTGTGTTTTCAAACTTTCAAATTGGATATGGCTTAAATAGTTCATTTGCAAAGTCATTGGCTTCTGAGCATCTGACTTCTTTGCAATACAAAAGGGTTTATTGTGTTTTTAAACTAAGCTTTGTAAATCTCTCTTGCTGCAGAACTATATGTTTATGGAAATGGAAATAAAGTTTGACAGTATTAAAACTTCTCTTTGTTATTTTGATGGTAAGTTGCCTGAAGCCTTGTTCTAGATATCATTATAGCGTATACTTTAGGAGCTAAGCTGCATTGCTCAGCTGGAATTTGAAGCTATAAGATATGCACACTAATGATAATGAAATATGATTGTTAATTACAAAATATGCAAAATCATTTTAGAATGAATAGATCCTGAGGCAGATAAAAACTCCCAGGAAGTGCTAAATTACAACTTAAACTTTGTCTATTTTTTTTAAGGTTTTTGACTATCCTTGCAATTACTCATTTCCTATATATTATAGTGCCAAGACCCTTTGGATAAAAGACAGAATACTTTAGCAACAAAAATTACTTGACTGGCATTTTACTTTGTAAGTGCATTGCTTGTATTAGAATTGTAGAAGCTAGTGGTATTTGGATTCTTACATGTTTAGCAGGCTGATCATAGCTGCTTTGCTGAGAAAAAAACAACAGTGTTTTTGACCATCTAGGTATAACCCCTTCCACTCCAAGCATACTTCAATTTTGCAGAACACCATTACTTAGGAGCAGATCACAGTGCAGAGACGTGAGATTCGTGTCCCTTGATGAACCCTACAAATGAAAAAAAAAATGCAGAATTCCTATTTTCTTTATTGTTCATTAGGCGAATGCAGGATCAGTATTCAGAGACATATGGGGTGTCCATAAGCAATCCAACTAAGGGGTGGGCAACAGGAGCAGAACAACAGGCCCACATAACGAAAAAACAACAGTAGAACAAGTGGAAGCCTGCTTGCCTGAAATCTTTACACCCGAAGCTAGCATCAGATGAGGCCTGTACATCCACTTGGTAGAAATTGAAAACATATGAACAGCGGATGGGTGACTGCCTTGCAAATTTGCTTGATGCCTTAAAGTCTAAGAAGCACTTAGTGATCTAGTAGTGTGTACCTTGACAAGAAAAAGTGGAACCTTAGGTTTAAGGCTATAAGCCTGAACAATCAGATTTCTTAGCCATAAAGAAATAGTTGACTGAGAAGCTGCTGTTCCCCCTTACTGGACCATCAGATATGACGAAATAGAGAGTTAGACTTTCTCATGGAAGCTGTTGCTGATGGAGTACACCCACACAGTACAAACTACATCTGGCCAATAAATAGAAATTTTTGTTTGGATATACTGCGGCCAGGCAGAGAGAAGAACAATGTCCTAGTTGAGGTGAAAATCCTAAATTATCTTAGGAGTGTTGGAGACTCTAGGTCTCAGTACCACCTTATGCTCATGAAGGGCCAGAAAGGGTTATAAACAAGGCCATCAGATAAGGTGCGCACATCTTGCGGAGGTGATGACAGCAAGGAAAACTACAGTGCCTTGCAAAAGTATTCACCCTCTTGGCATTTTTTGTGTTTTGTTGCCTCACAACCTTGAATTAACATGGATTGTTTGAGGATTTGCATAATTTATTTTATAGAACATGCCCACAACTTTGAAGATTTTTTTTTTATTGTGAAGCAAACAACAAATAGGACAAAACAACAGAAAAAAGTCAATGTGCATAACTATTCACCCCCCTAAAGTCAATACTTTGTAGAGCCACCTTTTGTGGCTATCACAGCTCCAAGTCGCTTTGGATAAGTCTCTATGAGCTTGCCACATCTTACCACTGGGATTTTTGCCTATTCCTCCTTGCAAAACTGCTCCAGCTCCTTCAAGTTGGATGGTTTGTGCTTGTGAACAGCGATCTTTAAGTCTGACCACAGATTTTCTATTGGATTGAGGTCTGAGCTTTGACTAGGCCATTCCAACACATTTACATGTTTCACCTTAAACCACTCAAGTATTGCTTTAGCAGTGTGTTTGGGGTCATTGTCCTGCTGGAAGGTGAACCTCTGTCCAAGCCTCAAATTACACACAGAGTGGTACAGGTTTTAAGCAAGAATATCCCTATATTTAGCACCATCCATCTTTCCCTCAACTCTGACCAGTTTCCCCATCCCGACTGCTGAAAAACATCCCCACAGCATGATGCTGCCACCACCACGTTTCTCTGTAGGGATGGTGTTCATTGGGTGATGTGATGTGTTGGGTTTGCGCCAGACATAGCGTTTTCTTTGATGGCCAAAATGTTCAATTTTAGTCTCATCAGACCAGAGCACCTTTCTCTATACATTTTGGGAATCTCCCACCTGCTTTTTCGCAAACTCAAAACATGCCATTTTGTTTTTTGCTGAAAGTAATGGCTTTCTTCTGGCCACTCTGCCATAAAGCCCAACTCTATGGAGCGTATGGCTTATTGTTGTCCTATGTACAGGTACTCCAGTCTCTGCTGTGGAACTCTTCAGCTCCTCCAGGGTTACCCTAGGTCTCTATGCTGCCTTTCTGATTAATGCCCTCCTTGCCCGGTCTGTGAGTTTTGGTGTGCTGCGATCTCTTGGCAGGTTTGCTGTTGTGCCATGTTCTTTCAATTTGGTTATGATAGATTTGATGGTACTCCTAGGGTTCATCTGAGATTTTGAATTTTTTTTTATAACCTAACCCTGACTTGTACTTCTCAACAACATTGTCCCTTACTTGTTTGAAGAGTTCTTTGGTCTTCATGGCAGTGTTTGGTTAGTGGTGCCTCATGCCTAAGTGTTGCAGCCTCTGGGGCCTTTCAAAAAGGTGTGTATATGTAATGACAGATCATGTGACACTTAGATTGCACACAGGTGGACCAGAGCTTTTTATGGTCTTCATAACAAAGGGGGTGAATACATACGCACATGCCAATTATCGTTTTTTTTATTTCTAAAAAATAGTTTTATGTATATATTTTTCTAATTTTACTTCACCAACTATTGTGTTTTGATTCAGCAAACATATAATTCAGATTTTAAAAAAACACTGAACTGAAAGCTGTAATGTAACAAAATAGGTAAAAAGCCAAGGGGGTGAATACTTTTGCAAGGCACTGTACATTATTCCTACTTAGCCACTGTGGGGCAGCACAGTGGCTAAGTGGATAGAACTTTCACCTAGCAGCACCAATGTCGCCAGTTCAAATCCCAACGATGACACTACCTGCCTGGAGTTTGCATGTTCTCCCTGTGCCTGTGTGGGTTTCCAAAGACATGCTAGTAGGTTAATTGGATCCTATCTAAATTGGCCCTAGCATGTGTATGAATGTAAGGGACCTTAGATTGTAAGCTCCTTGAGGGCAGGGACTAATGCGAATGTACAATATATATATGTAAAAGAGCAGTGAAAATTAACAGCACTATACAAGTACCTGTAATAAAATAAAAACATTCATAAGAGTGGATTTAAATTTTCAGCATTTTTGTCTCCTTACCTTAAAACAAAACTCAACCTTTCTAGTTTTAAGTTTTCCTCTCACTCATTTAGGATAGGGGCAGATACAATGGCTAGTTTGTTAGGGTTTTCCCCCAACAAGCTCAAGTGGGTGAATCCATGGGATAGTGATAAATATAAGATCTATATTAACTGTTAATGAATTGAATGTGTTTTTTTCAGGTTCGACTAAATACACAATTTGGTTAAATGGTCATTCTTTTGTTTATTGGGCAAAGAATAAGCTGAATCCAAGATGTATTTAGTGAATCTTGGTTTGAACAATAGTCAATTTCAGATCTTATGGTGGGTTATTACAGGCCTTGAATGCAGGAATGTTAGAGACCAACGTATTCATTTGTCAGGTATTTGGCCGTTACCAGATATAGTTATTCATGCCAGGGCTATTGACCTGGACAACGTTAAGACTTAGGAACTCTTATGCAAAATAAAGTGAGATTTGTATTAATTTAAGCTTGTATTTCCATGTTCAGTTCTTGCCTTTTCCGAGTTGGTACCCAGACTCGTATGGTTTCCCTCTGGCAATCTGTTTTATAGTGGTAGAATTCAGCTTCAACAGGACTATTCTTGCTGTAAACTTTCTGGTTTCTGCTGGAGGATTGTCATATTATCATGTTGTGTTGAAAGGCTTTCCTTTAGGTTTTTATAGGAAACATTTTGTACATTTATTGGATATAGATTTGAATTAGACGTGCAGTATGAAAAAAATATATTTTGTTTAATTTTGGATGGATTCATTAAGTTAAAAATTGAGTTTAGTTACGTTCATGTTAGTATGATTTGTTATCGTAATTTGTTTAGTTTTTGTTTAGTTTTTTGTTTTCGATCCAGTTCAAATTTTTTGTCCGTATTAGAATCAAATTAAATTGTAATTGTCATTGATTCGAATTGAATATTCGAAAATTAGTTAGGTACTACCTGTTCATAAACTGTTTAACCACTTCAGTTTCAGAAGATTTTACCCCCCTTCATGACCAGGCCATGTTTTTGCTATTTAGCACTGCGATACTTTAACTGGAAATTGCACTGTCATGCAACATTGCACTTAAACAAAATGTATCCCCCACACCATTACACCACCACCAGCCTGAACCATTAATACAATGCAGGATGGATCCATGCTTTCATGTTATGTGCACCAAATTCTGACCTTACCATTTTGAATGTCGCAGCTGAGACTCATCAGACCAGGCAACGTTTTTCCAATCGTCTATTGTCCAATTTTGGTGAGCCTGTGCGACTGTAACCTCAATTTCCTGTTGTTAGCTGAGAGAAGTGACACCCAGTGTGGTCCTCCACTGCTGTAGCCCATCTGCTTCAAAGTTCAATGTGTTGTGCATTCAGAGATGGTAGCCCATTTTCCTCTGACCTCAACAAAGCATTTTTTGTCCACACAACTGCCACTCACTTGATATTTTTTCTTTTTTGGACTTTTCCCTGTAAACCCTAAAGATGGTTGTGCCTGAAAATCCCAGTAGATCAGCAGTTTATGAAATACAGAGACCAGCCCGTTTCACACCAACAACCATGCCACGTTCAAAGTCACTTAAATCTCCTTTCATGCCCATTCTGATGCTCTGTTTTAACTTCAGCAAGTTGTCTTCACTACGTCTAGATGCCTATATGCATTGAGTTGCTGCCATATGATTGGCTGATTAGCAATCTGTGTTACCAAGCAATTGAACAGGTGTACCTAATAAAGTGGCCGGTAAGTGTATGTGTAAATATGTGGAGCCAGGGGGTGTGTCCAAGATGGCGACGGTGTAGGACGCTTGATCAAGGAGCTCTGCAGCCATCGCGGGGACTCTATCCTGTTAATCCATCCTGGCAAGTCTTTTAACTGTCTGAATCCTCTCCCAGCCTCCCGATGCGGACACGGAGCCGGCGACGTTTTGATCACCACAGACCGAGCAATACCCAGAGTAACTCAGTCAGCGTGGGGAAGGCGAGCAACATGGCGACGCAGACGGACGGGCCGGAGCCCGCTCTCACGGATCAGAGCAATCTCACGGCTCTGATGCAAGCCATCACGGGCTGCCAATCCTCCTTGTCCACACTCACTACCAAGATAGACACAGTGCAATTGGAAATTGGTCTTATCAGACAGGATTTTGAGAAGGTGAGACACCGGGTGACAGAGGTGGAACGCAGAGTGGGTGATACGTAGGACGTGGTCAGAGATCACTCGGCCTCCCTGCATACTTTGCAGGTGAGGGTGAAGCATCTGGAAGCACGGGTCGAAGATTCCGAAAATCGGAACCGACGCAATAATCTGCGGATTATAGGACTCCCTGAGGGGTCGGAGGGCTCAGATGCGTCCGCCTATACTGAACGGCTGCTTCGCTCGCTGTTCCCGCAAGCAGCCTTCTCTCAGTTTTTTGCAGTCGAGAGGGCCCACAGGATGCCGCCGACCCGAGGTCCCCCTGGATCCCCGCCTCGCACATTTATATTCAGGCTGCTGAACTTTAGAGACCGGGACCTGATACTGCGCGAGGCTCGCAAGATGGTGGAGGTTTGACACGAGGCGGCCCGCCTTATGTTCTTCCCTGACTTCTCGTGGATACTCAAAAGCAGCGCAAGTCATTCGATACGGTGAAGCAGGCTCTCAGAACCAAGGGACTGCGATACAGTATGCTATTCCCCGCCCGACTTCGCGTCCAGGATGGTGAAAGTGTCCGGTTCTTCACTTCCTCTAACGAGGCCCTGCAATGGCTAAACACCTTGGCTCACCGCTAGAAGAGCTGCCTGCTTTGACACCAGGTAACTGTTTATTGCAGCAGCCTTGGCTTGGGAAACCCTTCCGGATGAGTAAAGTTCTCCTGACATAGTTTTTGTCTTTGCCAAGCAGCCAAAGCACACACGATTTAGTGTCTGAGGCAGAGCAGGGGGGGGTTTGATGGATCGTTTTCACTTACTTACCCTGTCACCTACTAGACACTCGGATAGATAGACATCATTTCTGTTGGAGACAAGCATCAGTGATTTTTCTGTTCTTCCTATTTTTTCCCCTCTTTTTTTTTTTGTTTTTCTGAGGATCCTTTTTCTTGTACTTCTGTGGATCTAGAGAGATCTGCTGAATAGCAGGTCCGATGTGCCATACTCCTCTCCTCAAGGTAACTGTTGCACTGACAGAGAGATATAACCCTTGCACTGCCTAGGGCATATGGAAGGAGAGAACTGTTGAATAGACTGCCCTGATCTTAGCTAACTGCTTGGATCAATATTGGTCATGCCTGGCACCTGAGCCAAGGAATGCAACGAATTTGCTCAGCTCAACCAACCTAACCTTCCTTTTTTAATTTCTATTTTCTGACCTGAGATTTATTTTTGGTCTAGGAGAAAACGGAAATTCCTTATATTTTAATTTTCTCTAAAAAAGTTTTTCTTTTTCTTTTTGGGGGGGGAAATGACGGAAACGCAATTTTTCAAGTTTGTGCCCCTGGCTTTGGCCAGGTGAAATCTGTGTGAACTCCCGCTTGATGGCGGCATCTCCTTCAGATTGAAACTGCTATACCTTTTGAGTGGTGGATTTCTACCACGTGCCCTCTAAGTTCATGACCCTGGTTGGTCAATGATCATAACCAGTTATGGGGAACAAGCACACTTTGGTTTGGGGGGTGTGCGGGGTGCGGGGAAGGGATTAAGTTTGGAAGGGTACTGTTACAATAGTTATACACAGGAATGTATGTTGTGTAGATACACTGGTTTAGGAGGTTGGATATTAACTAAAATGTTGATCTCAAATTTGTTATGGGGGAGGGGGTGGATCGGTTTCCCTCAGGGCCCGGGTGCACTTCTTCTTCAGTCTGCTCCAAATTATCTCAAAATCCCATGGCCCCTATAACATTAATCTCTTGGAACGTTCGGGGGATGAACTCTCGCATCAAGAGATCCCTAGTTTTTAACTTTCTTAAAATACACCGCCCAGATGTCTGTATCTTGCAAGAGACCCACCTCACTGGGGGCCGGGTCCTTGGTCTTAAAAAACCGTGGGTAGGACATTACTACAATGCCACCTTTTCCACATATGCTAGGGGGGTAAGCGTCTTAGTGCACAAGAACTTATCTTTTACATTGTTGGACCTGCGCCTGGACCCCGAGGGTAGATATGTAATATTACATGCAGTTGTTACAAATGTGCCCATGGTGATTGTGGGATTGTATATACCCCCTCCGGCATCGCTACTGATACTTCACAAAATGATGAAGTGTATAGCAGGTTACTCCACGGATAAGATACTGTTAGCGGGGGATTTTAATATGCCTCTGTGTCCACATGTGGACAAGTTGGTGCCGGACGCGACCACAGAGTCCTCGCTATCCAGGTGGGCTACTACTTTTGGTCTTACGGATGTCTGGCGGTGGAAAAATCCCCTGCTAAGGTCATATACCTGCCAGTCTGCCTCCTATAGGGCCATGTCCCGCATAGACCTGGTGCTCGCCACGAGTGCCATCTTGGCGATGGTGCAGGAGGTCTCCCACTTGCCTAGGGGTATATCGGACCACTCTCCGGTCCTGCTCCGGTTGAAAATGGCCCCTGCCCCCACTGACTGTCTGTGGCGCTTATCCCGGTTCTGGGTATCAGATGAACGTGTAGCTGCTGATGCGGAGGTGGCAATGCGGGAGTTCTGGACTGATAACCCGCCTGCTACAACACCCGCAACTAGCTGGGAGATGTTCAAATACCATGCTAAAGAACATTACCAAAAGGCCATAGATCTTACCAGACATCGGACTAGGGCAGCTCTGCTGCAGGCTGAACAGAGGGCTACGGATTTGGAAGCTCAGTATGCGGTTAGTAGGGATGAGGCCCATAGAAGAGACCTACAGTGTGCTATGAGAGAGGTTGTGCTACTTCGAACATCGGCCACAAAAAAATTATTACTGCATCAAGCGCAGCGTATATTTGAGCAGGGGGAGCGGACTGGACGTCTATTAGCGTAGCTATCTAAGGAGCAAGCGGTCTCAACCAATGTGGCCAATATTAAAGACGCCTCAGGGCGGTTATTGTCAGACCCCTGAGACATTAATACATGTTTTGCGTTGTATTACAGGAACTTATATACGTCCAGGGTGGGATACTCCGCCGCTGATCTTCAAACATACGTTGAGGCCATTGAACTGCCCTCCCTATCGGAAACAGCTCGCAAGCGTCTAGACGCTCCAATAACACTCAAAGAGCTCCAAAGTGCTATAGGATCCCTTCAAGCGGGAAAAACCCCAGGGGATGATGGATTCCCTGTTGAATTTTATAAGGCCCACCCTGAGACCCTTGCTGTCAGGCTGCTGGAGGTCCTTTCCGCCTCCTTTGAATCTGCTTCTCTGCCCCCTTCCATGTCAAGAGCTGTAATTGTGGTCATTCCCAAGCCTGGCAGGGATCCCGAATTATGCTCCTCGTACAGACCCATCTCGCTCCTTAACGTGGATGCGAAGATCCTTGCAAAGGTTCTGGCTACCAGACTCAATGCAGTTATCTTGTCGCTAGTTCATGGAGACCAAACAGGCTTCATGCCGGGCAAGGGTACAGATATTAATCTGCGGAGACTATTTACTGTACTAATAAGACCGGCTGCTGAAGGGGGGGCCAGCGTGGTGGCCTCCCTGGACGCAGAAAAAGCCTTTGACTCGGTGGAGTGGGAATACCTATGGCTAGTACTACAAAAATTTGGGATAGGACCTAACTTTGTACAATGGTTACGACTACTCTATTCAGGTCCAACGGCTAGAATCCGTATAAATGGCATCCTATCATCCTCTATTCCCCTCCACGAGGCACCAGGCAGGGCTGTCCGCTCTCACCAGCTCTCTTTGCTTTGGCGATCGAGCCGCTGGCGATACTTCTTAGAGCATCTATGGAGATGGGGGGTATTTCGTTCCCTCCCCTGATAGAAAAAGTATCACTTTATGCGGATGATATGCTGCTGTACCTCTCTGACGCCCAACAATCACTAAAAGCCGCTCTGACTATCATTGACAGATTTGGAATGTTCTCTGGGGTCAGGGTGAACTGGGAGAAATCTCTCCTGTTCCCCCTGACGGATGCTCCACCGTCGGCTGGCCCACCCCTTCCTCTCAAAAGAGTGACGAAATTCAAATATTTAGGCATCCACATACAGACTGATCCGAAACAGTATCTAGTAGACAACGTGTACCCCATTCTTCAACAGTTTATCCAGCGCTGTTTGGTCTGGAAAACGTTGCCACTGACCCCGGTCGGGAGGGTAAACCTTATCAAAATGTCCTTCCTTCCTAAATTTTTATATGCTTTTTGCCACACTCCAACTCCCATCCCTAACTCGTTTTTTGTAAAGCTAGACCAAGCTATTACCTCCTTCCTATGGGCGGGGACAACACCCAGAGTTGCTAAACAAACACTACAGCTATCACTTTCAGAGGGTGGCCTCTCCCTCCCAAATTTTAAAAAATATTACTGGGCGGCAGTGTTGGTCTCGGTAAGGTGGTGGTTTACTCAGGACAATACCAACCCAGCGGTCAATCTAGAGGCAGCGATTCTTGGCTCATACTCTGAGCTCAGTAATTTGGTCTATAGAGGTCCGAGGTACAGTCCCCAAGTCACATCACATATGAAAACGACAATTAAGGTTTGGCAGCAGGTATCTCACTATTTTAATGGCAGGCGGGCTGTCTCTCCATATACTCCGTTGTGGGGCAACCCAACAATGCTGCACTTCCAATCTGTCCCAGACCCTCAGGGGATATTTTCAAGGAGGGGCAGCTTCTCTCGTTTGTAGAGCTGAAGGATAAATTCCACCTCCCCCCATGGATGTTCTTTCGGTTTTTGCAACTCAGACATGCAGCCCGGGCGCAATTTCCGGAGGGGGTGGAACTAGCGATTCACTCGGTTGAATCCTTACTGATAGCTAAAGACATAGATCGTACGCTGTCCTCTATATATCTTAGGCTTACCTGCAAAGCTACCTCTAAAATACTTCCGCTATTTAACAAATGACATTCAGATATCCCGACTCTAACTGAAGAGGATTGGTCAGAGGGACTGCAGCAGTGCATAACATTTATGATCTCGGCCAGAGATAGGTTCATCCAGCTAAAGTTTTTGCACAGGGTGTTCTACACCCCGCATAGACTCTCCTCTATATACCCGGGATTGGACGATACTTGCCCTAAATGCAGACAGTCGGTGGGGACCTTTTTTCATGTGGTTTGGTCATGCCCTATAGTGCAGAATTATTGGACCACAGTGGTGGCGGAGGTTAACGGAGTGGCGGGACTACACCTGGAGGTAGATCCGCTTGTCTTTCTCCTGGGCATTACTGACAACTTGACCACAGCAAAATATACAAAACTGTTTGTGTTTTACACAGCCTATTATGCCAGGAAAGAGATATTATTGCGCTGGAAGTTAGGGGACCCTCCCACGGTGGGGGCATGGAGGGCTCAGATTAATGCGGCATTGCCGCTGTATAAACTTACTTATATGGGAAGAAATTGTCCTCAAAAGTTCGACAACATCTGGGTGGCCTGGGTTGAAGCGAGACACCTCACCATATAGATGTTTCCGGGAGCCCCTCCCCAGGGGGCCTTTCGGAAAAGGACAGACGTGGTGTTTCTGGCGTCGGCTCGGGGGACTTGGGGGTTTGGAAATACTGAATTTACAGAAGTGTGGGGGTGGCTCGCCCTCTTGCACTTCCAGACACCTGCCCTGCATGGCACCTTTCCCTTCTCCCTTTTCCCCATTTCTCTTTTTGGCAGAGGGTCCCTGGTGACGACAGGTGGTATCTAGATGAAAAGGGGTGCATAGCCTTAAAATACTACAGTCTGCTAAGGTGTTTGTGAAAATAATTGGGGAATAAGAATGTTATGTAGGTAAATAGATTGGGGGGAAGTTGCATAGATGACTTATGTTCCTATAACGCATGATTATTAGACCTCAATATTTACCACTGTGAATCTGGTTCTACAAATATTTTTGTATAAGATACTTAATTTGATTTCTCAAGTGTACTGTACTTTCTATTTCAATAAACATTACCTGTGTTAAAAAAAAAAAATATGTGGAGCCGGCTCGCACTGTAGCAGTAAAACTCCAGTGCATGGTCAGCAAGTGGTTAAATATTTGTGACTTTATCAAATAAAAACAAGTTTTCACAACATGAAAGCATCCATTATGGGCCAGACAGAATTGGTAACATGAAATTATAATCTATAGAGTCTATATATCTATAATCTATAGAAATTATTGAACTACAATGGTATCAACATGTGCTGGACCCCAAACACCCCGATGCCATTCATGAAATACCACTAAATTCTTCTATTGGAAATTATGGCAGAAACTTTATGAGTTGTATAAAAATTGAATTACTGTTACTAACATGAAACTCACGTGATTGAAGATACTGTCTTTTTGCTTACCTTAACCGCTTGCCGCCCACCGACCGTCATACTGTATGACGACCAGGCGGTGCGGCTCTCGTTCTGGGCGGGCGTCATATGACGTCCACCCGTTTAAACAGGGAATGCGCGCGATCATGTGTGCATCCCTGTACCTTCGGTGGCGGTGTGTCACGGAGACACTGCTCACCACCAAGGGGGGTGAACAGCCATTGGGCAAGGCTGTTTACCACGTGACTGGCCGTGATGAAGTCATGGCCAATCAAAGATGGTTCCGCCCCACTGTGCACGGCACATGTGCGCGATCACGAGCGCCCTGCGTGTGCACATCGGTGGCAGCGTTTTCCCGGGAACACTGCTCGTCACCGACGTTGGTAAACAGCCATTGGCCGGCGGCTGTTTACCACGTGATCGGCTGTGATCCTTTCACAGCCGTTCACTAAATGTAAACACAGAGCGGTAACTAGCTGTTACCAGCTCTTCTCTTCTCACACACCATTTCCAGTGTGAGGAGAGAAGAGCGAGGAGCATTGAGTTACCGGTCTGTGTCTGTATTGTACTGCACAAGCACAACACTTGTCCCATCGCCCCCCCATTGTCATCTGTCACCCAACAGTCATCCCATAAAGTGCACCTGTCACATAAGAGACTGCCATCAGTGACCGTCAGTGGTGCACCCATCAGTGACTGTCACCATCACCCATCAGTGACCGTTAGCTGTCACCGTCATCCATCAGTGACTGTCAACTATCACCCATCAGTAACCATGACCTGTCACCATTACCCATCAGTGACCGTCACCTGCCACCATCAGTGACCGTCACCTGCCACCATCACCCATCAGTGACCGCCACCTGTCACTGTCACCCTTCAGTGACCGTCAAGTGTCACCCATCACCCGTCACCCATCAGTGACCAACACCCATCAGTGACCGTTAGTGGTGAATGAATGAATGATTTGTAAAGCGCTGCAAATGCGAATTGAATCGCCTCAAGGCACTAGATGCGATCTCTGTTGTCAGCTTCTTAGAAGAGGAAGGTCTTGAGTTTTTTCCTGAAGGCCTGATGGTTTTCTTCCATGCGGATGTAAGTCGGAAGAGTGTTCCATAGCCGAGGTCCTTGGACTGCGAATCTTCGTTCTCCCTTTTCTTTTTAGCGGTATTTGGGAATGATGAGGAGGTTTTGGTTAGCTGATCGAAGACTGCGATTGGGTTTGTAGTGTTTTATCTTCTCTCGAAGATATAGAGGAGCGTTTCTTTGTATGCATTTGTGGGTGAGGCAGAGGGTCTTGAATGTGATCCGATTCTTTACGTTTAGCCAGTGTAGGCTCCTCAGGATGGGGAAATGGATTCCCAGGTTTTTTTCCTGTTAACAGTCTTGCCGCCGTGTTTTGAATGAGTTACAAGCGCGCAAGCTGATATTGGGGTAATCCTACGTAGAGCGAGTTTGCGTAGTCGAGTCGGGAATTGATGATTGCTCCAACTACTGCTGCTTTGTCCTCTTCTGGGATGAAGGAGATGAGTCTGCGTAGCAGGCGGAGGAGATGGTGAGATCCGCTAACTACTGATCCTATTTGTGCATCCATTGTCATTTCTGAGTCAAAGATGACTCCGAGACTCTTGGCTTTGGTGCTTGGAGAGATGGTCTGTCCGAAGATGGTGGGAGGTGTCCACGGAGTCTTATGCCGCGTACACACGGTCGGACTTTTCAGCTACAAAAGTCCGACAGCCTGTCCGACATACTTCCGGCGTACCTTCGGCGGACTTGCGGCAGACTTTCTAACGAACGGACTTGCCTACACACGACCACACAAAAGTACGACAGCCTAGTACGCGGTGACGTACACCAAGTCCGACGAGACTATAAAACGGAAGTTCAATAGCCCGTACGACACCCTTTGGGCTCCTTCTGCTAATCTCGTGTTTATCTCATGTTAGTAGAAGTTTGGTGAGAGACGATTCGCGCTTGTGAGACTCGTATTTTTCAGTTCGTTTTAACTGTTGTTCAGTCTGTGCTTGTGAGGTTTGTATCTGCTTTTCAGTGCGTTTGGTCAGTTGGCATTGAGAAATCTTTGTTTTATTGTCCGCTCGTTCCTGATTTTCAGGTCGCTCTTCACAGGCCTTGCTGTTCTTCAGTGCGTTCTGTTTAGTGCGTTCTGACCAGCCGACCGTTTTGAAGCCATGTTACCTGTACGTACTCATCGTCGAGCTCGTGCATTGTATGTGTTTGGTGCTGTAGTTTATTCTTCAGACCAAGACCAGTCCATGAACAGGGCGAGGAGGAGTTCATGGACCAAGAATTGGTTGCTTCAGCGTGACCAGTTCTGTCACATGCCATTGCTCCGTGAGATCCGTGAGAATAATCCTGAGGATTTCAGGAACTTTCTCCGGATGACGGACCCCGTTTTTGACCGTTTGTTGGCTTTGCTGACCCCCTATATCAGCAGGCAGGATACCTGCATGAGGCAAGCCATCACTCCGGAGCAGAGGCTAGTTGCCACGTTGCGGTACTTGGCGACAGGGAGAAGCCTGCAGGACCTCAAGTTCTCGACAGGCATCTCCCCCCAGGCTCTGGGGATCATTATCCCAGAGACCTGTTCTGCCATCATCCAGGTCCTGCAGAAGGACTATATTAAGGTAAGTTTTTTTTCTTTTATTAGCATCACATGTTCTTTTATGTAATCTTTGATAATGTAATGTATTTCTTGCTTCAAACACTACTTACCATCATTGCAATATAGTGTGAATGTCCCCTTTTTATCCTCACACATGCAGGATTTTTTTCCTGTTCTTTTTTGTCATGCATGTATATTTTCCTTCAATAACCTCCCCAGCATGCAATGATGGGAACATATCCACCTAGTCTACTCATTTTGAATGTATTTTGTTTGAGTGTATTTAGTGTGCTTAGAATTAGCAATTAGCTAGATTTACCAACTCCCCCCCCCTACCTAAACTCACTCCAAATAGTGTGCTGATAATTAGCAATTAGCTAGATTTACCAACCCCCCCCCCCTCGTAAAAATTTGCTTGAATGTTCTGTGGTGTTGATTTGTATAAAGCAAATATATGTTGCACTTTGCAAAATGCATGTGCTCTCTACAAGTGCATTTGTTCCAGTGCTTTAGTAAATGAGCAGAAGCTCTGCTGATTTCCATCATCAAATCATATGCAAGCCACAAGGTGTTTTCATTAATTGCCCTTGCATGTGATTGTGTACTCCTTGCAACATGACTGCCTTTTTACCTTACCTCTTTTACTGTAAGCTGGTTAGCAACTGCACCTGCAGAGTGCGACAACTGCAGTCTTGTAGCCTTTTTAGTCCCTAAATTCCTGCGTGTCCTAAAAGTAATCTTTTTTAGGGATTTCACAACCCCCTAAAATGTAATCAATGTTCCATCAGAGGGGGTGAGCAATCTGATAAGTGTGCCTTTCCATATTAGTTATTCCAGAAGAATTAAATTATTTAATGTTATACTGATGCTGGGGAATAATGTTTTTAATTGTCTAATTTTCTTGCAATGTTAGCTTCCAAATTAATGATTTTGTTTTTCTTGTTTGATTCCCCAGTTTCCTTCAACGCCACAGGAATGGCAGACTGTGGCATCCCATTTTGCCAGCCGTTGGGACTTTCCCAATTGTGGAGGGGCTATAGATGGAAAACATGTCCACATCGTGCCACCACCCCATTCGGGGTCATACTATTTTAATTATAAGGGGTTCCACAGTATTGTTTTAATGGCGGTGGTGTCGGCACACTATGAATTTTTATATGTGGACGTGGGGAAGAATGGCCGGATGTCGGATGGAGGAGTATTTGCCCAGACGGAGTTCTGCCAGCGTCTCCAGAGTGGTGGCCTGGGATTGCCACCTGATGTGGATAACGTGGAAGGACTCCCCTTTGTCTTTATTGCCGATGAAGCCTTCGCTCTGAGCAAGCACCTCATGAGGCCATTCCCCCAAAGAACCCTCACCCCGGAGAGGAGGGTTTTTAATTTCCGGCTGGCCAGAGCGAGAAGAGTGGTTGAGAATGCGTTTGGGATTCTGGCCAGCCGGTTCCGCCTGTTTCAAACATCCATTAATTTGGCGGAATACAAACTTAATTTTATCATTTTATCGTGCTGCATTCTGCACAACTTTTTACACAAACATTCTCAAAATTATATAGGAACAGTTGGGCCTGAGGCCGTACTTATAGATGACAACCTTACGGGCCTGGATACTGTCCGTACTGGCTTGGCCCCCCAAAGTGCCCGTCAAGTTAGACAGCAATATGTTAATTATTTTATGGGTAGGGGGGCCCATTGCAATGGGCCAGGATATTTAATTATTTTAAATAAAAAAAATATTGATGAAATCTGGAATTATATTTATTGCTTGCCTTTCTTTTGGGCTTTCTCCTAGGTTATGGTCGAGCAGTTGTAGTGCCAACTGTATTTTCCTTTTAAATGTCTAAATAAGCTCCATTGCCACTGTAAACAACTTTTTGACAATTATAACCAAACTGATACTGAGCATTGAAATAACAAACCACACATTTATTTAATTCCTATAAGGAGATGTTTTTATTAATCGTTGTTATGCATTCAGTTATGCATTTAGTATAAAATGTTCATAGCCAAAAATATAATGATATCTTAATAATTTGGAAAAATATAATTATCTTTAAATATTTGTACATAATCCACAAGTTTTATTTCTTTTTTTGATTTTTTTAAAATCAAGTATTTATTTTTTTTTGGTTTTTTGGAAAATCAAGTTTTATTTTTTTTTTGTTTTTTTTAAAATCAAGTTTTATTTTTTTTTTTGTTTTTTTTAAAATCAAGTATTTATTTTTTTTTGTTTTTTTGGAAAATCAAGTTTTTTTTTTGTGGATTTTTAAGGTATTTTCTATAAACAGCCCTCCTTTTTTAAATTATGTTAAACAGCCATATAAGTTCAGCAAAAATAATAAAGAGAAGGCCCAGAATGGGGTCAGCAAAACAGGAAATGAAGGACATGATCGATGTTTTGGGGTTTCAAAAAGGGCATTTAGATTCGACCCAAAACATCAATCATGTCCTTCATTTCCTGCTGCATACGATCCAGCCGATTACGCATTTCATCGATCTCCCCATTCCAGGCCATTATTTGACCAATTAGCCGTTGGGCACTGTCTGAGGTGAAATATTCAGTTCTTGTACCTAAAGTGGAATGAAAACAAAAAATTTGTTTAGAAATATGCACACATACATAGTTTACCTTACCATAATAAAGCTGTTGTCTCAGACACTGACCTGGTGGGGTGCCCATGTAGCATAATTCCTCCACATCCTCGGGGGTGGCGCTGTTGCTTGAATCAAGCACAACCAGATCACCTAAAATAGAGTAGAAAAATTACATAAAAGAAAAGGCAGCCATGCATAGATTACCGCAAGCTGGTGTGTCAGACACTCACCTGGTGGGGTGCCCATGTCGCCCACCTCTCCTTCCTCCACATCCTCAGTGGGGCTTGGGCTGATTTCCCAATCATGTTGTTTGGCTTGGGGTGGACTGTGTTCTTGTTGGCTGAGTGATTTTTCCCCTATGTGAACCAAAAAATTAATCTACTTAGCACACAGATATTTTAGTACATAGTAATTTTCAAACATTTGTAGTGAAGTGGTGTACAAATGTTCTGTTTGTGTAGAGTTCCTATTTTACCTCAATATTTAAAATTATAAAGACATATCGGATAGATAGATATCTAGATATCAATATCTCGAAATATAGTTAATAATCTTTTGATCTCTCTTCTCTCTCTCTCTCTCTCTCTATATCTGGAACAAAATCTAAATATCCAACTAAATGTAAATAAAAAAAAAAGATAACTTAAAATATTCCAAAAGAATGTTTTACATTTCTATATCTAGCTATATCTATCTATCTATCTATCTATCTATCTATCTATCTATCTATCTATCTATCTATCTATCTATCTATCTACCTATCTCTATCTCTCTCTCTCTCTCTATATATAGATATATATATATCTATATATATATATATAGATATATATATATCTATATATATATATATATATATAGATATATATATATCTATATATATATCTATATATATATAGATATATATATATATATCTATATATATATATATATCTATATATATATAGATATATATATATATCTCTCTATATATATATATATCTCTATATATATATATAGATCTCTCTCTCTCTATATATATATATATATAGAGAGAGAGATCTATATATATATATAGATCTCTCTCTCTATATATATATATATATATATATATATATATATATATATATATAGATATATATATAGATATATATATAGATATATATATCTCTATATATCTATATCTATATCTTTATCTACATACATACATACACATATATACATACACACACATATATATATATATATATATAGATAGATATATCTATAGATATGTAACGAGGTTTATTAAAAGATCGTTTGAAACGATGAGCAAAAAAATCGTATAGGAAGGAAAAGCACATGGAGCAGTATACAAGGTAATAAACACAAGAGAAAAACACGACAAGTACTTACTTTTTTTCAGCACTTTAAGGATCCGTCTGTATTGATCCGGCTCCCTGAGCTTGAGGTCAGACCATCCTTTGCGAATTTGATCCTTGGAGCGCTGGACCCCAAAAGAAGCCTGTAAAGTGTCCACCACCTTCGCCATTATTTTGGCCTTGCGCAAATTTGGCCGTGCGTACGGCCCATACTTCCCATCATAGTCCTTTTTTTGAAGAATGGCCACCATCTCCACCATCTCTTCAAAACTCATATTGGAGGCCTTAAATCTAGGCCTCACAGATCTGGTTGACGTTCCAGCCTCCGGGCTTTTTTCGCTACCTGAGGTAGTTAACATGTCATGTGTCTCCGCCATTATTCACCCCACTACGCTCCATAAATAAAAATGGGCGGAGAACATAAGTTAAAATCGAACGTCAGGGGCGGGCGACGCAGGCGGAGTTTCACACATGCGTAGTGTATAAAGAGGGGCCTTGCGCACGTGTCGTACGTACGTTCTGTGCGTCGAATTAGGGGGCGGAGAACATGAGTTAAAATCGAACGTCAGGGGCGGGCGACGCAGGCGGAGTTTCACACATGCGTAGTGTATAAAGAGGGGCCTTGCGCACGTGTCGTACGTACGTTCTGTGCGTCGAATTAGGGGGCGGAGAACATGAGTTAAAATCGAACGTCAGGGGTGGGCGACGCAGGCGGAGTTTCACACATGCGTAGTGTATAAAGAGGGGCCTTGCGCACGTGTCGTACGTACGTTCTGTGCGTAGGTGATAGTGGACCAGGACGTTACAAAACGAAGGTAATTTTAAATAATTTTTTTTTTTGTTTTATGGTCATGACTTTGTAGCAAGCGGCCTATATGGCTTGATAGATTGATGAGGCCTACATAGGGAGAAGATGATGAGGGGTTAGCAGAAACCTAATAAGTGTTTTTTGTCTTGTGACTTTATCTTTTCCAGATATAATGAATCCCCTATTTAAGGATCCAGAGTTCCTTACAGCTTTCATATCTAAATATCGAGAGATGAGGAATTTGTGGGAGGTGAAACACCCTCAGTATTATGCAAAGCATGTGAGGAAGTCAACGCTGGAGAGACTTCTGTCCTTTGTCCAGGCGACCATCCCGGAAGCAACAATGGAGACATTGCTCAAGAAAATTGGGGTCTTGAGGAATATGTATAAGAGGGAGCATAAGAAGATCCAGGAATCAATGAGATCAGGAGCATCAGCAGATGATGTTTATGTACCCAGGCTGTGGTACTACAATCAACTCCGTTTTCTTGATGACCAGAATGAAGCCAGGGCATCACTTTCAACCCTTCCCTCCACCCTTCCCTCCACCCTTCCCTCCACCCCAGCAGAGGCTGATGAGGAGCAAGCTGGGTCTTCCATCCTGGATGAACCGGATATGACCATCTGGAGTCAGGTAAATTATATTAACAAATATTTACTGTACTAATATTAATGATGTTAACTGGATGTTATAATTGTCTAAAATAATTTTGCACTCAAAATTGTGTATACATATCAATTGACAGGAGTGGCTAAATATGTTTGGCACCTGCTATAAAAAATTAGGGTGACTGATTAGACTCTTTTATTAAAGAGATGTATTCACATTGAATTTGCTAGTCATGAGAAGCAAATTGTGTGTCATTGATGAACCCCAAATAAATAAATAAAACTATGTCCTTTTTTTATACACAGGATGAGTCCATCCAGGAGGAATGTGTGGAAAGTGGCAGGCAGGAGGAGACCGGGCCCATGGACAGCCTGGAGGAGGCCTGATTCTCCATCATCCTGGAGGAGGCTAGGCCCAGTGTCAGGCAGGAGGTGGCTGGTCCCAGTGAGGTGGCTGGGCCAAGTGAGGTGGCTGGGCCAAGTGAGGTGGCTGGGCCCAGTAGGAGCATGACCCAATCCCAAGTGCTTCCCCTCCACCTTCCCAAAAAAAGGGCCAGGAAGGGGACGGTCACACAGGAGGCATCCCTGCGCCTCATGCAAGAGGCCACCCGTTTTTTGAGCAGCCCCCCCGAAGCCAGCCAGCCGGCTTCTTCAAATGGATTGGGAGCAGCGTCTCATTTGCGAGCGCCTATTTGGGGAAACTATCCAGAAGGGGCTGCAGGGCACGCTAACCCGAAACACCCAACTACATGAGGCAGCCCCCCCTCCTCCTCCTCCTCCTCCTCCTCCTCCTCCTGCCACAACTGAAACACCACAGCCACAGCCTCCAAAGAAGGCTACAGGGAAGGCTGCAGGGAAGGCTGCAGGGCAGCGTGGAGGAAAGGCTGCAGGGAAGAGAAGAAAGTGATGACCTGGGTTCAGTCTGGTCTGACAGAAGACGCAGGCTGTTGTAGGACCACAGTCTGGGGACATCCATATCATCTGTTGGTGCTGTTGATCTCTGGGATTCTTGGACTAGATTGTGCTCCCTCTTATATGGACTCCTCAAGATCCCAATTTTCTTGTACACCGACTTTTTCCAGCGTTGACTTCCTCTTTATTTTATTTTGACCATGAATAAATGGATCTTTTTTGAGTTTAGCAAAAGACTTTATGTGTTTTCTTTTAAATCATTGATTTTACACACAATGTTAAATTAACAAGGGACAACAATCTCATAGAGTTTGAAAAAACACACCAAAAATACATTACTAATGTTAATAATGTTCGAGTGGTAAGTCTTGAAAATAAAAAAATCTACATAACCAAAAACGGTGCTTTGGGTTAACTTTATCTAAAAAATAAAAAATAATCACTAGAAAAACAAAACTAGAATAATGGGTTCTTTGTGGTAACTTTACAAACCTAAAAAAAAAAAAATAAAAAAAAAAAGGTAAAAAGTATTATTAGTATGGAAACATTGTTTTTAAAAAGCATACTATATCATTCATGAGATCAAAGAGAAAAAGAATCCAGAAATCAGTTTGGGAGAACTCTGAATATGAACAGTAAAACACCTTCGTTCTTTAGAGCATTCGTAAAAAAGAAATAAAATGCGCTGCATTCAACGATCACAGATTTTGCAGCGTGATGAATGTGCTACCTACAATACGAACACTAATTTTACTAGACCGAGTGCTTCCGTTTAGTTTTTGCTTATGAGCATGCGTCGTTTTTTTGTCCGTAGGACTAGCATACAGACGAGCGGACTTCGGGGTCCGTCGTAGTTACGACGTAAAGATTTGAAGCATGTTTCAAATCTAAAGTACGTCGGATTTGAGGCTAAAAAAGTACGTTGAAAGTCCGGAGAAGCCCACACACGATCGGATTACCAGCCAGCTTTAGTCCGTCAGCGTCCGTTGGACTTTTGTAGCTGAAAAGTCCGACCGTGTGTACGCGGCATTAGTTTTGGAATTTTTGTTAGCGTGTAGGAGAAGAAGTTCTGTTTTTGAACCGTTGAGTTTGAGGGAGCTAGTGGTCATCCAGTCGTCTATCAAAGTGAGGCATTTCTCTAATTGCTGCTGATGGTCTTTTTGTCCAGTGATGCGAAAGTAGAGTTGGGTGTCATCAGCGTATGAGTGGAAGCAGAGGTCCGTTTTTCTGATGATATTGAGGAGTGGGCTGATGTAGATGTTGAAAAGGACCGGTGACAAGGGTGAGCCCTGAGGGACTCCACAGGAGATTGCCTGGGTTTCTGAGGTGAAAGCTCCTAGTTTCACTATCTGAGAGCGATTCTCTAAGAAGGATGCAAACCATTTTAGACCAGAATCTGTGGCTCCTGCTACTTCTGTGAGGCGGACAAGTAAAGTATTGTGGTCCACTGTATCAAATGCTGCACTGAGGTCTAACAGTACCAGGAGACACGATTCTCCATCATCTGCTGCTTCAAGGGCGTCGTCCCATATTTTGAGAAGTGCTGTTTCTGTGCCATGGACGGCGAAAGCCTGATTGCAGTGGGTCCAGGAGTTGGTGTGTGTCCATGTGGCGTTGCAGCTGTTGTACTACTGCTTTCTCCATAATCTTGCAGATGGTGTTGAGGCTTGTTATCGGTCTGCTGTAGTTAGGGTCCTTAGGGTCGAGATTGGGTTTCTTTAGCAGGGGTTTGACGATGCCTTGAGTGAGGTTGGTTGTTATTTTCTGATGAATTGATTTCCGAATGTTGTCGATTTTGTCGATGAAGAAATTTGATAACTCATTGCAGAATTCTTGAGTATCGTTTGCTGGGGGCTCTAAGCAGGTTGGGTTCATTGACTGGGCGACTATTTTGAAAAGTTCCCACGGCCGGTTTAAGGCAGTTGAGATGGTGTTCAAGAAATGTTCTTTTTTGGCTTGGAAGATTGCTTTGTGGTATTTCACAGTGAGTGCTTTGTAGTTAGTATGGTTTTCCTTGGTAGGATGTCTTCTCCATGCTCTTTCAGCTCTTCTACGTTCTTGCTTGAGTAGGGTGAGAGTGCCATTAAACCATCTCGAGTTTTTTTTGCGGACGAGTGTTCTGCGTTTTGGCGCCACTGAGTCTGCTGTTTGTAGTAATACCTTGTTTAGCGAGTTGAGTGTTTGCTCTGTTGAGAGGTTTAAGTTTGGCAATGGTATTTTGTTTGATAATGTTGTTTTGAAGAGTTCAGAGTGTAGTTTCTTCTGAGATCTGTTCCAGTGTGTTGTTGTTGCACGTTTCTGTTTTTGGAGGGTGGTGTTAGTGGTGATTTTAAATTTGATAGCGTGGTGGTCCGTCCATGGTAGTGGAGTGTTGTTGAATATGTTGATGTCCATATTCTGTTTGAAGATGAGGTCTAGAGTGTGTCCTGAACCGTGCGTGGGAGCATTTATCAGCTGTTGAAGACCTAGTTCTTCCATTTGGTTGATGCTGGCGGTCGCGATAGGGTCTTGGGCAGAGTTTGCCCAGAGGTTAAAATCCCCAAGTACCAGAAGGTTTTTGTTTTTCAGGGTGTGTATTGAAATGAATTCAGTGAGTGGAGTAAGGAGATTAGTCTTTGGTCCTGGTGGTCTGTAGCATAGTAGTATGTGAATGGTGTCTTGAGGTGTTGTTTGAAGATGCAGTGAGAGTGTCTCCATGAAAAGCACTGAGTTCTGTAAAGTTGGTTTGGTGAACACAAGGTGCGATTTGAAGATCACTGCTAGGCCTCCTCCTTTTTTTCCTATTCTATGCTCAGTTAGGATCCTGTAGTTCTCAGGCACCAATTCAGTTAGGATAGTGTTGCGATCAGATGTTAGCAAGCTTTCTGTAATGAAGATGCAATCTATGTTGTTTTCCACAAAGAAGTCGTGGATTTCCAGCCTGTGCTTGACTGCAGATCTGGTGTTGATCAGGGTGCATGCTAGTTGTTGTGGTTGGATTTGTGTCTCCCTGTATTTGATGGTTGATTGTGGGTTGGTCCTTAGTAATTGTTCTTTTTTAGTCTTTTTTGAGTGGCGGTTGGTAAAGTTGAGGCAGTGTTTCTTAGCCTGTGGAGGGCGTCCGCTGTGTATTTGAAGTTGCACATGGTGGGGAAGACAGAGTTGCTGAAGGAAGGGTGATCTAATTATGGTACTGATGTAGCGATGAAGAGCTTGCTGGCGGTTGGAGGGATCAGATGGCTGCCACTGCTACTGGAGTAGTGTGGCTGACGGGCTGGATGATGGTGCGGAAGTTCTGGAGGAGGTGATGAAGGGGCTACCTACCTCCCTCCTGTTGATCCAGAGGAAGGCGAAAAACCCCTAGCTGTGTTTGCCAATTGCTGCAGCAGAGGAAAAAATTCCTTCCTGACCCCCCGAGGAGCGATCGGACTCAGGACCCTGGATCAACTGCTGGTGTACCCCGGTGGGCTTACCTGTACAGGATGGTCCAAAGAAAGACGGGGAGGGGGATCTGGCCACTACTTACTGGTTGGAGTGGTGCTGTGGCTGCGTCTAGGACGATTTAAGATGGACGCTGGGGAGGACCAGAGCCGTGAGTATCCTGGCCTCCGGTGACAACCAGTGCCCCTGCAGTGAGGTCCAGTGCGGGAGGGGGTGTTCCAGGTGTGGAGGGGCACGGGCTCTGCTGGACGAGAGTGGGAGGGTATGAGGTGGCTGGCTGACCGGAGCTATGCCGCAGCCGTGGTCTGTCCCCCGAATCTAGCGGCTAGAGAACAGGGTGATTTGACCGCGGCTGCAGTGGTGTCCCGGGGGGGTGGGTTCGACTGTGAACAGTGGGGGTCCTACCTGGAGGTGACAGGGCCGGAGTGCTAGTGGCCTCAGGAGGGAGGACCAAGATGGCTGCTGGCTAGGCCCGAGTCGCGGGCCGTCCAGGCACTAGGGAGTGCCAATATGTCCGCCGGCTAGGCCCGAGCCGCGGGCTTCCTGGGCGCTAGGGAGTACCAAGATGGCCGCCGGCTAGGCCCGAGCCGCGGGCTGTCCTAGCGTTGCTGTCCCGGACCATCTGCGATGATGGTGAGTGGATGGATCCGGTGAGACGATGGATACAGCAGGAAGGGGAGCAAGGGCCCGCCGGTCAAGCTGCCGGTCGGTTGAGGGAGGTGGGGCAGTGATACGGCACTGGCCGGGCTAGCAGCCGGAGCTAGGCCGGAGCCGTGGAGTGTCCTGCGGGATGGGTCTGTGCGGCCGGCGGGCTGAACGCGGCGTCCGGATGGTGTGGACGGCTTGAAGGATGGTAGGGGGGGTCCCGGTGCACATCTGCTAGGGGGGTCCGGGATGAGTCCAAGGATGGGTGGCCGGATGGCCGGAGCTGGGTGGCCGGAGGGCCAGGGCTGCTCCACAGAGGTCTGCTCTCCACAGTGTCAGCACTCAGACTGACCCTTCACCCATCAGTGACCATGCCCTGTCACCCATCACCCTTCACCCATCAGTGACCGTCAGCCATCACCCATCAGTGACTGTCAGCCATCACCCGTCACCGATCAGTGACCGTCAGTCATCACCCGTCACCCATCAGTGATCATCAGCGGTGCACCCATCACCCATCAGTGACCGTGGCCTGTCACCCATTAGTGACCGTCACCGTCCGTGGCCCATCACCTATCAGTGACCGTTAACTGTCACCATCATCCATCAGTGACCGTCACCTGTCACCATCACCCATCAGTGACCGTCAACTGTCACCATCACCCATCAGTGACCGTCACTGTCACCCATCAGTGACCGTCACCTGGCAACCATTACCCATCAGTGACCATCAGTGGTGCACCCGTCACCCATCAGTGATCATGCCCTGTCACCTGTCACCCATCACTCTTCACCTATCAGTGACCATCAGCCATCATCCGTCACCCATCAGTGACCGTCAGCCATCACCTGTCACCCATCAGTGACTGTCAGCCATCACGCATCACCCATCAGTGACCGTCAGCCATCACCTGTCACCCATCAGTGACCATCAGTGGTGCACCCATTACCCATTAGTGACCGTGGCTTGTCACCCGTCAGTGACCATCACCGTCCATGGCCTGTCACACCGTCATCACCTATCAGTGAACGTCACCTGTCACCGATCGCACAGCCCATCAGTGACCGTCACCTGCCACCTGTCACACAGCCATCAGCGTCATGTCCAAAAGATTTTATACTAGCGAGGAGGCATTCCAGATCCTCTCCATGACTGATGAGAGCAGCGGGGAGTTCTCATCAGATTCCAATTCTGATTCCGAATCAAATTCGGCATTTGAACCGATTGAAAATAGTGAATCGGCAAATGATTCGGAGGAAGAATGGATCCCTCCTAAAAGGGCACGGCACTCTGGAAACCAGGTAGCTGTCAGCAACCAGGATGATATTTTTAGGCCCAGTACCAGCGCTGCCGCCAGCAATAGGCCCCAAGAACAAATTCCCAGGCCCAGTACCAGCGCTGCCACCAGCGATGGGCCCCAGGAACAAATGCCCAGTACCAGCGCTGCCGCCGGCGATAGGCCCCAGGAACAAATGCCCTGGCCCAGTACCAGTGCTGTCACATCATGCCTGAGTACCAGCACAGGACATTCAAATCCCCCAACTACTGGAGTGTCACGTCCCCCAAGAGCCAGGGCCTCTACATACATGCCAGATGGTCTTGCCAACCCAACATGGCTACCTTCCGACTCGGGATCACCAATTATTCCCCCTTTCACAGCACAGCCAGGTCACCTGTCACCCATCACCCTTCACCCACCAGTGACTGTCAGCCATCACCCTTCACCCATCAGTGACCGTCAGCCATCACCCATCAGTGACTGTCAGCCATCACGCATCACCCATCTGTGACCGTCAGCAATCACCTGTAACCCATCAGTGAACATCAGCCCACTGATAAATTTATTTTCCCAACAATTTGCAGAACTCTATGTCCCTGATCAGAATATATGTGTCGATGAGTCCCTGGTACCCTTTTCAGGCCGGCTAGGAATAATACTGTATATTCCTAGCAAAAGGGCCAGATACGGAGTAAAATTTTACAAGCTCTGTGAGAGCCACGGGATATCTGTATGCGTTCCGCATATAGGAAGGAAGAGATTCCCTGCTCCAGCCCCCTGAGTGCCCGACCTACATGGGCACAACTGGAAAGATTGTATGGGACCTGGCATACCCACTTCTGAACAAAGGATATCACATATACCTTGACAACTTCTACACCAGCCTGCCCCTTTTCAAACACCTGGCCTGTGGAACCTACAGAAAGAATAGGAAGGGCTTCCCACAATCTCTAGCGAACAAAAACCTGCGAAGGGGGGAAAGAGCAAAATTGAGATGCAACGAAGTGCTGGTCTTGAGGTTGAAGGATAAAAGGGACGTGCACATGATGTCCACCATCCATGACGACACTACAATTGAGATTCAAAGAAGATGAGGTCCCATTGAAAAGCCAACTTGTGTCCAAGATTATAATCTCTACATGTGGGGGGTGGATTTCAATGATCAAATGATTCAGCTCTATTTGTCAAAAAGGAGGTCACGATTCTGGTACAAGAAGGTAGCAATTTATCTCATCCATTTGGCCATTTATAATTCGTACGTAGTCTACACCAAATCCATGGAAAGCCCCGCCCCCTTCCTAAAATTCATAGAAGAAGTTGTCACATCCCTCATCTTTCAACAAAGACCCATCCACAAGACCTTCGCTCTGATGCTGCTAGCCGACTTCATGAGCGCCACATCCCCTTCCACATTCCACCATGTGCAGCAAAAGAGGATTTCGAAAAGATACCAGCTACCATTGTCCCCAGTGTCCCTCCCAACCTGGCCTTTGCATTGGTGAATACTTCCAACTTTATCATACATCCCTAAAATATTAGCCCATATTTTTAACCATTTCCATCATCTGTGCTGACCATTTTCCATGCTTCCCCAAATAACCATGCCACTGCCTTCCAGGTGAACTGACCCTGGCCTGTTTTTTGACTATGCCTCTGCCTACCGTTTGGACTGCTTCCATATGAACTGACCCTGGCCTGTTTTGTGACTATGCCTCTGCCTACCGTTTGGACTGCTTCCATGTGAACTGACCCTGGAATGTTTTATCAACTACGCTACTGCCTACCGTTTGGACTGCTTGCATGTGAACTGACCCTGGCCTGTTTTATGGACTATGCTTTTGCCTACTGGTTGGACTGATCTGTTGCCCTGCTACTGTAGTACACAGGGGTCTCACATATGTGAGGGGCTCCAGAATTGTTTTTCCAGATGGAGAAAACAATTTTTTTTTGTTTTCTCCGGGTTTCAGAATTTCCGGATTAGGGTCTGGAGTCCAGGGGCTTCATAGAGATTTGGGTTGTCGAAGCCTCTACCCCTGTGCCCCTGTGCACAGGTCTTACCTAATTGCGGCCCTCAGCCTGCTGCTGACTTACTGCCATAATGCCTCTGCCTGCTGCATTAACGGACCACACCTCTACCTGGACTAGCTGTAGCAAGAGGCAGTATGTTTATGAAGGGCTGGAGAGTGGTAAAATAATGAGTGTCTGCAGGTAACAGTGTAACAGGACTAATATTATGGCTGTGCTGGCTGTCTCTGCCTGGACAATTATTTTAGTTATGCTGTGCTGACAATATCCTTGTGCTGACTATAGACAATATTCCTGCCTGCTGCCTGGATAATTACTATTGATGTCACTAAGCACATCCCTGCCTGCTGCCTGGACCAGTGCTCTCCTCTGTGGATACTACTAAAAGCACCCTTTCTGCAATAGAATTTATTTTGGATTGTAATTCTTGGTATGCTATGTGTTAGAAATATGAAGGGCCTTCAAAAATGATAAGTTGCCAGGAAATTATATATGTCATTAATGCTCCTAGAACGCCTGATGGTGCTACTTGGATGTTGGGCCTCTGTATGTGGCCAGGCTGTGTAAAAGGCTCAGGAGTAGCAGAATGTATTTTGGGGTGTCATCTTTGCTATGTACATGCTATGTGTTGGAAATATCTGATAAATGGACAACTTTGGAAAAAATGAACCGTTGAGAAATGAGATGTGTCATTTATGCTCGTAGAACGCCTGAAGATGCTACTTCAATGTTGGGCCTTTGTATATGGCCAGGCTGTGTAAAAGTCTCACACATATAGTATCGCCATACTCAGGAGGAGTGCAGAATGTATTTGGGGTGTCATCTTTGCTATGTACATGCTACGTGTTTGAAATATCTGATAAATGGACAACTTTGTGTAAAAAAAATGCGTTTTCGATTTTTTTCCACATTTTCCAAAAACTTCTGGAAAAAAATGAACCGTTCAAAAGACTGATTATGCCTCATATATTATATGTTGGGGTGTTTGCTTTCCAAAATGGGGTCATTTTGGCGGCAATTCCATTGTCCTGGTGCTCCAGGGACTTCAAAATGTAATAGGTGATTGAGAAATGAGATGTGTCATTTATGCTTGTAGAATGCCTGATGGTGTTACTTCAATGTTGGGCCCTTGTATGTGGCCAGGCTGTGTAAAAGTCTCACACATGTGGTATCTCCATACTCAGGAGGAGTAGCAGAATTTATTTTGGGGTGTATTTGTTGTATGCACTGTATGCTTTGTGAGAGAAATAACCTGTTAATTTGACAATTTTGTAAAAAAAAAAAAATCTTCATTTTGCAAAGAATTGTGGGAAAAAATTACAACTTAAAAAAACTCACCATGTTACTTCCTTAATACCTTGGAATGTGTACTTTCTAAAAAGGGGTCATTTGGGGGGTATTTGTACTTTCTTGACTTGTTAGTGTCTCAAGAAATGAGATAGGCCTTCAGTACATCAGGTGTGATCAGATGTGATCAATTTTCAGTTATGGGCACCATAGTTTGTAGACTCTATAACTTTCACAAAGACCAAATAATTTACACTAATTTGGGTTATTTTTACAAAAGATATGTGGCAGTATAAATTTTGGCCAAAATGTATTACTAATTTGCAAAATTGTATGACAGAAACAAAGAAAAAGGCATTTTTATCACAAAATTTATGGTCTTTTTTATTTATAACACAAAAAGTAAAAAACCCATGAGTGATTAAATAATACCAAAAGAAATCTCTATTTGTGTGAAAAAAAGGACGCAAACTTTATATGGGTACAGTGTTGCATGACTGAGTAATTGTCATTCAAAGTGTGCTGCCATTGTGATGCCATTGTCATTACACCTTTGCTGCCATTGTGCTCTTGCTGGGTGTCCAGTGTGCTCCTGTTCCTTTAAGGGGGATTGGGCTGCCTCCAGGCCCACCTGCTCTCATCTATCCATTTAATGCATGTGCTTCCATTGTGGAGACACTTATAAATTCAGTAGTGTTAGGACTGCAAGCATACACAGGGTGCCGTGAAGAGGCCTTGCAGCTTACACATGTGTTTGCAAATGCGTGCTAACTAAACCCCTGTTTTTAACGCAGACTGTTGGACAGGTTAATTTGGTTGGTTGGCAGACTGGTTGGTGAGTTGAGCTATGGAATGTTCTGTTTTTGTCCTTCAGGTTTAGGAGATATCCTGGGTAGCTACAGGTAAGCTTTATTATAGGCTTAACTGTAGCAAAAAGGGTCTGTAAGGGTTTACAACCACTTTAAGACACACACGTGCATAACAATTAAAGTGGTTGTAAACCCTTTCACATACCCAGTGAAGTGAATAGCTTCAGGTGATACACAGAAATGAAACAAGTTCTCCTACATAAGTTTTACTTGTTTATTTGCAGTCTTCTCCTGTCTACAACCCTTCAAAAGAGCACAATTGTGATAAGATCCTTGTGCATCTGTGAGGACTACAGAGGAATGGGTGGAGAGCTGCAGGTACAGCTCTTATACACTGTGTGCGAGCTGATTGGAAGAAAGGGACTCACCCCACCCTCCACATAGGCAGAAGAAGGAAGGAACATGCAGAGCTGTATTCTGAATAGACAAGAGGTGTGGTTATCTCTCTCCCCATCACAAATTTATCTCATGTGTTGGGAAAACTTCTCATAAGTAATTTATGCTAATAACAGAGGAACGAAGCACCAGAAAGAAACATCAAAGTGGCACATAATTGTGAAGTGGAAGGAAAATGATAAATGGTTTTCAAATTTTTTTACAAATAAATATCTTAAAAGTGTGGGGTGCATTTGTATTCAACCCCCCCGAGTCAATACTTTGTAGAACCACCTTTCACTGCAATTACAGCTGCAAGTCTTTAGTCTTTTTAGGTATGTCTTTACCAGCTTTGTGCATCTAGAGAGTGACATTTTTGCCCATTCTTCTTTGCAAAATAGCTCAAGCTCTGTCAGATTGGAAGGCGAGCATCTGTGAACAGCAATTTTCAAGTCTTGCCACAGATTCTCAATTGGATTTAGATCTGGACTTTGACTGGGCCATTCTAACACATGAATATGCTTTGATTTAAACCATTTCACTGTAACTCTGGCTGTGTGTTTAGGGTCGTTGTCCTGCTGGAAGGCGAACCTCCGCCCCAGTCTCAAGTCTTTTGCAAACTCTAAAGGGTTTTCTTCTAAGATTGCCCTGTATTTGGCTCCATCCATCTTCCCATCAACCCCGACCAGCTTCCCTTTACCTGCTGAAGAAAAGTATCCCCACAGCATGATGCTGCCACCACCATGTTTTACGGTGGCTATGGTTATTTCAGGGTGATGTGCAGTGTTAGTTTTCTGCCACACCTAGCGTTTTGCTTTTAGGCCAAAAAGTTCAATTTTGGTCTCATCTGACGAGGGCACTTTCTTTCACATGTTTGCTCTATCCCCCACATGGCTTCCCACAAACTGCAAATGGGACTTCTTATGGCTTTCTTTCAACAATGGCTTTCTTCTTGCCACTCTTCCATAAACGCCAGATTTGTGGAGTGCACGACTAATAATTGTCCTGTGGACAGATTCTCCCACCTGAGCTGCGGATCTCTGTAGCTCCTCCAGAGTTACCATGGGCCTCTTGGCTGCTTCTCATATTAAAGCTCTCCTTGCCCGGCCTGTCAGTTTACATGTACGGCCATGTCTTGGTAGGTTTGCAGTTGTGCCATACTCTTTCCATTTTCGGATGATGGATTGAACAGTACTGCTTGAGATGTTCAAAGCTTAGGATATTTTTTATAACTTAACCCTGCTTAAAGTTTTCCACAACTTTATCCCTGACCTGTCCGGTGTGTTCCTTGGCATTCATGATGTGGTTTGTTCACTAAGGTTCTCTGACAAACCTCTGAGGGCTTCACAGAACAGCTGTATTTATACTGAGATTAAATTACACACAGGTGACTTCTGAAGGCAATTAGTTCCACTAGATTTCAGTTAGGGCTATCAGTGTAAAGGGGGCTGAATACCAATGCACGCCACACTTTTTAAATATTTATTTGAAAACCATTTATCAGTTTCCTTCCACTTCACAATTATGTGCGACTTTGTGTTGATCTATCAAATAAAATACATTTACTTCTTTGGTTGTAACATGACAAAATGCTGACTGGGGTTTACAACCACTTTAAGTTGAGTATACTGTAGTCATTACAAGCGTGTTATATCTTCACTTGTGCACACCATCCACTCCTGCCAAAATAGGGTTGGGGGGAAACCAGGAGCATGAAAATGAGTATACTATACATATACAATATATATACATATACAATGCCATTGTATAACCACTTCCCGACCGGCACAGGACGATGTACGTCGGCAGAATGGCACGGACAGGCAAATGGGCGTACAGGTATGTCCCTTTAAATTTGCCGCCGTGTCATTGCATGCGCACCGTCCCCGTGAGTCGGATCGCAGGTCCCGTGGTCTCGATCGCTGCGGGGATACCTGCAATCGTCTCACGGGGAGGCAGAACGGGGCGATGCTAATGTAAACAAGCATCTTCCCATTCTGCCTAGTGACAGTGTCACTGATCTCTGCTCCCTGTGATTGGAGCAGAGATCAGTGATGTGTCACACACAGCCACGCCGCACCACAGTTAGAAACATGCCCGCAGGACACACTTAACCCCTACACTGCCACCTAGTGGTTAACCCCTTCACTGCCAGTGTAATTTACACATGAATCAGTGCATTTGTATAGCACTGATTGCTGTATAAATGACAATGGTCCCAAAAATGTGTCAAAATTGTCTGATGTGTCTGCCATAATGTTGCAATCACGATAAAAATCTCTGATCGCCGCCATTACTGGTAAAAAAAAAAATTATTAATAAAAATGCCATAAAACTATCCCCTATTTTGTAAACGCTATAACTTTTGCGTAAACCAATCGCTTATTGCCTAAACTGAGGGAAAAAAAATGTTTTTTTAGACATTTTTGGGGGATATTTATTATAGCAAAATGTAAAAAATTATGTGTTTTTTTCAAGATTGTCGCTCTATTTTTGTTTGCAAAAAATAAAAGCCGCAGGGGTGATCAAGTACCACCTAAAGAAAGCTCTATTTGTGGGAAAAAAAGGATGTCAATTTTGTTTGGGAGCCATGTCGCACGACCGCGGAATTGTCAGTTAAAGCAAAGCAGTGCCGAATCGCAAAAAGTGCTCTGGTCTTTGGCCGGCAAAATGGTCCGGGGGTTAAGTGGTTAAGAAGATCCAATTCGTTAAACACTGCTAATGGTAATGGATTGAATATGTATTATACAAAATATCACTATTTTATATTTGGTACAATTTATGCACAGTAGATCTGTTCCACTGCATTTAAAGCAACTCGCTTTCATATCAAGTAATGTAATCTATGAAAATAAAGGTGCCATTATTGTTAGATAAGTTAGTGCAAGAGCTAAGATGAGCATGCAAAGTGCAGTAATAGTAACTCTAACCTATGCCAAATACATTCATTTTTCAGTAGAGATAGATTAATGAAAGATTATTTCAAGCTGGTTAATATGAATAAGAATAACTTTAATTTGTATATCATAACTCGTTCTTGCAATATGCAGATATTTTCCCAAAAACAGAATGTTTGTTGGTGATTACACAAAAGCTGAGAAAGCCCTGTCAGTTAACATTGTCCCCTCCCCTGTGGCCAAGAGAGAACAAATGTTTTGACGGCGTTGGAAATATCACATTTGGCCTAAACTTGCAAAATTTGATCCTAACCGTGTACGACCATATGTATGGCATGGTAAGTCTACCCTGTAAGAGATTTGGCCATCGCTAATGGGACCTACACATTGTATGATAATCGGAGGGAAAATTCTGTATTCAGAACAATCATAAGATAATATAGTATGTACACAAATTTCAAGAACCACATCAGACCTACCAAAAGAAAATTACTGAAGGAGCAAACTGCACAATTTTTCTTTTTACTGAACAGAACTTACGATTTTCGTGTAATGTGTACTAGTTTCGTACAATAAAACATCACATGAGAAATAATGCGCATGATTGGAAAAAAAATTACAACTCGGAAGAACATGCAGCCATTCATAACCACAAAGTAATTATCATAGGCATTTTATAATAATGTATAAAAATATGTATATGACTATGTCTTTTTATAATTGTGGTGAGCATCATGCAGCAACATGTTAGTCGATGGTCTAATTTTAACCTTAAAGCCCTGTACACACGATTGGACGTTGATCGGACATTCCGACAACAAAATCCATAGATTTTTTCTGACGGATGTTGGCTCAAACTTGTTTTGCATACACACGGTCGCACAAAGTTGTCTGAATTTCTGATCGCCAAGAACGCGGTCACGTACACCACGTACGACGAGACTACAGTAGAAAAGGGCAGTTCCGAACCAAGCGCAGCACCCTTTGGGCTCCTTTTGCTAATCTCGTGTTAGTAAAAGTTTGGTGAGAGACGATTCGCGCTTTTTCAGACTTGTGGTTTTCAGATCGTTTTGTGGGTTTGTATCTGGTCTTCAGTGTGTGCAGCGAGTACAATTGACTTGTCGTTGTGTTCGTGTTCGTTCGTTACTGATTTTCAGGTCGCTCTTCACAGGCCTTGCTGTTCTTCAGTGCGTTCTGTTACTTCGTTCTGAGCAGCCGACCGTTTTCTAGCCATGTTGCGTATACGTACTCCTCGTAGAGTTCGTGCTGTGCGGGGGCTTGGTGTTGGGGTCCTTACCTTGACACAAGCCCAGTCCATGAACAGGGTGGGGAGGAGTTCATGGACCAAGAATTGGTTGCTCCAGCGTGACCAGTTCTGTCACATGCCTTTACTCCCTGAGATCCGTGAGAATAATCCTGATGATTTCAGGAACTTTCTCTGGGTGACGGACCCCGTATTTCACCATTTGTTGACTTTGCTGACCCCTTATATTAGCAGGCAGGATACCTGCATGAGGCAAGCCATCACTCCAGGGCAGAGGCTAGTCGCCACCCTGCAGTACTTGGCGACGGGGAGAAGCCTGCAGGACTTGAAGTTCTTGACAGGCATCTCCCCCCAGGCTCTGGGGATCCTTATCCCCGGGACCTGTTCTGCCATCATTCAGGTCCTGCAGAAGGAGTATATTAAGGTAAGATTTTTATCCTTTAACATCACATTTTATTGTATTTAATGTTTGATAATGTATTGTATTTCTTTCCTCATTCTTTAATTACCATGATTGTAATATGCTGTGAATGTCCCCTTTGTCCTCATGCATGCTGGGTTTTTTTGAAAAAATTTTTTTGTCCTTCATACATATTTGCCTTCGCTTACCTCCCCAGCATGCTCCCCTGGCCCTATATTCACCTCGTGTACTCACTTAACAATGTATTTTGTCAGCTCCATAGTAGTGCTTTACCCCAAATGCCCCCTAAAATGTGTAAAAATGTGATTTGTGCTTTAAATTCAGGCAGAGTGCCAGAGGCTTTTTTTGGTGTCCCAAAATCATTTGGAACCCTCTCTCCCCCCAACTGCTAACTCAGCTGATAACAATCCTGTATCTGCTGACTTTGCCAAACCCATACACACTATACCCACCTCTATAGTGGTCAGATTTATGGATGAATTCCCCAAAGCATGTAGTGCAAGGGCCTGCCTGAATACTTTCAAATGGTACTGTTTCAAGTTTTTGTTATTATTATCTTGATAGGTAATAGCAGAATGTAAAAATGTGCTAAAATGTGTACAGTGTGTATTTATCTCTTTGTATTATGACACTTCTTACCTGTCCAGTGGGCTGCCAATAGTGTAAGTAAGGAGGGGCTGGCCAAAGTAATACACATTATTTAGGCATTCATCTCTCAATGAAGTGGAGAGGGTTACCTGTCCAAAACATCCAATTTTACAAATGGCCCATGAGAGGGGGGGGGGGATCTGATAGGTGGACCTAATACCTTTGTCTTTAAATACTCCCTAAAATAAATGTTATACTGATGTTGGCCAAGAATGTTTGTGTCTAATCTGCTTTCCCTGTTTATGTGCAAAATGATTAATTTATTTTTCTTGTTTGACTCCACAGTTTCCTTCCAACCCACAGGAATGGCAGACTGTGGCCTCCCACTTTGACCAGCGATGGGACTTTCCTAACTGCGGAGGGGCAATTGATGGGAAACATGTCCACATCGTCCCACCACCCAACTCGGGGTCATACTATTATAATTATAAGGGGTTCAATAATATTGTGATGTTGGCAGTGGTGTCGGCTACTTATGAGTTCCTGTATGTGGACGTGGGGAAGAATGACCGGATGTCCGATGGTGGAGTCATTGCCCAGACAGAATTCTGCAGGCGTCTCCAGAATGGCAGCTTGGACTTGCCACCTCCAGAAGACAATGTGGAAGGACTCCCATTCGTCTTCATTGCCGATGAAGCGTTTGCGCTGGGGGACCATCTTATGCGGCCATTCCCGATGAGGACCCTCACCCCGGACCAGAGGGTTTTTAATTACCGGCTGGCCAGAGCCAGAAGAGTGGTGGAGAACACATTTGCAATCATGGCCAGCCGGTTCCGCCTATTTCTTACACCCATACACATGGCGGAGTATAAACTGAATCATATCATCCTGGCATGCTGTGTTCTCCACAACTTTTTAAGGCAAAATTCTGCCAACTATGCTGCCTCAGTTGGGCCTGAGGCCAGAATTCAAGTAAATGAACCAACCTTGATGGCGCTTGAAAGTGGCCATCCTGGCTTGCCCCCCCTGAGTGCCCGCGAGGTCCGTCTTAGATACCTTGATTGCTTTACGGGTAGGGGGGCCATCAATATGCCAGACAATGTCTGATACATTTTAAATTAAAAAATTAATTTTAACTACTAAAATCTTTGGTGACATTTATTGCTTGTGTTTCTTTTAGCTGACCCTGACAGAAATGTGGGGAGTCCTGAAAATGTTATGATTGTGTAACCTTAAAAAGCACTGTTGGGTGTTATTTACTAAAGGAAAAATACACTTTGCACTACAAGTGTGCTTGAGCCTGCACTGAAACTACACTTGTAGTGCAAAGTGGATTTGCCCTTAGGAGATAACCCCCATTGTCACTAAAAACACCATTTTTACCTTAACAAAATTTTAGGAGCATTGAAACAATAATCCACACATTCTTGAGTATCAATCTTTTTAATATCAGCACAATCACATGTGCATTTCTAAAAGGTTTTTTAAAACAAACCAACATGTTTGTTGTATAACAATTTTTTCGGTAACATGAATATAAATATTGAAATGTCCATTTAAGGTAAAACAGGCATGTTTCAAACAAACAAGAAATACACAAATATGGAACTTACAAAGTTCAACTTTTGTAGAAATTGAAGGCAATATCAGACATGAGTATTTAGAAACTCTGTTTGATATTGCGTTCAGATGGGGTGAAGTCACCCCTGGAAAAGCCAAATTTTGAAGATGCACACAAATTGCTGAATGTCAACATGTGCTAGCTGCCATCACGGGGGATCAAGGGACGTGTTTTGTGTTTGCAACCCCTTCCTCTCAGCTACTTTATTATTTAGGAAGGGGTTGCACCCCCAAAACGCCTACATTGATCTCCCGTGATGGCAGATGGCACATGCTGACACACTGTGTGCATCTTCAAAATTTGGCTTTTCTATAAAATCGCAAAAAATGTTAAAAATTTTTACTTTACAAATACCACAAAAAAGGAAGGGATTTGGAAGTGTTTTAAACTCTCCCTAAAACATCAATGATGTTCTTCATTTTGTTTTTAACATCATTGATGTTTTTCTGGATGTTTTCCAAGTCGCTGTTATACCCCATGATCTCCCCGATCAGGATCTGTGCACTTTCACTGGTGAAATGACCTGCATCCACAACATCACGATCACCTAAAAATATAGAAACAAAAACACACCATGTATTATAAATATGCCAGCATCCATCGCTTACCTGAGCCTGTGGTCACAGACACTCACCTGTTGTGGTGACTATTTCCACTACGTCTCCTTCCTCCTCCTCCTCTGCTTGGCTTTGGGGGATTTCACCTTCCTCATGAGGTGAGGGGTCTGTGGTCTCCTTGGATGAGTGGTGTCCTCTGAGTCTTTTCTTCCCTATGTAAAAAAAATAGGTATACTTGGCACACAGATATTTGATGACAGAAAGAGGAATATGAAACATTGCTTGGAAGTGGGTTACAATTGTCTGTTTTGGCTGAGTTCCAAGATGAAGAAATATTTTTTTCCTTTGTCAAGCTTGAATACTTACCTGTTTTGTACAAGCTTCTCAGATGGAGACACCCCTATAGTATACACTGGAGCACCTGTGTGCACCCCCTAATAAAAAGGGTGTTCTTGTGTCCCACACTAGTGCTCCAGCATCCAGATGTGTAAACAGCGGCTGAGTGTCCTCTCCTTACACAGAATCTAGTTTGCATTACATTCTAGTTACAAACCCATCTAGACTCCAAAATTATTTTAAGAGAAGTAGGCTAGAAAAAATGTATTCAAATGCATATGGCCAAAACAATGATGTTTTCTATGCTGAACGAACAATGTTTCATACGAACGAACAATGTGCCCATGAACATGAAAGTTGCCATTTTAAACTGTACAACAGTAAAGAAAAGCACATGGAGCAGCACGAACATAATAAAAATAAAGAATAGGAACACAGGACAACTACTTACTTTTTTGCAGCACTCTCCTGATCCTTCTGTACTGATTGTGCTCCCTTAATTTGAGGTCCAACCTCCGCTTCCTGAGCTGATCCTTGGATCGTCGTACCCCGAAATTCTTCTGCAGACTTTTGACCACTTTCACCATGATCTTTGCCTTTCTGACATTGGGGTTGGGATAAGGTCCATACTTCCCGTCATAGTCGGCCCTCTTCAAGATGTCCACCATCTCCAACATCTCCAAAAAGGACATATTTGAGGCCTTAAATCGTCTCTTCTGGGATTGGGACGTTTCTGGCTCCGGGCTTTCCTCCTCCTCCTCGTTGCTGTAATTAGCACGCACCTGCTGTGTCACCGCCATGTGCTCTTCGCCCACTGCGCCGAACGAGAAGGGGCGGGGAATAGACTAGAAAGAACATCAAGGGTGGGCGGAGTTTCATGCATGCGCAGTGTATATAAAGCGGAACTCGTGTGCGTAGTACGTACGATCTGTGAGCGGAGGAAGGAGTATCGGAGGCGCTGATCGTGATAACGAAGGTAAGATCTAAACTTGGGCCTATACTGCTTCTAGATTGAGGCCTATATTGTAACAAGATTAGGAGAGTTTCGCCTGACATTAGGGTTTGTCTTGTGTTGTGTCTTGCAGATAAAATGGATGGCTTCAATGACCACAACTTCCTCCCCCTGTTCATAGACAAGTACAGGGAGCTGCCCTGTCTATGGCAGGTCAAACACCCCCAATACAATAATAAACAAAAGAGGCAGGCAGCGCTGGAGAAACTGCTGGAGTTGGTGAAGCCAGTGGTCCCCACGGCAACCATCCCCTATTTAAAAGCCAAAATCGGTGGCCTGAGGAGCACTTATCTTAGGGAGCGCAAGAAGGTCATGGATTCCCAGAGATCCGGAGCTGCAGCAAATGACGTTTATGTCCCCAGGATGTGGTACTATGAGAGACTGCAAATTTACTGGAGTCAGAGAATCCCTCTCAACACTTCCTTCCACTCTTCCTTCCACCCTATTTTCCACCACAGCTGAGGCTTCCGATGTCCAACCTGGGGCTTCCAGCCAGGAAGAAGTGGAGGAGCCCAGCTGGAGCCAGGTATAGCATTGTTCTACAGTTTTCTGGTCAATAAATAAATGATGTTTATTAGATGTTATTATTGATCACTAATTGCTGATTTAATAAAGTGTTTTACATATCAATAGACAGTAGTGGGCAAAAATAATTGGGACAAGAATGAAAAATGCTGGGCTCAGAATGATCATCTGTTATATTTGTTAACATTCAGTTTGCAACAGTCATGAGGTTGTGTGTGATTGATGAATAAAAAACTAAAACGATTTCCCTTTTTCATACACAGGAAGACCTCAGCCAGGACGAGGAGGCTGTGGAATGTGGCACACAGGAGGAGGCTGTGGAATGTGGCAGCCAGGAGGAGGCGGGGGTTAGTGGCAGCCAGGAGGAGGTGGGGCTAAGTGGCAGCCAGGAGAAGGCCGGGCCCAGTAGGAGCCTGACAGAATCGCAGGTTCCTCCTCTCCGCCTTCCAACCAAAAGACCCAGGGGAGTAACGTGCAGGATTCAGCACTCAGGCTGATTCAGGAGGCTGCTGCATCCCTCAGAGCCACCCCCACTCCTGAAGAGGCCTTTGCCTGCATGGCTGCCACAAAACAGCAGGGCATGCAGGAGGGTCAATGCCTCCTGTGTAAGGACCTTCTTTACAAAACACTAACTAAGGGGGTGAGGGGCGAAATCACACACAAAACCCACCTGTGTGAGTTGGACCATCCTCCTCCTCCTGCCACAACTCCACCACCACAGCCACAGTGTGGAAGGAAGACCAGAGAGTGATGACCTGGGTTCAGTCTGGTCTGACAAAAGATGCAGGCTCTTGTATGACCACAGCCTGGGGACATACATGTCATCTGCTGCTGTTCAGGATCTCTTGGACTTCTGGACCAGACTGCACTCCCTTAGATATGGACTCCTCAGGCCACCAATTTTGCAATAAAATAATTGATGTGTGCCCTGGGGACTAAAGGCTTCGCCAATTTCTGCTGTTTCTCCAGCCTTGCCTCCCTCTTTGTTTGGTTCTGATCACTTAATAAAGGATTTTGTGTTTCAATTATAATTGCCTAGGTGTGTTTTCCTTCAAAAAGGACAGTTTGTTTGTGAGTAGGCAGGTACATTTAAAAAATACTATGTGAAATTAACAAGGGACACCAACACCAAGCAATCTCCTTGAGATTAAATAATACAAGATAATAACGGTGTTGTGGTAACTTGACTCACAAAACACACTCAAAAATATTCAGGATGTAAAATAAAAAATAAAAAAAAATAAAAACACGATCAGGCTTGAAAACAATACAAACCAAAAAAAAACTCCATATATCTTTTTTGTCAGATGTGACAAATCAAAATATATTGATGAAATCACGATAAATAATAAAGAAAAAAGTTTGTGAGAAGTCTGTGTGAATATCAGCAGCAAAACTACTTAATTCTTCTAGCATTATAAAGAAGAAGAGAGTGCGCTGCATTAAACAATTTTAAACATTGCAGCCTGACGAAAGTACATCTCGGAATTTCTTCTGAGCATGCGTGGCACTTTGTGCGTCGGAATTGACGCAATCGGATTTTGTTGTCGGAAAATTTTATAGCCTGCTCTCAAACTTTGTGTCGGAAAATCCAATGGAAAATGTCCGATGGAGCCCACACATGGTCGGAATTTCCGACAACACGCTCCGATCGCACATTTTCCGTCGGAAAATCCGACCGTGTGTACAGGGCATAAGAGTTTGCTGTACCTACTATGTACGTGCACCACTGTTTGTTATTCTCATACTGTGTCTTGCCTGCGTTGCTTGCAAGTTCTACCTACATTTACCATAAAAGTTCTCTGGCTGTACTGTTTTCTATTTGTACTTACAGAAAAAACAGACATAGATGGTCTGAATCTTAGCCAGTTCAGCAGGGACTGGCTGAGATTCAAACCATCTATGGACAGGATGAGTGTACCATATTCGATTTATCGATTGACTTGGGTACAGCTAGCATGTCAGATTTTTCATGCGATTATTGCCAGCGGCTATAGCAGTTAACAGTAATTACTGTGAGTTCTCCCAGTAGGCATGGCTCCCCATAATTTACCTTCCCACTGGGAGAGCACAATAGCTTTGCAGAAGGGATTCCCCCATCAACCCGTGATTGCAGAAAAGAAAATCACAAGATCTATGGCCAGCCCAAACCTTTCATAAAAGAATTAAAACAGAAAACAATTTATCGGGTCCTAGGTTATAAAAGGCATATGAGTTGATCTGGAAACAAATGATGCTAAAATTATTCATTCATCAGAAATATTGACAGTTTGATTTTTGAGACGTTAATCTTCTTTGTACTAATAAGGTTTATTCAGAATACGTGAAGTGTTCTAAGTAAAGGTAAAAGAAATATCTGACTTCAACATTTTGCTGTCTCTATGTACAGCACTGTACAGAAATTTTAGGCAGGTGTGAAGAAATAAGGGAAAGTAAGAATGCTTTCAAAAAAATATATTTTACTTGTTTATTATTCTCAATTTAAAAAATGCAGTGACCAAACAAAAGAAAAATCCAAATTAAATCAATATTTGAATACCTTTTGGTTTCAAAACAGCATCAATTCTTTTAGGTACACTTGCACACAGTTTTTTAACCACTTGCTTACTGGGCACTTAAACCCCCCTCCTATCCAGACCAATTTTCAGCTTTCAGCGCTGACGCAATTTGAATGACAATTGCGCGGTCATACAACACTGTACCCAAATGAATTTTTTATCATTTTTTCCCCACAAATAGAGCTTTCTTTTGGTGGTATTTGATCACCTCTGCGGTTTTTATTTTTTGTTAAAAAATTAAAAAAGACTGAATTTAAAAAAAATATTTTTTTATATTTTGTTATAAAAAATTTAAAACAGGTAATTTTTCTCCTTCATTGATATACGCTGATGAGGCGGCACTGATGGGCACTGATAGGCGGCAGTGATGGGCACTGATGGGTGGCAATAATGGGCACTGATCAGTTACACTAATAGGCAGCACTGCTAGGTGGCACTGATTGGCACTACTGGTGGGCATTGATAGGTGGCACTTGTGGGCTTTGATAGGTGGCACTTTTGGGCATTGATAGGTGGCACTTGTGGGCATTGATAGGTGGCACTGTGGGCACTGATAGGTGGCACTGTGGGCACTGATTGGTGGCACTGTTAGGTGGCACAGATGAGGCAGATGTGCCTCTTCCACTTCGGGACCGATGTCCCTCGCATCTGAGCTGGTGATCGGCTTTTTTTTCTACTCACGCTATCAGCGTGAGTAGAAAAGAAAAATCGATTACCGATCTTTTGTTTACATCATGTGATCAGCTGTCATTGGCTGACAGCTGATCACATAGTAAGGGTCCGGGACCGGCCCCTTACTCGAATCGGTGATCACCCGAGTCTCAGTGACTCGGTGATCACAGCGCGCTCGGAATGCACCCTGCAGGGCTCGTGCACAGGGGAGGCCATCATATGACGGCCTCCCGGGAATTCAGGTCACAGCGCGGATGTCAAGTGGTTAAAGATATCAGCAATAGTTAGCAATATGTTTACATTTGTTTTAGAATACATGTAGATTTAGAATTCGAGTCAAATGGAATTCGTTTCGTTATAATTTATTTTGGATTTGTTTAAATTTGTTCCTATTGTGAGTTGTAAGTTTGGATACATCCGAATTGCCGAATATCGAGAAAATGTGTCTGAATTTTGATTCGAAACTAAACGAACTGCACATGTCTAGTTTGGATATTTTTAATATGGGACTACAAAACCTAATTAAAAAAGCTACAGTGTTGGTGGGGCCTCAGCCAGTTGGTTCCCTTTTGGCTTTTGCTGGTGGGGTTAGTCCGCTAGTATAATCTGGATGGACATCATGACTGCATTTTTTGGATCTAATGATTTGGTGGTTTTTGTGCCTATAAGGCTATAATTATTTTTTGTTTGGTTATTCTGCAATGCTGCAATTGAGGTTACCCTTAAATAAACACAGTGGCCAAAGAATTGACCATTACAATTTGAACAGAGTGTCTTGTCTCTTTATTATTGTTATTGCTCCTTTGTGCTTTCCCATGTTAGGTTCCCCAATGCTCAGTGGGACCCTCATGGGATAGTCCAAAGAGTGCTATTGGTTTTCTCCCTTCCCATCCCTTTCTGATTTGCAGGTTGCTGCTGGTTCCTGCAGGAGGATTTTCTGCATGGCAACAGTGAGGGTTGGTCTATTTTGGTGGGCACAGATCACCTCATACTGCCGCTCTATAAAAACCAGATGCGCCTTTTCAGTCAGTGCTGCTGAGGAGACTGGACCATGGATCCCACCCACCCTTCCTTTATTTTAACAGGTATGTCATGGTGTTTGATTTAGTAGGGTTAGTCTTCCAGTATAATCTGAATGAACATTGTGATTTGGTTTTCTGGATCTAATTATTTGGTGGTTTTTCAGCCGATACGGCTACAATTAATATTTGTTTGGTTATTCTGTGATGTTATAATTGAGGTTACCCTTAAACACTGTGGCCAAAGAATTGACAATTTAATTTTTTTTATTATTGTTATTGCTCCTTTGTGCTATCCCATGGTAAACCTGTCCTAGGGACAGGAGGTCCAGTTGATTTGGAAGAGTAAACTGAGTTTCTGCCAGAACTGTGATCAGGTTGGGGTACCACATCTACCTGAGCTAGTTCAATGCTATGATTATCACAGGAATGTGCTTCAGCTAGATCCTGCAAAACAGATGGAGAAAGAGGAAAGGCGTAAATTAGGCTGCACTGATCCCACAAAGCCACTAGATTATGCACTGCTACTGCCATGAGATTTTTTTGGTTCTGTCAGAGGATCTTTGCTTCTGTAAAAAAATGTTTTTTTGCTGAATCTGAATGCTGAGAGCTCCATATCTGGCATTCCCCATCAAGACACTGGTCCTGGACAGGAGACTCGGGAGATGGAGCTTGTGTGAGTGAGTGCCCCCCCTCCACGTTCCCGGGCTAATCACACAGGCAATCATCCGGCCGTCAGCTGAGGAGTAGTGCGTGTGTGAGACTGCTCTGCTCCAGCCCCCCCCTGCACTAAAGCAAACACGTGCAGAGCGACAGGCTCCTGACAAGCGGATAAGCGGACAACTGAATCGTGGAAGAGAGGTGAGAGGCGATCAGCTGTTCCACCTCCGGTTCGGGCAGACGCTACAGGCAGAACAGCAGCAGCATGTCAGGTGATGACAACCCACAAACAAGCAGCTTCGCAGCCGACAGCGGGAAGGGGCAGGAGCTCAATGGACGGCATCAGAGCTTACCTGTCCCCCGTGCCTCTGAGCAAGGAGAGGGGAGACAAGCAGGAAAACTTGATACAAGGAAGCGGAGCGGAGTGAACGCCACTGGCGGTACAGACAAAGCAGAGCGGGAGCCCTGTATAAAGAAGGCGAATACCCAGATGACAGGGGAAAATGTCGTAGTGCACGGTAAGAGATCACCTACAGCAGGTAGGGGGAGGAAGACCCCTGAGCAAAGCCCCCCCCCGGTGGGGGTGGGAGCCCCAGGAAGAGAGGAGTAGAAGTTGGGGCTAAGGGACAGTTTAACCCTGGTATGGGACACCTATCACTGGACGGTGACATGCAAAGCCTATCAGTTCAGGACCCGGGTATAACGACCCATCTGGAGACTAATAGGTGGACATTAGAAGTGACACAGAATACAGAGACTAGGCTGGGAAGAGGAGGGGAGGACCCAGTTCCCAATATAGACCAAAGTCCCAGACAGGGCCACCCAACAGCAACAGGAGGGGACACAGGAATATGTATATCTACACATAGACAGGCCGTGCTGTATGACCAGGTGAGCCCTAAGGATGGTGACGGGAGGTCACAGGGGCAGAATGGACAGAGTGCAGACCCAGAGAGTGATATCTGGGATTTGTTGAGGGCCCTTCCCACCAAAAATGACATTCAGCAACTAATCAATGCAGTTGAACAGTCATGCCAGCAAGCGGTGGAAAGTCTGAAGGAGGACATCAGGGGCCTGGGACACAGAGTAGAGGAAATGGAAAAAGAGCAAGAAACCACTGTACATGTAGTGGCGGATGTTCAAGAGTCCATTAAAAAGTATGAAGAGGTGTTAAATTCTTATAGGGACCAGCTGGACGAATACGAAAATAGGGACAGACGACAAAACATTCGTATAAAAGGACTGCAGGAGTCAATTACAACGTCAGAATTAGTCCCAACAGCACAAAAAATTTTCGGTCAGATTATGGGGGATCAAGCCCCAAACATCATTGAAATAGATCGGATACACAGGGTCCCATCCCACAGTACAAAAGCTGATGTACCCAGAGATATAATCTGTAAAGTTCACAAATATGCAGTGAAAGAGAATATAATGAAGGCGGCTTGCAATAACCTCACGATTACATTTGAAGGTTCAAATATAGCGCTATACCCAGACATATCAAGAAGGACTCTTTTCAAGCGAGGGGCGGTCCGTCCACTGTTAGAAGTCCTACGGGAGGCAGAGATTAAATATTGGTGGGGGTTCCCATTTAGCCTGACAGCTTCCAGGAACGGGAAAACAGCAACACTACGAACAAAGGATGATTTAAAATCATTTGTGGAGAAACTGGACCTTCTTTGGTGGATTTCATAGACTGGAGAATAAATTTTTTAGGGCCCCCCCTGCAGCGAGCTGATAAGTGGCAAGAAGTACCAGCAAGGGTCAATAGGGGTGTAGCCCAAAAAAAGACTTAAATAATTGATAAAGAACTTTTTTTTTTCCACCTGGGAGGGGACCCATAGATTTATGCCCGGGAGGAGAGGGGAACAGATGAGGGGATGTGGTGGGAAATGGGGACCTTCTTTAGGTCAATAGGTCAGCCCTAATTGAAGGGGAGGGGCATCCTGCGAGAGGCAGGGAAGGGAGGTAGTCGGCGCAGGAGGTGTCTATGTGCGCAAGCTCCCTCTCCGATTTTTAGATATACCCTGAAAAAGAGGTTTTGAGTATGTAAGAAGAGTATGTAAGGTCTATGTTTATGACACATTTGTTGAACAGTTTTTTTCTTTTGTTTTTTCATGTATGGGTCTGTGTTCAATGGGGTGTTTAATGTTGGGAATTGTGGTGTTAATGGGGGGGGGGGTGGGAATAGCAGAGGAGAAGACAGAGAACAGGGTCAAGGGGAACGGGGGTTCCTAAAAATAAAATAAATGACAGCCATATTGAAAATTTTGTCATACAACGTGAGGGGTCTGAGCTCACCAAATAAGAGAGGGCGCCTCTGGGTGGAGCTGCAACATTTAGGGGCTGATGTTGTTTTCTTACAGGAGACTCATTTCAGGGGTAGCTCAATCCCCGGCCTACCCCAGAATATAATGAACCAATTGTATCATGCATTATCGCCAATTGCAAGGGCAAGAGGGGTCACAATTGCATTCAAGAAGTCATGCCCTTGGTCAATAGAGGCCCTTCAAAGTGACCCAGAAGGTCGGTTTTTGTTTGTGAAAGGTGTACTGCATGGGAAACGATATACCTTTGCTTCAATATATGCGCCCATTGAAGGGTCTGTTAATTTTTTGGTTAAAATGTTCAGAAAACTGGAAGAATTTTAAGGAAGGATGTTTAGTAATATAGTGCTGGACCCGAGTATAGACACCTCTACAGGCAGAACTGCATTATCCTTCAGAGCCATAAAGCGGGTTAAACAAATTCTACGCACACAGCATCTTGTGGACAGTTGGCGAGCACTGCATGCAGGGACTAGGAATTTTAGTTACTACTCTAAAACACACGATATGTACTCACGGTTAGACCTTTTTCTGGTGGATCAATTCTATCTGGGGAATATCAGCGCAAGTACAATTGAACCTATAACTATGTCTGACCATGCCCCAATAACCCTGACCCTCCGTCCAACTCATATGGATCGTGCGGAACGAATATGGCGTCTGAATGAATCATTGTTGGATAAGGAGGACATAGTGGAGAAATTAAGTATTAACCACTTAAGGACCGCCTCACGCCGATTTACGTCGGCAAGGCGGCACGGGCAGGCAAAATCACGTACATGTACGTGATTTGCCTCCCGCGGGTGGGGGGTCCGATAGGACCCCCCCCCCGGTGCCCGAGGCGGTCCCGTTTTGTCCCCCGGCGATCGGAGGTGAGGGGGAGGCCATCCGTTCGTGGCCCCCCCCTCGCGATCGCCGCTGGCCAATCAGATTACTTCCTTTGCTGCTGTATGCTAAACAGCAGCAAAGGAAATGATGTCATCTCTCCTCGGCTCGGTATTCCGTTGCAGCGCCGAGGAGAGAAGACAGGTATGTGAGTGCACCAACACTACACAAGACAGTAGAACATGCCAGGCACACAAAACACCCCGATCCCCCCCCCGATCGCCCCCCGATCCCCCCCCAATCACCCCCCCTACCTGTCACAAACTGACACCAGCAGTTTTTTGTTTTTTTTTGTTTTTTTTTCTGATTACTGCATTGGTGTCAGTTTGTGACAGTTACAGTGTTGGGACAGTTAGTATTACCCCCCTTTAGGTCTAGGGTACCCCCCTAACCCCCCCTAATAAAGTTTTAACCCCTTGATCACCCCCTGTCACCAGTGTCACTAAGCGATCATTTTTCTGATCGCTGTATTAGTGTCGCTGGTGACGCTAGTTAGTGAGGTAAATATTTAGGTTCGCCGTCAGCGTTTTATAGCGACAGGGACCCCCATATACTATCTAATAAATGTTTTAACCCCTTGATTGCCCCCTAGTTAACCCTTTCACCACTGATCACCGTATAACTGTTACGGGTGACGCTGGTTAGTTTGTTTATTTTTTATAGTGTCAGGGCACCCGCCGTTTATTACCGAATAAAGGTTTAGCCCCCCGGTCGCCCGGCGGTGATATGCATCGCCCCAGGCAGCGTCAGATTAGCGCCAGTACCGCTAACACCCACGCACGCAGCATACACCTCCCTTAGTGGTATAGTATCTGAACGGATCAATATCTGATCCGATCAGATCTATACTAGCGTCCCCAGCAGTTTAGGGTTCCCAAAAACGCAGTGTTAGTGGGATCAGCCCAGATACCTGCTAGCACCTGCGTTTTGTCCCTCCGCCCGGCCCACCCAAGTGCAGTATTGATTGATCACTGTCACTTACAAAACACTAAACGCATAACTGCAGCGTTCGCAGAGTCAGGCCTGATCCCTGCGATCGCTAACATTTTTTTTGGTAGCATTTTGGTGAGCTGGCAAGCACCAGCCCCAGGCAGCGTCAGGTTAGCGCCAGTACCACTGACACCCACGCACGTACCATACACCTCCCTTAGTGGTATAGTATCTGATCGGATCAATATCTGATCCGATCAGATCTATACTAGCGTCCCCAGCAGTTTAGGGTTCCCAAAAACGCAGTGTTAGCGGGATCAGCCCAGATACCTGCTAGCACCTGCGTTGTGCCCCTCCGCCCGGCCCAGCCCAGCCCACCCAAGTGCAGTATCGATCGATCACTGTCACTTACAAGGCACTAAACGCATAACTGCAGCGTTCGCAGAGTCAGGCCTGATCCCTGCGATCGCTAACAGTTTTTTTGGTAGCATTTTGGTGAACTAGCAAGCACCGTCCCCAGGCAGCGTCAGGTTAGCGCCAGTACCACTAACACCCACGCACGCAGCATACGCCTCCTTTAGTGGTATAGTATCTGAACGGATCAACATCTGATCCGATCAGATCTATACTAGCGTCCCCAGCAGTTTAGGGTTCCCAAAAACGCAGTGTTAGCGGGATTAGCCCAGATACCTGCTAGCACCTGCGTTTTGCCCCTCTGCCCGGCCCAGCCCAGCCTACCCAAGTGAAGTATCGATCGATCACTGTCACTTACAAAACACTAAACACATAACTGCAGCGTTTGCAGAGTCAGGCCTGATCCCTGCAATCGCTAACAGTTTTTTTGGAAGCTTTTTATTGAACTGGCAAGCACCAGCGGCCTAGTATACCCCGGTCGTAGTCAAACTAGCGCTGCAGTAACACTTGGTTACGTGGCGAGTCCCATAAGTGCAGTTCAAGCTGGTGAGGTGGCAAGCACAAGTAGTGTCCCGCTGCCACCAAAAAGACAAACACAGGCCCGTCGTGCCCATAATGCCCTTCCTGCTGCATTCGCCAATCCTAATTGGGAACACACCGCTTCTGCAGCGCCCGTACTTCCCCCATTCACATCCCCAACCAAATGCAGTCGGCTGCATGAGAGGCATTTTTATGTGCTCCCGAGTACCCCTACCCAACGAACCCCCCCAAAAAGATGTCGTGTCTGCAGCAAGCGCGGATATAGGCGTGACACCCGCTATTATTGTCCCTCCTGTCCTGACAATCCTGGTCTTTGCATTGGTGAATGTTTTGAACGCTACCATGCACTAGTTGAGTATTAGCGTAGGGTACAGCATTCCACAGACTAGGCACACTTTCACAGGGTCTCCCAAGATGCCATCGCATTTTGAGAGACCCGAGCCTGGAACCGGTTACCGTTATAAAAGTTAGTTACAAAAAAAGTGTAAAAAAAAAAAAATATATATAAAATAAAAAAAAATAGTTGTCGTTTTATTGTTCTCTCTCTCTATTCTCTCTCTCTATTGTTCTGCTCTTTTTTTACTGTATTCTATTCTGCAGTGTTTTATTGTTATTGTTATTGTTATTATGTTTTATCATGTTTGTTTTTCAGGTTTGTAATTATTTATACTTTACTGTTTACTGTGCTTTATTGTTAACCATTTTTTTGTCTTCAGGTATGCCATTCACAACTTTGAGTGGTTATACCAGAATGATGCCTGCAGGTTTAGATATCATCTTGGTATCATTCTTTTCAGCCAGCGGTCGGCTTTCATGTAAAAGCAATCCTAGCGGCTAATTAGCCTCTAGACTGCCTTTACAAGCCGTGGGAGGGAATGACCCCCCCCCCACCGTCTTCCGTGTTTTTCTCTGGCTCTCCTGTCTCAACAGGGAACCTGAGAATGCAGCCGGTGATTCAGCCAGCTGACCATAGAGCTGATCAGAGACAAGAGTGGCTCCAAACATCTCTATGGCCTAAGAAACCGGAAGCTACGAGCATTTTATGACTTAGATTTCGCCGGATGTAAATAGCGCCATTGGGAAATTGGGGAAGCATTTTATCACACCGATCTTGGTGTGGTCAGATGCTTTGAGGGCAGAGGAGAGATCTAGGGTCTAATAGACCCCAATTTTTTCAAAAAAGAGTACCTGTCACTACCTATTGCTATCATAGGGGATATTTACATTCCCCGAGATAACAATAAAAATGATTTAAAAAAAAAAAAAAATGAAAGGAACAGTTTAAAAATAAGATAAAAAAGCAAAAAAATAATAAAGAAAAAAAAAAAAAAGCACCCCTGTCGCCCCCTGCTCTTGCGCTAAGGCGAACGCAAGCGGCGGTCTGTCGTCAAACGTAAACAGCAATTGCACCATGCATGTGAGGTATCGCCGCGAAGGTCAGATCGAGGGCAGTAATTTTTGCAGTAGACCTCCTCTGCAAATCTAAAGTGGTAACCTGTAAAGGCTTTTAAAAATGTATTTATTTTGTTGCCACTGCACGTTTGTGCGCAATTGTAAAGCATGTCATGTTTGGTATCCATGTACTCGGCCTAAGATCATCTTTTTTATTTCATCAAACATTTGGGCAATATAGTGTGTTTTAGTGCATTAAAATTTAAAAAAGTGTGTTTTTTCCCCAAAAAATGCGTTTGAAAAATCGCTGCGCAAATACTGTGTGAAAAAAAAAATGAAACACCCACCATTTTAATCTGTAGGGCATTTGCTTTAAAAAAATATATAATGTTTGGGGGTTCAAAGTAATTTTCTTGCAAAAAAAAAAAACTTTTTCATGTAAAAAATAAGTGTCAGAAAGGGCTTTGTCTTCAAGTGGTTAGAAGAGTGGGTGATGTGTGACATAAGCTTCTAAATGTTGTGCATAAAATGCCAGGACAGTTCAAAACCCCCCCAAATGACCCCATTTTGGAAAGTAGACACCCCAAGCTATTTGCTGAGAGGCATGTCGAGTCCATGGAATATTTTATATTGCGACACAAGTTGCGGGAAAGAGACAAATTTTTTTTTTTTTTTGCACAAAGTTGTCACTAAATGATATATTGCTCAAACATGCCATGGGAATATGTGAAATTACACCCCAAAATACATTCTGCTGCTTCTCCTGAGTACGGGGATACCACATGTGTGAGACTTTTTGGGAGCCTAGCCGTGTACAGGACCCCGAAAACCAAGCACCGCCTTCAGGCTTTCTAAGGGCGTGAATTTTTGATTTCACTCTTCACTGCCTATCACAGTTTCGGAGGCCATGGAATGCCCAGGTGGCACAAACCCCCCCCAAATGACACCATTTTGGAAAGTAGACACCCCAAGCTATTTGCTGAGAGGTATAGTGAGTATTTTGCAGACCTCACTTTTTGTCACAAAGTTTTGAAATTTGAAAAAAGAAAAAAAAAAAAAGTTTTTTCTTGTCTTTCTTCATTTTCAAAAACAAATGAGAGCTGCAAAATACTCACCATGCCTCTCAGCAAATAGCTTGGGGTGTCTACTTTCCAAAATGGGGTCATTTGGGGGGGTTTTGTGCCACCTGGGCATTCCATGGCCTCCGAAACGGTGATAGGCAGTGAAGAGTAAAATCAAAAATTCACGCCCTTAAAAACGCTGAAGGCGGTGATTGGTTTTCGGGGCCCCGTACGCGGCTAGGCTCCCAAAAAGTCCCACACATGTGGTATCCCCATACTCAGGAGAAGCAGCTAAATGTATTTTGGGGTGCAATTCCACATAGGCCCCTGGCCTGTGTGAGCAATATATCATTTAGTGACAACTTTGTGCAAAAAAAAAAAAAAAAAAAAGTGTCACTTTCCCGCAACTTGTGTCAAAATATAAAATATTCCATGGACTCAATATGCCTCTCAGCAAATAGCTTGGGCTGTCTACTTTCCAAAATGGGGTCATTTGGGGGGGGGTTGTGCCACCTGGGCATTCCATGGCCTCCGAAACTGTGATAGGCAGTGAAGAGTGAAATCAAAAAGTTACACCCTTAGAAATCCTGAAGGCGGTGATTGGTTTTCGGGGTCCCATACGCGGCTAGGCTCCCAAAAAGTCCCACACATGTGGTATCCCCGTACTCAGGAGAAGTAGCTGAATATATTTTGGGGTGCAATTCCACATAGGCCCATGGCCTGTGTGAGCAATATATCATTTAGTGACAACTTTTTGTAAATATTTTTTTTTTTTTTGTCATTATTCAATCACTTGGGACAAAAAAAATAAATATTCAATGGGTTCAACATGCCTATCAGCAATTTCCTTGGGGTGTCTACTTTCCAAAATGGGGTCATTTGGGGGGGTTTTGTACTGCCCTGCCATTTTAGCACCTCAAGAAATGACATAGGCAGTCATAAACTAAAAGCTGTGTAAATTCCAGAAAATGTACCCTAGTTTGTAGACGCTATAACTTTTGCGCAAACCAATAAATATACGCTTATTGACATTTTTTTTACCAAAGACATGTGGCCGAATACATTTTGGCCTAAATGTATGACTAAAATTGAGTTTATTGGATTTTTTTTATAACAAAAAGTAGAAAATATCATTTTTTTTCAAAATTTTCGGTCTTTTTCCGTTTATAGCGCAAAAAATAAAAACTGCAGAGGTGATCAAATACCATCAAAAGAAAGCTCTATTTGTGGGAAGAAAAGGACGCAAATTTTGTTTGGGTACAGCATTGCATAACCGCGCAATTAGCAGTTAAAGCGACGCAGTGCCAAATTGGAAAAAGACCTCTGGTCCTTAGGCAGCATAATGGTCCGGGGCTCAAGTGGTTAAGATAAAAGAATACTTTGAAATGAATAAAATAGAAGAAGTGTCAGATGAAGTGGTGTGGGAAGCCCATAAGGCTGTTATCAGAGGGGACCTGATTGCTTATGGATCGCATATAAAGAAGGAAGGTAAAAGAGAAATAGATGAATTATTAGAGAAGATTAGTGTTTTAGAGATGAAACATAAGAAAAATCTTGACCCTGCGGATGGCAGATGTTTGGAGAGCTTACGAGCAGAGCTCTCGCAACGCCTAGAGCGTAGAGTAAAAAACAAAACCAGATTTTTCGCAAATAGAGCATATTAACAAGGAAATAAGTGCGGACGGTTACTGGCAAAACAACTCAAAAAACAACAAGACTCCAGACATGTGCACAGCCTATTAGTTCAAGGCAGGAAAATAGTAGATACGAAAGCCATAGCGAAAGAGTTTGGTATATTCTATGAGGCATTGTATAATACTTCTAAAACAGAACCATTGGGAACAGGAGAAAGTGAGGGACAAAGGAGGAAGGAGATAGGTGAATATATCGAAGACGCCGCTATGCCCACACTACCTAGAGCAATTGTAGAGGATATTGAACGTCCAATCACGGTAGATGAGTTGAGCAAAGTGATAGCAACCCTGCCTCTGGGGAAAAGTCCAGGGCCGGATGGGCTGACAAACTCATACTACAAAAAGCTTCTTCCAGTTCTGGTAAAACCACTATGTAGTTATTTTAATTCAATTAGTGCCTCCAGTCCACTTCCCTCAGAAGCATTATTGGCATATATTACGGTTCTGCCAAAAGAGGGAAAGGACCCCCAGGTATGCTCTAACTACAGGCCTCTTTGCTAAACTCAGACACCAAATTATTGGCAAAAATCTTGGCTCTGAGACTTCAAGAACATATAGGAGATTTGGTGCATCCGGATCAAACGGGGTTCATAAAGGGACGCGAGACATATTCTGCATTGGATGAGGTACGGTCCGGATAGGGCCCCAAGGATCACTCTGTCAATAGATGCTGAAAAGGCGTTTGACAGAGTGAACTGGGGCTTTATGAGAGAAGTATTGAGAAAGATAGGCCTGGGGGAAAAAATGCTGGGATGGATTATGTCCCTGTATGCGAAACCAAGAGTGAGGATCAAGGTCAACGGGACACTATGTGATTGTTTTAGTATACGAAATGGCACCAGGCAAGGGTGTCCGTTATCCCCCCTGATATGTGCGATAGTAATGTAGCCATTTTTACGTAAAATCAGGAATAATAAGGAGATAGCAGGGACGAGCATAGGCCATATGGAACATAAAGTGGCAGCGTATGCGGATGACCTGCTCTTTTTTTCTCTCGGCCCCTCAGACATCCATAGCTGCATTGATGGTGGAGGTACATGAATTTGGTAGGATGTCTGATTTCAAGATTAATTTTGAGAAGTCGGTCATCCTCCCCAGCCATGTCCCAGCAGCGATGGAAGGGTCGCTGAGAGGGATGTATCCATTTGCATGGAACAAGGGTTCGCTGGCATACCTGGGAGTACAGATTAGCGCAGACCACGAATTATTGTATGAACTTAACTATGGCTCATTGTTGAAAGAAATAACAGAAGAGCTAAAAAAATACCTGACCTGGTTTGGGAGAATCAGTGCCATAAAAATGAGTATACTACCCAGAATAATTTATGTGCTGCGCACAGTGCCAATCAGGTTGTCGGTGACTTTCTTCAGGCAGGTGCGTAGGCTATTCGTGGCCTTTGTGTGGAGTGATAGGAGGCCTAGACTGGCATACGACATCCTAAGAAGGAACAGGGCTGAGGGAGGCCTGGGACTACCAGATATAGCATCATATTACAAGGCCGTAACTCTAGTTAGGATACTGAATTGGTGTCATGATTTAAAGGGGAAACCATGGGTACAAGCAGAGATGTCAATGGCGGGGAGATATCTAGCGGGAGTACCCTGGATCCAAGGGTCTCTGAGAGGGCTGTCACAATGGGCCTCTCCACTGACCCTGAATTTATTGGAAGTGTGGGATAGGATGAACAGGAAGGATAGATACGCACCCCAGATGTCCCCTCTGACTCCTCTGGAGGGATTCCCCTGGTTCCCTCCGGGGGAGGAGACGGGATGTCTGGGGGCCTGGGGTCAAGATGGGGACACCAGGTGTGGCAAGTTTGCCCCAAATGGAGTCCTATTACCTCTGACAGAAATGGTCTTGAGGTATGGGACGACATGAATGGCAGAATGGAAATATTGTCAAATGATGAGTTTTTTTAATAAAATAAAGCCTTTAATGAGACCCAAGAAGTCACTTACTACATTTGAGAGGCAATGTGCACAGATGCCAAAATCCGGGCATATGCTATCTCGGATGTATAGAATGATCCTAAGGGAACAGGAAAAGATAACCCCATACTTTGTAAAAGAATGGGAGAAGGAACTGGGTCAAGTATGGACAGATAATCAAATTAAGAGAACGATTTCTCTAACGTTTAATACCTCTATAAGCTCAAAGGTGCAAGAAATGGCATATAAGTTCCTAGCAAGGTGGTATAGGACTCCAGCTAAACTAGCACAAATCTCACCAACAACAAGTGATAGGTGCTGGAGGGGATATGGACAGAGGGGTACCTTTCTCCATCTTTGGTGGACATGCCCAGTAATTAAGTTGTTCTGGGAATCAGTGGCCCCATGGATTGAGAAATTAACAGCGGATCCTTTGGAGTTCGGGCCTATACAGTACCTATTTCATGGTAAGCCCGGACCCATCAAAACTTACAGAGAAAGTATAACTCCGCATTTATTAAATGGAGCGAAAAAGCTAATCCCGAAGTACTGGAGACAAGCTCGGGGCCCGACAGCTATGGATTGGAGAAATGAAGTCAATTTAATAAGGGAAGCAGAGAGGTGGATCCATGTGGTTAGGAATCAAAAAGGGAAATTTGAAAGGACCTGGGCAAAATGGGAACAATGCGCTAAGGAGATAACAGAAGAGGGAAATACTAATGAGTAGGGATGATATGGTATAGTCATTAAGAAAAAAGATAACAAGAAGACTGACCCTGGAAAGAAAGAGTTAGACACGGACTTGACTTCTCTAATGCTAATTATGTGTAAAGAAGGTGGGGGGTAAAATAATATAGGTTATTTGGGGGGGGTGTGGGTTTTTTGTTTTTTTTGTGGTGGTCTTCCTCCTTCCCTTACGCTCGTACCTAAGCACTGGGTAGGTGGGTGGGAAACACAAGTAAGGGGGGGGGTTCCTTCTTAAGCACCACGAGTAAGAGGGGAAGAGGAGAGTGTCTTCCCTTTCTCACTAGTCATAGGGCACAAGGATTATTGCGGAGGCAAGTTTGAATGGGCACAGTAAAAGAGAGAAGGGGAAGGATATATAGGAGCAATTAATACTTTATTTCACAAGCACTACGTATTTAGAGGGGAAGAGGAAGTGTCTTCCTCTTTTCCACTATTCACAGGGGAAGGGGAGGGGAAAGGAAGAAGGAAGGAAAGGGAGGGGAGAGAAGAAAAAGGGAAAAGAAAGGAGAAAGAAAAATTTTCCCCCTTTTTTTTTTTGTTTGTGGGAAATCACATGTACAACTTAATAAGTATTGAAAAAATGGTAATATATGACACGAAATTAGTGTAAGGGGGAAACTCACTTAATAGTTTTATCTAAAGTGCGCACATACACGGGGGGGAAGGAGTTGGAGTAAATCAACATGGAGGAGTGGGGATGGTCACAGATTAAGGAAAGGGGTAGGAGAGAATAATAGGGGGGAGGGAGAAAGGGGGAGGAGGGAGAGGGGAGGGAGAGGAAATAGAGAGGGTGAGAAGGAAGAAGAAGAGGAAGTTCCACCATTTTTTTTTTTTCTTTATTCTCTTTCTGGGTTGTAAGTTTATAATATGTAAATTATTGATGCGGGGATAGGAGGGGTAATTATGGAACGATGTAATGTAATTTGGGTTTTTGTTTTTTTGGGCTGAATGAAGGGGTATAGTATGTTGTATAACTGGTGTAATCATATATAAATGAAAATAAAAATTGTGATTATTAAAAAAAAAAAGACACTGGTCCTGAAAAAGCTTGGGGGTAGGGACCATTCCCCTGAGTTCAGGCACTGCCTGCTAAATTAGTCTACACGCCAAGTGTTCACATCTGAGATGTGACTGGTGAATAAGACTGGAATGTCAAGTTCTGCCCATGTTAGAATCCTTTCTACCCCCTCTTGCCACAGCAAGATTTCTAGTTCCGCCTGATGGTTGATGTTTTGCCATGATATTGTCCAACAGGACCTGGATTGGATGACCTTCCAGTTGAGTATCCAGTGTTAAACAACCAAATCACTTGAAATTCCAGAATGTTCAGTGGAACATTGGATTTCTCCGAAGACCAAGCCTCCTACACCAACAAAAAGGTTAGGACTCCTCCCAAGCCCATCAAGCTGGCATGCACTGTTAGAACTTTCCAAGACAGAAGACTTTCCACATTTCTAGAACAGGATTCCTGAGCCATCAGGCCAGAGACCACTTAGTTTTTGGTGTCAGGCAGATCCAGAGATTGAATAGATTTTTCGGACGGCAACAACAATTGCAGTTAAGCAATTGGAACTACCTCCAAGAAGTCTTCCATGTGGCCCAGAACTCATGCAGAATCACAGAGTTGGACATTGAACTGTAGAGTTTGAATTTGGGAGTAAAGCATCAGGAATTTTTCTTGGGGAAGAAAAACTCTAGCTTGAGCCATATTCAGGATGAAACTCAGATAGTTCAAGCAGTGGGTGAGTTCCATTGATGATTTATGAAGGTTCAGGATCCAACCAAAACTTTTCAGGGTTTGAAGTGTTTGAAGAAAGCTTGTTGGCCAGGAGTTCAGCTGATTGTTCTCTTAGGAGGAGGTTGTCCCGATATGTCATAATGGGAATACCCTGGGACAGCAAGAAGGCTAGTACAGGGGCTAGAATCTTGGTAAACACTCTGGACTGGACTGGCCCAATGGTAGTTCCACAAATTGTAGTGTTGAGGCCAAGAGCAGAGAGGAGGTAACGTTGGTGAGGTTGAAAAATGGGGATGCAAGTAACCATCCTTAATGTACAGAGAAAAAACATAGTCTCCCTAAAGAAGGGATGCTATAATCATATAATATCATAAGTATATTATTATGTACCCTGTGCTTAAACACGTATGTGTGGACCAAAGGCTGGTCACACATATGTGTTTAAGCAGCACGCACACTGGGAAATGTAGTTCCTCCCCACACCATGTCACCACTATAAATACCGCCCTATCCTATCATGACACTTCAATCCTGAAGAAGGAGCACACATGCTCCGAAAGTGTGCCTGACGTCCCCGTGTCCTACATCCAGTGATGTCACAGGTGACGGGGAGATGATTGCCAGATTGACTCAGAGCCTTGGGGAACCCTGGAGCTAGGGAGACATCAGCAGCGCCCCACACCACCAGCTATCTGGATCAGAACTACATGGCAAGGCCACCCTGGTGATTAGCCTGTTTATAACCCCCTACTCCAGGGGTAGGCAACCTCAGCACTCCAGGTGTTTGGAAACTACAAATCCCATCATGCCTCTGCCTCTAGGAGTCATACCTGTGATTGTCAGCGTCATGCAATGTCTCATGGGACTTTTAGTTTGAATGTTTGATAAAGAATTGCACAGAGGCCAACAAACATAGTGACAGCAGAGTACAGAAAATTCCTGAATGAAATAGAGGAGAGAGCTGCACCTGACAAAGCAAAGGCACAATTTGAAGAGGACTATAGGGGACAATGGTCTAAGAGCTGTCAGCTTCAGAACCCCAAAGAGGGACACTGCAAGCAGCCCCCAAACTGTCCTGGGAATGTAAGCCACAGAATTCCACATGAGTGGGACTGCTTACATTTAATTTAGTCTGTTTTATTGCATTTCTGGCAACAGGGATACATTGGAAGAACCACAGGTACACAAAAGCAGTAACTTAAACTATAACCAGAAGCTCAGGGCAAATGGGGTTAAGTGAAGAGGGTACCACCATTCTGCAAGTGCCAGAAAGCAGTAGGCTGCACTGAAGGAGCTGCTGCAGCCAAACAGAAAGATGACATGATCTCCTTTTACTACCCACCCCGCATTACCTCAGCTGGGTCCGCCTTCTCACATCTCGCCGGAACACTTTTGAGGTTAACTTTGCATGTGCCAGTTTCCCTGCTACTGAATGCTGGACTCCTGACAAGAGGCTGCAACTAAATTCTTTCATTGCTGTCAGAAAACCGATTTCTTTATCGTACATCACGGGACACAGAGCCACAGTAATTACTGTATGGTTATATGGCACCTTCAGGTGATGGACACTGGCACACATTAGACAGGTAATTCAGTTCCCCATATAACCTCTCCCCTTACTGGGAGTACCTCAGTTTTTTCGCCAGTGTCTTAGGTGTTGGTCACGAGTAAAGATGTGCTGTGCTGGGCTCCACTGGAATATTCCTTACTGGGGCAAGCTATGCAACCGGATCCATTCAAAGTGTCTTTTCCAGACTGAATTGAATGGTACCCAGGCCTCGTGTCTGAAGAAACAAGGTTTTACATGTAATGCTTCTCTTTTTAGAGAGCTGGACCCAGGGATCCAGTATTTGTTTTTTTCAGCCATATTCCTGGCGGGGTGCTTTCTTCAGGCCCAGGGCTGTGGATCCCCTGATATAAAGGGGGCCCCAGTCCCCGAAGGTTTTTTAACGGAGCCCACTGTGAGAGGTGAAGATTGGGTCTGTTACCACAGAACCCTGCAGCTGGATAAGGTAAGGGAGGTTCCTAAAGAATCTTTCTAATTCTTGTGGGTATTTCTCCTTTAAAATAAATGTTGTAATGCCTATAGTCACCACCGGGGGCTGTCAGGAGCACGTACCTGATTCCATGCTTGTCAGTCTCGCCTCTGTGTCAAGCTGCATGCTTCCTCCAGCCCAAGCCCCAGGTAAGATGCAGGGAAGGGTTTTTTTTTCCTTTTGGGAATGTTCCCCCACCTGGACAGCTTCACCCCAGGAGGCAGAGGGAATGTGGCTACAGTCAGCAGTGTGGCACGCAGCTCACGCTGCCCCCACCATTATGGAGGTCCTTCATCCAGCGGCTCTCCTCCTCTCCTCCACCCCAGCCCCCCTCCACATACGATCCGGCTGGCTCGCGTGGGAAAGCTGTATCTTTGAAAAAGATGAGGGGGGGCGCAGTGGGTGGTCGGAGGAAGGGTGCAGGGCTTAACAGCGTCGGTGTGCTTCAGCTCCCACAATGCGGGCTGTCTAGCTATAAAGTGCACCGTTTTTCAGGTGCATACAGCTAAAGGAGGGACACAGAGCAGACGGGTCGCATGTGAGTGTTGGTTGACACAGGCGTTCCCAGGACACATTTACTTTGCATCAGGCTGAGCCTAATAGCAGCTGCAGTTGCTGGACAATTGCTCAGCAGTAGGTGCATTTTCTTGGCTGTGCCTCTGCGATTGTGCTCAGCACCATAACCAGAGGGAATGGTACAAATACCTCAAAAAATAAGGGCACAAAGGGGTCACCATCAGGCCCTAAGCACCCCCTCTGCAACACCACCCCCCCTGAAAGATCTAGGGAGGCTGGTCAGAGTGAACCATCGGGGTCGTCAGGGGCTGCAATTGCTTCTGACATTTCAGCCCCTGTCTATGTAACTGAGGAGGTTTTTTTCCTCAGCTATCAGTGGATTAGAGGAAAGGTTAGCGACTTTAATCGCATCTTCACAGAGTGAAAGAAAGCGCATTAGGTCCCCTTCTACCACCCAGGATCCTCAAACAGAGGAACAGTGGGAGGGGGAAAATGAATCTCCCTCAGTGGACCATGGAGAGACTGACTCCTCTTCTGAGTGATCAAGTGGGGAAGGACCTTCTTCAGCTTCACATGCTGAAGAGTTGCTGGTGCATTCTCTTACTGAAATGGTCCACTCCACATTTAAGCTACCCTTAACTGAGTCGATTGAAGAGCCCACTTCTTGTTTGGGTTCACTAAAGCCTCCTCAAGCCATGTGTGCCTTTCCTGTACATTCATCGCTAGAAAAGCTTATATATTCTGAGTGGGGTCACCCAGATAAGCATTTTTTCCCTCCTAAAAAGTTTTCAACACTTTATTCTATGGAGGAAAAATTCACTAAGATATGGAGTATACCAGCAATTGATGCTGCTATATCCTCTGTAAATAAAAGTTTGACTTGTCCGGTTGACAATGCGCAAATGCTTATGGATCCAACTGAAGAGATTGGAATTCCTGTTAAAAGATATTTTTTCCTTGGCAGGTTCAGTGGCTCAACCTGCAGTGGTGGCAATTGGGGTACATCAATCCTTGAGAGACCATTTGAAACAGGTGCTCAAGGTTTTCCCTGAACAGCAGGCCCAGGTGATAGCTGAGCTGCCAGCAGCTTTGTGTTTGGCAATTGATGCAATCAGGGATTCTATTCTTCAAACCTCTCGCCTTATGCTTGGGTTGAGGCATATGCGTAGGATCTTATGGTTGAAAAGTTGGTCAGCTGAAGTGCCATGCAAAAAGCTCTTGGCTGGTTTTCCTTTCCATGGTGAAAAGCTGTTTGGGGATGATTTGGACAGATCAGGTGGGAAAAGTACCCTTTTGCCAGTTAAGAAAAGGAGTAAACGCCCCTCATTAAATGGGCTCTTTCTACAGTGCCAGGGGCATCAGCCTCCAGGCAGTCACAACGGCCTCCACCGTCAGGTTCAAGAGGTAAACTCAGGATCAACCCCAGGGAAAAAAAAAAACTTGGGGGAGGAAACCCACAAGCCTCTTTATGAAGGGGCGCCCCCGCTCGTTTGAGTGGGGGGAAGACTTCTGCAGTTCTCAAGGGTCTGGCAGGAAGCGGGTGGTCTCCACAATAGCTCTAGTTTACAAACTAGAGTTTTGAGAATTCTCGTCTCCTCATTTCCTCAGGTCAAATGTCCCCAAAGATTCAGAGAAAAAGAAGTCTCGAAAAAAATTCTCTCTTTCTAGTGTTACACCGACTTTTGTCACAAAAAGTGATCATGATGGTCCCCATGGAAGAGCAGGGGTTGGGGTTTTGTTTAAACCTTTTCATGGTGCCAAAACCAAATGGAGATGTCAGGCCCATTCTAGATCTGAAAGATCTAAACCGGTTCCTGAAAATCCGCTCTTTTCGCATGGAATCAATCCGATCAGTAGTCTCCGTCCTACAAGGGGGAGAACTTCTGGCATCAATCAACATCAAGGATGTATACCTGCATGTATCTATTTTCCCTGCTCATAAGAAATATCTGCATTTTGAAGTAGAAAAACTTAATTTTCAGTTTGTAGCCTTGCCTTTCGGTCTAGCTACTGCACCTCGGGTGTTTACAAAACTTCTGACCCTGCTCTTGATAGACCAGTCAGTAGTCCGCCTGGACCAAAGCATGGTCACCACACTCAACTACCTGGAATATCTAGGTTGGGTCCTCAACCTAGAGAAATCTTCTTTAAAACCAATAAGAAGATTAGAATACTTGGATCTGATTATAGATACAGCCCAAAAGAGGGTGTTCTTACCCCAGGCAAAAATCAGCGCCATAAAGTAGCTGGTTCAGGTGGCCAGGGCAGAGAAGGGTCCTTCTATCCACCTTTGTATGAGGTTGTTGGGGAAGATAGTGGCTTCATTCAAAGCAGTTCCCTATTAGGGATGAGCTGAATACCCCCCCCGTTCGGTTCGCATCCAGAACATGCGAACGGACCGAAGGCTCGTGTGAACATTCGAACACCCTTAAAGTCTATGGGACTCGAATGTGAGAAATCAAAAGTGCACATTTTAAAGGCTAATATACAAGTTATTGTCCTAAAAAGGGTTTGGGGACCCGGGTCCTACCCCAGGGGACATGTATCAATGCAAAAGAAAGTTTTAAAATGGACGTTTTTTTCGGGAGCAGTGATTTTAATGATGCTTAAAGTGAAAAAAAAAGTGAAATATTCCTTTAAATATCGTACCTGGGGGGTGTCTATAGTATGCCTGTAAAGTGGAGCGTTTCCCGTTTTTTAGAACAGTCCCTGCACAAAATGACATTTCTAAAGAAATAAAAGTCATTTAAAACTGCTTGCGGCTGTAACGTAATGTCGGGTCCTGGCAATATGGATGAAAATTATTGAGTAAAACGGCATGGGTGCCCCCCCCAGCCAATTACCAGGCCCTATATACTCTGAACAGCAGTATACAGGCGGTCCAAACAAGACAGGGACTGTAGGTTTGCTCTTAAGTTGAATCTATTTGTAATTTGGAACAGGTACATTTTTTTAAGTGTAGCTCCAGCCAAAAAATCTATTTTTAAGCTTTTTAGATAACATAGGGAAGGGTTATCATCACCCCTGTAACATTTGTTTTGCTGTCTGTGCCCCTGTTCAGAAGATTTCACCTCACTTTCTGTCCCAATGACAATTGGATTTAGAAAATTTGGGGTTTTTAGGGAAACAAGGATTGGTGATTGTTAGGCGCTCGTCTTCTCCTTGTGGCCTAGGCTCTTGGGAATGTGGCTCAGTGGAGGTCCTCGCCGGCGGTTAATCAAAGACACATACACACATAGGTATGCTGAAAATGATTACAAGTCTTTATTTTTAGATTCGCTTTTTTATGCTGTCTTTACAAGACTCTGCCCACAATTTGGGGGCCAATCAAAATGATAATACATATTAGCATATTCGGTAATTTCCAAACATATCCCAATCTTGTGATTTTCTAAACATTAATAATACCTACATCTTGTGATATCAAAAATGGTGACCCCTGTAGTTCAAGTTAATAGGTCAAAACATTCCTCATCCTCTGTCACTTGTCTGCTGGACAACCGCAGCTTCTTTAAAAAAAGACAGAGACAAAACCACAAGCAGATGTTTCCTCAAATAAACACAGAAAAAGAGGAAAAGACATATATGAGATATTTCAGTAAATCATAAGGCAGTCTGATCTTAAAAAATATACTAAGATATGTTTCTGATTATTGAAGCAAAATAAGCAATGTGAAATCATGAACAGAGTGAAATCAACAATTAATCAATTAATCAATAATGTAATGTAATATGGAATCTCCTTACAATCCTCCCTTTGACCATTCGATATCATCGAAATGGTCATTCTACCTATTCGTCACGCCTCAAGGAGTCATATTCCTCGGCTACCTTTTCATCATGCCTTAAGGAGTCGTATTCCTCGGCCTCATTTCCCTGGTTCTCGTACCATACCGTGGGATCTCTGGTAATGGAAGTCAGCTTCATGGTTTCGGAAGGTGCTTTGCTACCCTTTTTGTAGAGGCATTTAAGTAACATGAAGCATGCATACAAGAACAATATAAAAAGCAGTATGGTAAAAATTGTCATTGCAGTGTTCTTTAACCATGAAGTGAGACCTCCCAAACTGAACCCGGTAGAGAAAGGGTCCCATGTTTTCCCAATATCCCTTGCATCCTGTTGTAGCTTGTTTACCTCTTTTCTGTGTTGTGCAATAATGTCATAGTAATCAGGGATCTCGATACTCGTGTTGTGTATCCAAGTGCAGCATTCATAGTCCTCAGTAATCTCACAGAGGCCAGTGAGGGCTGCACTCATGCTTTCTATGGCCAGGTCATGTAACCCTAGTTGCTTTCTGATTGCTCTGGTCTCTAGGTTTAATTTTGAGATGTCATCAGAGTCTTTTTCCAAGATCTCATCAATGATCGAGGTGTAGTTATTTAGTTTCTTCATCAGATCTATTCCCCAACCTGTCCAGGAAGGAAACCAAGCCCAGGTCATATCTTTTTCTAGGAACATTTCTCTCTTTCCAAGATGTTTTAGAGGGTATCGTGGGTGGGTGCTAGCTTTAAGTAGGTGTCCTTGCCCATTATCCCCGACTACTCCCATTACAGGAACTATTTTAGCAAGGTAACACCATCCCTGGGGTTCTTCAGGAATCCATGGGTAACAGAGCTTGCCACAACAGATGTAGGTTGTGTTACCTAGTGCCAAGGGTCGTTGGCTAACAACGGTCCTTGCACCCTTTGAATGACCAGATGCCATCAGCAGAGCTAGCAACTGTGCGACCGTGGAGTGGGAACTAGAATTAAAAAGGTCATAGATGGTAGCATTTATCACAGGGTCTGAGGTGCGAAAAAGTGAGTTATCGGTGAGGGAAGCCATGGAGACATTAAGTTTTGACCTTTTGCATACCTCAGCTCCCCTGGAAATGTTTCCCAGTATGAAACACCAATCTGGAGCATGGCTTCTACCCACGATTTGAAAACTGAGGGGCTTGTTGGGACTTTTTCTTATGACATTGGCAAGAACTATGGGGGGAGTTCCATTCAAAAAAGGAGTGATGTTTAAGGGAATGGCCATCAATGGGATTCTGGCTGTACTGGGGTGGAGTTTGCTACATATCCAACATTTCTCAAAACCAGACTTCTGTGCATAACTGTACTTAAACTTCAACAACAACATCTTGTCAGTGAAACCTGAAGGGGGTTCAGTGGGGGATATACTTCTTTTATATTTTATACTAGATGTATTGGCTGTCTGTGCATTTCCACATATCCCTTCTAGTGACCCTAAATCTTCTGGATGGTACACACAATTTGTTATTAACCAAGTAGGTATGAATACTATCAGAATCAGACATGTCCAGAAGCATAATGTTTTTCCTGACACAAAGGTGGAAATCATTTTGTCAGGTACTGTGTACAAAGTTCTGTTTCTTGTTTCTTCCTGTTGGTGGGGGATTCGTCTCGTTGGTCCGAGAGATTTGTTTTATGCCTTCTTGAATGTCCTTCAAATCTGGTCGCTGTTCCTGGTCAGAGGAGTCTTGGGGTGCTGGAGGAGGGTCAGGGGTCTGGGGTTGCTGTGGACACTTCTTTAACCGGCTGGCGTGGATCCAGGTGTTTCCCAGATCGGTCAGTACAGCAGTTCTGGAAACCTTCTCTATTCTCCAAGGTCCAGAGAAAATGGGTCCAACCTTCTTTTTGTGTGCCAGTTGTTTCACCAGTACTTTGTCTCCTGGGATGAAGGGATGAGTAGGTTCTGTTGAAAGAGGAGAAAAGGTGACAGAAACTTGTTCGTTCATATCCTGTAGCATACTTACCAGATTTTTCACGTACATTTCCTGTTGAGAATAGATGTTAATGTCAGTGTTTTGATCTAAGAGGGGCAGCTCTATGTTTGCAGGAACTCCCATCAAAATCTCAAAGGGTGAGAGTTTTGTTCTAGCATGTGGTGTTGTTCTGATCTGAAATAGGACAGAAGGAAGGTAATCCAACCATCCTTTCATGGTGCCCCCCGTGGCTTTTTTTAACTTGTCCTTAATGTTCCTATTCATTCTTTCCACTACTCCTGCACTTTGTGGGTGGTAAGGGATGTGCAGTTTCCACTGTAAGCCTAGTAGCTTAGCTAAAGTCTGTGTAACAGAGGAGCTGAAGGCAGGCCCTCTGTCTGACCATATGGCCGTTGGTATTCCGAACCTACAAACCCAATGGTTCAGTATGCATTTGGCAGCAATTTTGGCAGTCTCACCTGTACATGGAATTCCTTCAATCCAGCCTGACCATTTGCATACGATTACGCAAAGGCATTTCAAATTACCTCTTTGTTTGGGCATGTGTGTGAAGTCTATTTGCAAATCTGTTAGGGGACCCAGGGGTGAGGGCAGGTGGCCATGTAATCCATGATTTTTCCCTTGGACATTGTTTTGTGCACAGGTTAGACAACTGCTGGTGAGGAGTTTTGCCTGTTTACTTAAGTTGTTCGTGCAGAAAGACTTTGTGTATATGTTTGTTAGGGCGGTGGTACCTATATGTCCTGGACCATGGAGATAGGAAAGTATGAGAACACTGCTTGATTCTGGTATGCCCAATATCTTCCCCTCTTTTGACCAAAGACCTTCTTGGTCCTTGGTCAAGCCATCCTTGACCCAAAAAGAAACATCCTCTTCTGTAGCTAATCCCTGTATTTGTGCCACAACGGTTTTGAAGTTGGGTGATGTAAAATGTTCTTTGAAGAACATTGTTGTGGGAGCTGGCTGACCAACGTATAGGGCAGCGGCTTTTTTTGCTTCTCTGTCTGCCAGAGCGTTTCCTTTGGAAACTCTGCTGTTATCCGATGAATGTGCTTTTACTTTGATGACCGCTATCCTCTTTGGGAGAAGAATCGCTTGCAGGAGTGCTTTAATTTGTGTAGAGTTAGCGATTGGCTTGTTGTCAGCGGTTTTAAATCCTCTATTCGCCCATATTACGCCATAGTCGTGCGTGACACCAAAAGCGTACCTACTATCTGTGTAGATGTTTACCTCCTCATCAGAGAAAAGTATGCAAGCTCTTGTGAGCGCCTCCAGTTCTGCTACCTGTGCTGAGGAGGGCGGTAAGGCTTTTGCTTCCAACACCACATCAGGTAGTTGGACAATGGCATACCCTGTCAGGAATGTTGCATCAGAGGGGCGAGTACAACTGCCGTCTATGAAGACGTCCTGTACTCCTGGTAAGGGAATATCAGTGAGGTCTGGGCGAGGGCTGGTTATTGCTGCAACCTGTTCAACACAATTGTGCTTCTGATCAGGGTCTCGCGGTAACCTGAGCAAAGAGTGCAAAAGACGGACGGTGGGATTACTTGGTGGTGCGTGTTTGAGAGTGAGGTTATCAGTATTCAGAAGTGTGATCTCATACCCACTAAGCCTCTGTGCTGTCATATGCTGTGTGTTCATGTTCTGCAGGAGGTGAGTTACTGAATGAGTGGTGTAGAGAGTCAGTTCATGGCCTAATACTGATTTGTTAGCCTCTTGAACTGCCATAGCACAAGCAGCAAGGTTTTGTAGACAAGATGGCATCCCTTGTACTTGGGTAGGCAACTTTTTTGAGAGATAGGAGACTGGTCGGTACCCGGTTCCATGTTGCTGTGTCAAAACCGCAGCAAAAGAATTTCCCGATACCACACAGTATAATTGAAAGGGTTTGCCATATTCTATCAATCCCAGGGCGGGGGCCTGAGTCAGACTTTTTAACAAGGCCTGAAAAGCACAGAGCCTTTCTGTTGTCCAATCTACTGTCTTTGGGGCGGTGGACAAGGTAGCCTCCCTCAGAATGCCATCATAATATGAACAATCTGGGATCCATTGGCGGCAATATACGATTGCGCCCAAGAATGAGAGCAAAGTTGCTTTGTCTCTTGGAGGACTGAGAGCCTGCAGGGCTGCGGCACGTTTGGGGGATACCAGCCTGGTTCCCTCCTTCAGAATGCATCCCAGGTATTCTACCTGACTTTGACACCATTGTATCTTCTTCCGCGATGCTAGGTGGCCAGACCTGGCCAGGTGATGTAACAGAGATGTGGAATCGACCGCACAATCTTCAGCAGATCGACTGCACAGGAGCAAGTCGTCCACATACTGTATCAGTACCGACCCGCGCTCAGCAGTCCATGACTTAATTGTCTCATTAAGGACCATGGAGAAGGCTGCTGGACTGTCCACATACCCCTGAGGTAATCTTGACCAGGTCAACTGCTTTCCCCTCCCCCATGAGAATGAAAACATGGGCAATACCCCTTCATCGATCGGGATGCTAAAAAATGCATTCGCCAGGTCTACTACTGTGTAGCAAAGGGAATCAGCAGGTATTTTCAAAAAGATGAAAGAAATATCTGCTACCAAAGGTGGCAGAGGTATAACCTGCTTGTTCACGGCCCTTAGGTCCTGTACAAGCCTCCACTCCCCATTTGCCTTTTTCACAGGGTAGATTGGTGTATTCCAGGGGCTTATAATGTGTTTCAGAATCCCTTTTGCTATGTAATCATTGATTAATGGTGTGATGCCTTCAATTTTTTCAAGTGGCAGGGGGTACTGCTTGTGATATTGTACTTCAGCGTCTGGACGCATTTGTGGTGTGTAGGGTGTACAGTTGATAAAACCCACACTCCCTTTGTTGTCTGCCCATATAGCATGTGTTTCTAGAGTGGGTGGCAATGATGCAAAGAGTCCCCTGAAAGTGTGTCTCTTTGGAGCATGTAAATCACAGAACGGTGAGCTGGCAGTGAGGGAGCCCCCTCTGTCAAATTTAATGGTGATATTCAGTTTTGAGAGTAGGTCCCTCCCCATTAAAGATACTGGACAATCCACAAGGACAGCAAAACTCTGGGTGCACAGTTCCTGCCCTTCTGGAGTAGCCACGGGCAATGGTGGAGTGATGGGGTGGGTAATTGATGTCCCATTTATACCAATAGAGTTTCCCTCAGTGCAGTGCGGTGTGTCATATATGGCATCATTCAAACTACTGAATGTAGCCCCTGAATCCAACAATAGACATATCAGGTGATTGTCTACCCGCAATAGTACCTGCGGAAGACTTTTCCATGATGGATTGTAACACACAAGGCTGAGGGACGGGATGTACTCTTGGCATCCCTATTGTGGTGTCCGCCGAGCGGATGGCCACTGCATCGGAATGCGTGGGGGAGGTCTGTTAGGCTGAGGCTGGTATTGGGGTTGTGGTTGGGGTGGTTGGGGTTGTGGTGGGTGAGGATACCTGATATCCTGAAGGCGACGGGGGGTGGTGTTAAGATTCCTACCTCTCCCTCTCTGGGCGTTTGTTCTAATTCTGTAGGGACATTGGGACTTCCAGTGCCCCAGTTCCCCACAGTTAAAGCACCCCTGGTCTGGTGGGTAACCCTGATTTGGGGGATAAGATTGCATTGGTGGATAAGGTTGCATTGTCATTATGTGGGTGGGCGGAGTCCCACCAGTTGGCAGAGTCTGGGTTGGTGTCAGGGAGGGAAAAAATGCCACCCTTCTGTTCAAATACCCCTGATGTTTCTCGTGACCTAGCATCCTTCATAAATTCATCTGGGGGTTGTTCTGCCCACTTTGGATTAGTGAATTTAAGCAACTGTGTCACCTTCGTATCTCCACCAGCCATAATGGTGGTGGTGAACAACTGGGGGTTGGCGTTATCTACTGCTTTCCACAGACCATATACCCGGGTACAAAATTCATAGAACTTTTCCTTCGGTCCCTGTTTTGCTAGGACAAGTTCCTGAAGTGCAGATGAACCCTTGTATATGGTAGACCAATGATTCCCCATACCTTTCCAAAAAGATACCCAATCTTTATCTTCTTCTATGTGGGCTGTCCATAAGGCATCTACAGGATGCCCTTCTGGGCTGTCAGGGTCAACTATACTAAGGATCCCTGCTATATCTTCTTTATCCAGGCTAGTCCCTGCACTGTATTTTGCAAGGAAAGCTCCAGCCTCCCTAGGGCTTTTCTTTGGGCTGGGGCATAACTCCTTTATTTTTGACAGTGTGCCTAGGGGTAGGGGAATATGGACTACCGTCTCCCCTATATGCATGAGTGGTGCTTTAAAGGCGGCACCTAGACTTTCCTGTTCCATGTCTATTTCTCTTTCCTCAGTAGAGGATTCACCCTGCTCCCTTTCCTCCTGTGGGGGTTTCTGGCTTATGGCCGGTTTTGTTTGGCTTCTGAGTGTGGTGGATGGCTGTGAAATTATCTTTTCCTTGGCCTCCTTAATCCTTCTTGCTTCTTTCTCTAGTTTCCTCTCATATGCCTCTAAATCTTCCCTTTTCCTTTGTATCCTTTCTTCCTCTTCCTGCTGTCTTTTATTAAATTCTTTCTGTTTCTCCTCCCATTCCTTTTCCTTGGGGCTTAACTTCCTGACTCCTTCCTCTTCTCCCTTTTCCAGGGACATTCCATCCCTTTCTTCCTTAGTTATCGCAGAATACTCTCTCATCTCACCTTCCCTCTTATCTAGCTCCCTTTTGTAATGTTCTAGCTCTTCCTCCCTCCTAGACATTTTCTCCTCTAATTCCTCCTTTCTCTTCTTAAACTCTTTTAACTTCTCTTCTAATTCCCTTTCCTTCGGATCCAACCTCCTAATCCTCTCTTCTTCCCTCCTACGTATACCTTCTACCCGGACTTCCTCTTCCCTGTTTCTACTTTCATTTTCCCATCGTGTAACCTGTGCCTGATCAGCTGCACTATATATCATGGTAGCTAATACTGCTGGATCCAGAGATGGATACAGCTGAAGACATGGACCCAATGTTCCATCCTCCTGTTTAACCATCACATAAGGGGGGGGGTGCTTCGGGTGATAGGGCGGGTGAGTTTACAGGTTTTGGTGTGGGGGCTTTAGTTACATACTCTGTTTTATATTTGGCTTAGTGGTAAGCAGGATCCATGTCCTGTCAACACTAAGGAACAGTAAACCAAAGGTGCAATGTGGGCAGGCGGGCGCTATCTCACTACAGTCAGGCTCCTGTCTTAGGTCGTTCATTTAGTACATATATGTGTAATACAATATCCTAACAAAAAAATCCTCTAAATTAATACAGTACTTTACATTCAGTTGTCATACACATATATTATCATACACTTATCTCTAATTCTCTAATTCTCTATACACTCTAAATACTTACGGTGTTACCTAAAAGAAAAAACAAGCAAGAAAACAAGCAAAATCTTATATATACAGTGGCAAGATAAAGTTACATTATATGAACATGTTATAATAAGTATAATAAGTGCACTTTTCAATATTTTCCCCAAAAATTGGGCGTCCACTTAGCCACTCCTTATACTACGGGCGTATTCTATACTTCCCGAGTTTTAAACACACATATATCTACTCAACACAGCAGTCAGACCAACCTAGGTCAGACTATAAAAAACCAAAAAAACCTCTGCGAGCCCTTTAACCCTCCAAGGGGCTACAGCCCTAGCCCGTTGCGAAGGCACAGTTATGTAAGTGGGTGGATATACAAGGCTATTTGAACAAGGCAAGCATCAACACCAGTTACCTAAAATAGGTAAAAAAGGAGCAGAATGTCTTACCTGTTCAAAATACCTCCCCACTTCCTGGTACCAAAAACTGTTAGGCGCTCGTCTTCTCCTTGTGGCCTAGGCTCTTGGGAATGTGGCTCAGTGGAGGTCCTCGCCGGCGGTTAATCAAAGACACATACACACATAGGTATGCTGAAAATGATTACAAGTCTTTATTTTTAGATTCGCTTTTTTATGCTGTCTTTACAAGACTCTGCCCACAATTTGGGGGCCAATCAAAATGATAATACATATTAGCATATTCGGTAATTTCCAAACATATCCCAATCTTGTGATTTTCTAAACATTAATAATACCTACATCTTGTGATATCAAAAATGGTGACCCCTGTAGTTCAAGTTAATAGGTCAAAACATTCCTCATCCTCTGTCACTTGTCTGCTGGACAACCGCAGCTTCTTTAAAAAAAGACAGAGACAAAACCACAAGCAGATGTTTCCTCAAATAAACACAGAAAAAGAGGAAAAGACATATATGAGATATTTCAGTAAATCATAAGGCAGTCTGATCTTAAAAAATATACTAAGATATGTTTCTGATTATTGAAGCAAAATAAGCAATGTGAAATCATGAACAGAGTGAAATCAACAATTAATCAATTAATCAATAATGTAATGTAATATGGAATCTCCTTACAGTGATAATAAAGCATCAGTGGAGACACCTTTTTCCCACATTAACTCCTACAGGAGAGAATTTCCCTTCCTAGGGGTAGATTTGCTCTCACTTCCTGTTGTCTCCTTCCGTTTGTAAGTAGGAGTCATTTGTAAGTCGGATGTTTGAAAATAGGGGACCGCCTGTATATACTATACGACCTGCCCTATATACTCTGCAGAAATTTGGGCCTTAGGTGTTGGTGGTACCAGAACACTGTAAGCCCTCACAGTTACTCTTGGTGGGCGCTGAAACGGGCCCTGCTGTAAAATATTATATCAAGAATTGTAATTACATGCCCCTGTTGAACAGGAGCAGAAAATTGGGCCTTTGGTGGTGGTGGTGCCACAACACTGTAAGCCCTCACAGTTACTCTTGGTGGGCGCTGGAGCGGACCCTGCTGTGAAATATTATATAAAAAATTGTAATTACATGCCCCTGTTGAACAGGGTCAGAAAAATTGGGCCTTTGGTGGTGGTGTGGTGGTATTGCCACAACACTGTAAGCCCTCACAGTTACTCTTGATGGGCGCAGGAACGGGCCCTGCTGTGAAATATTAGATCGAAAATTGGAATTACACGCCCCTGTTAAACAAGGGCAGAAAAGTTGGGTCTTAGGCAGTGGTGGTGGTGCCACAATACTGTAAAGCCTCACAGATACTCTTGTTGAGCGCAGGAACGGGCCCTGCTGCAAAATATTACAGCAAAAATTGTAATTACACGCCCCTGTTGAACAGGGGCAGACAAATTGGGCTTTAGGCATTGGTGCTGGTGCCACAACCCTGCAACCCCTCACAGACACTCTAGTTGAGTGCAGGAACAAGCCCTGCTGCAAAATATTACAGCAAAAATTGTAATTTCACGTCCCTGTTAAACAGGGGCAGAAAAATTGGGCTTTAGGCACTGGTGGTGGTGCCCAGAACCAAAAATGTTCTTAGAAGCTATCAACATGAACATTGAGGAGGAATAGGATAGTCACTCAGCATAACAGGATAGTCACTCAGCATAGGCAGTCTTCAAGGGATCTCACATTCATAAAAAAATTAATCGGTTAGCTGGTGATCCAAGACTGATTCGTTTTTATGAAGGTGAGCCCATCAGCCGAGTCTGTGGATAGGCGCACTCTGTCATCGGTTATAAAGCCTCCAGCAGCACTGAATGTGCGTTCAGATAGAACGCTGGATGCAGGACAGGCCAGTAGCTCAATTGCATACTGTGCAAGCTCTGGCCAGTGATCCATCCTCAAGACCCAGTAACACTGTGGATTTTTAGTTGTAAAGGTCTCCAAGTCTGATCTTGCCCCAAGGTATTCCTGCACCATGTAAATCAGAAGCTGGCGATGGTTGCTGGAACTGATCAGACCTTGGAGCTGCGGACTAAAAAACTGTCTGAACGCATCGGTCAGACGGCCACCTTCTCCACCGCTCCTTCTGTGACTGACCAAAGCCTCAGCAACACGTCCAGGAGGACCAGGAAATTGCAACCTCCCAGGCTCTGGAAATGCATTGCACAAACCTTTCTGCAAGGCCTCCTGAAGATTTTTCATCCTCTTCTCCCTCTGTGAAGGCTGGATAAGTTCCGCAATCTTACCCTTGTAACGTGGATCAAGAAGGGTTGCCAGCCAGTACTGATCCCTCTCCTTGATACCATGAATCAGAGGGTCCTTTCGCAGGCTTTGTAGGATCAGGGAGGCCACGCAGCGTAGGTTTGCTGAGGCATTTGGTTTGGAGTGCTCTGGGTCACTAAGGATGACATGATCTGCAGCCAGCTCCTCCCAGCCACGTACAAGTCCATGGGTTTCTGGGGACTGAAAACGATCCCTTAAAGACTGCTGCTGATGCTGAGTGCCAGGCTCCACCTCCATGCTGACACCTCCTCCCCCTCCTCCTCCTCTTCCTGTGTGATGGGGGCCTTGAGAGGTAAGAAAGTCCTCCTCTTCCTCCCTCTGTTATGCCTCAAGTGCCCTGTCCATTATTCCACGCAGTGTGTGCTCCAACAGGAAGACAAGAGGGACAGTATCACTGATGCATGCACTGTCACTGCTCACCATCCTCGTGGCCTCCTCAAATGGTGACAGGACAGTGCATGCATCCTTGATCATTAGCCACTGGCGTGGCGAAAAAAAGCCAAGCTCCCCTGACCCTGTCCTGGTGCCATACTCGCACAGGTACTCATTAATGGCCCTCTGCTGTGCATGTGCAGCCGCAAACGTTGAGTTCCACCTGGTGGACATGTCACAGATGAGGCGGTCTTCGGGCAGGTTGCATTACTTTTGAAGGTCAGCCAGCCGAGCACAGGCATTATATGACCGGTGGAAATGCCCACAGACTTTCCTGGCCTGCCTCAGGAGGTCCTGCAAGCCCGGGTACCTGCAAAAGAACCACTGCACCACCAAGTTAAGGATGTGAGCCAAACAGGGAACATGGGTCAAGTGTCCTTGTCGGAGGGCGGAGAGGAGGTTGGTGCCATTGTCGCAAACCACCATTCCTGCCTGAAGCCGGCATGGTGTCAACCACCTCTGAACCTGCCCCTGCAGAGCTGGCAGAATCTCTGCCCCAGTGTAGCTCCTGTCCCCTAAGCAGGCCAACTCAAACACCGCATGGCATCTTTTTGCCTGAGTGCTTGCGTAGCCCCTAGAACGCCTACAGAGCACCTCTGGTTCCGAGGTCAAATCTGCACAGGAAGAGGCCATAGAGGAAGAAGAAGAGGAGGGGGGAGGAGAGAGGTGGGGCAAAATCACCACTACCAGCATTTTGGAGGCATGGTGGTGGAACAAGCTTCAACATTACTGCACCCTGATCCCTGTCCATGCCTGCTGGACCATGAGTCCGTTGTAATAAGCACCTCCTTACCGCTGACCGCCCTGTCCAATGAGGCCAAGACATTGCCCTCCACATGCCGGTAGAGACCAGGAATGGCCTTCAGAGAAAAAAAATGGCATTTGGAACCTGCCACTGAGGTACCGCACATTCCACAAATTCTCAAAAGGGGCAGAGTCTACCAGCTGAAAAGGCAGCAGTTGGAGTGCTAGCAATTTAGCCAAACTAGCGTTCAGCCGCTGAGCATGTGGATGGCTGGGACTGAATTTCTTTCGACGGTTTAGCAACTGGGGTAGGGAAATTTGCCTGCTACAATTGGATTTAGGTGTACTGCTAGCAGATTGCCCGCAAGTACTTGGGACACCTAATTCTACACCTTCATTCCTCTCAGTGCAGGTCTCTGAGAGGACTGAAGGTGTAGTGGGGTTGGAGATCCCAGCTGATGAGGAGCAAGGAGAGTTCTGCCTTGTTCTTTGGTGTGGCTTTTAAGTACTGTTGCCAATGGGGGCTCGACATATGCCTGGTCAAGCATGTGGTGCCCAAGCAGCTTCTGTTTTGGCCACGCTTGATACGTCAGACATATGTTGCAAACAGCAACAGTGCGATCTGCTGCACATGTCTCAAAAAAGGCTCACACCAAAGAACTTTTGAAAAAACGTGAGTCAGCAGCGCCCTGAACATGCGGAGCTCTGCGGTGTGATGCAGTCAGTTGGCTGTCCTTAAGCTGGCCCCTGGAGGGCATCCTGCCTCGTTGGAGATGTGCCTTCTCCTCCTCCTCTCTTCTATCAGGCACCCACATAGAGTCAGTGACCTCATCATCCCCTCCCTCCTCGCCACTGGAGCAAACGTGGCAGTATGCTGCAGCTGGGGGAACATGACTGCCAGTTTCTTGTCCTTCTTGGGCACCCCCCTCTCTCTGGGCTCACGTTACTGCCTTCATCCTCAACCTGGGTACCATCATCAGAGCCTTCAAAGCGCTGCACATCGTCCTGCAGCATCACCCGACACTGTGGTCGAACAGTTTGGGGGACTCCTCAGGACATGATGGTGGGGCTAGGGAAGGAGTGACTGATGCCATTGAGCCGATGGAATAGGCCGCTTTGGCAGCTACATTGGCAGCCAAACTTGTCCTAGTCTGGGTGACAGAGGATGAGATGGATGAGGACGGCTTTGTGATCCACTCTACCAACTCTTCTGCATGTTGTGGCTCAACATGGCCAGCTGTCGAAAAAAAGGACGCCCCACGGCCACGTGCTGAGGATACTCCGTGTCCATGACCAGCACTGTTGGCTGCGGACACAGTGCCTGCTTGCCCTCTTTTAGTGGCCTGTGAGCGTCTGCCTTTCCTTGGTGGCTTCCAGACATGCTGTAAAATTGGATTAGCAAAACACTGCCTGAAGTTTACTAGAAAAATTTCACCAGGAATGGCCTGCAGTCAGGTATAGGCTTGGCTAGACTAGAATGCAGTGGATATATATGTAGGAGACTGTATATATATCTTTATGCACTGCAGATCACTGAATCACCTGCCTGCCTGAAAGTGTCTTTGAATACGTACACCAAGAATGGCCTATAGTCAAGTATAGGCTTGGCTAGACTAGGATGCAGTGGATATATATGTAGGAGACTATATATATATATTTTATGCACTGCGGATCACTGAATCACTTGCCTGCCTGCCTGAAAGTGTATTTGAAAACGTACACCAGCAATGGCCTGCAGTCAGATATAGGCTTGGCTAGATTGGAATGCAGTGGATATACATATGTTGGAAACTGTATATATATTGCACTGCGGTTCACTGAATCACTTGCCTGCCTGCCTGCCTGAAAGTGTATTTGAAAACGTACACCAGCAATGGCCTGCAGTCAGATATAGGCTTGGCTAGACTGAGATGCTGTGGATATATATATGTTGGAGACTGTGTATATATTTAATGCACTGCGGATCACTGAATCACTTGCCTGCCTGACTGAAAGTGTATTTGAATACGTACACCAGGAACGGTCTGCAGTGAGATCTAGCTAAACTGGATACAGTGTATATACAGTATCTCACAAAAGCGAGTACACCCCCCACATTTCTGTAAATATTTTATTTATCTTTTCATGTGACAACACTGAAGAAATGACACTTTGCTACGATCTAAAGTAGTGAGTGTACAGCTTGTATAACAGTGTAAATTTGCTGTCCCCTCAAAATAACTCAACAAACAGCCATTATTGTCTAAACCGCTGGCAACAAAAGTGAGTACACCCCTAGGTGAAAATGTCCAAAAAGGTCCAATTAGCCATTTTCCCTCCCCAGTGTCATGTAACTTGTTAGTGTTACAAGGTCTCAGGTGTGAATGGGCAGTAGGTGTGTTAAATTTGGTGTTATTGCTCTCACTCTCTCATACTGGTCGCTGGAAGTTAATCATGCCACCTCTTGGCAAAGAACTCTCTGAGGATCTGAAAAAAAAAAGAAAGAATTGTTGCTCTACATAAAGATGGCCTAGGCTATAAGAAGATTGCCAAGACCCTGAAACTGAGCTGCAGAACGGTGGCCAGGACCATACAGCGGTTTCACAGGACAGGTTCAACTCAGAACAGGCCTCGCCATGGTCAACCAAAAAGTTGAGTGCACGTGCTCAGTGTTATATCCAGAGGTTGTCTTTGGGAAATAGATGTATGAGTGCTGCCAGCATTGCTGCAGAGGTTGAAGGGGTGGGGGGTCAGCCTGTCAGTGCTCAGACCATACGCCACACACTGCATCAAATTGGACTGCATGGGGGGATGTCCAAGATGTCGGCTTGAGCAGACGTGCTTCCCGGAGCTCTGCTAGAGACTGATCCTGATAACTTCTCCTGCCTGGATTGTTTGCCCCTGACTTGGGCGCTTGGATCCCCCCATGCCGTCCCGATCCTCTGCCGGTCCGAAGAGCGGTAAGAAGCTTCATTTTCCCCCGACTGCAACTGTTTCTGACCATACTGCAGTGCACAGAGTGAAAAGCCCACGCAGCCATTCCAACATGGCCACTCAGACGGCTGCTGAGGAGACTTCTTCCCTGTCTCTCCCTGGCATCCCTGAGGTTATGGCGGCGATTTTGCCATGCCAAGCTACCCTATCTGGGAAAATGGAAGCGGTCCAGACTGATGTTGGCCTGATTAGACAGGACTTGGAGAAGATCTGTGGCTGGCTGGGGGTGGCCGAACAGAGAGTGGGACAAGTGGAGGACATTGCAGAGGAGCACTCGGTGGTGATTCGGACCCTACAAAGTAAAGTCAAGGTCCTTGAATATCACGCAGAGGACGCCGAAAATCACAGTAGGCGCAACAATCTGCAGATAGTGGGGCTTGCGGAGGGGGCAGAGGGACAGAATCCGACTACCTTTGTGGAAGACCTCCTGCGATCCCTGTTCCCCGGAGCTCAGCTATCCCCTTATTTCACTGTGGAGAGAGCACACAGAGTCCCGCCGCAGCGGGGACCGGGTGGTTCCCCACCACGCACACTGATCCTGCGTCTGTTAAACTTTAGGGACAGAGATGAACTTTTGCGGGCTGCACGAGTGATGAAGGAAATCTCCTACCAAAATAACAGGCTGCTTTTGTTTCCTGATTACACTGTTGAAACCCAGAAGCAACGCAGATCCTTCGATGTGGTCAAGGCTGCCATGAGGGCGAACGGGATTAAATACAGCATCCTTTTCCCGGCCAAGCTGAGAGTGGTGGATGGCGAGACAGTGCATTTTTTCACCAATCCCAGAGAAGCTACCTCGTGGTTGGAGTCGCTACCTTCCCTGAAATGAGTGGATCCTCATCTTTAAGTGTCTGAACTCTGGCGGCACCCTTACACTTAGTGTGTTTTGAACTGGGGAGCGGACTTCATGCAGTGTTGTTTTTACAGGTTTTGTATTCCTAATTGCTCCCCTGGCCTTAGATGCCGCCTCCACGATGTGTAAAGTGTCCCGGGATGCCAGTCCATACAAATCTGTCTGCCCCGGGGTCCCTGGATTCACTGCAGTGATCGGTGACTGTTTCCATGTAGGTTTTGAAGTCAGGATTCCATATGACTGACATCCTGACCAACTCCAGGTCATCATGTACCTAACCCCTTGAAGTTTTGTGCCCCTGGTTAGTCCAGGTGAACTATCTATACTCATATATGTTTGGTTACCTATGGTTCTCTAGCATCTCCCATTGGGAAGTTTTGTGCCCCCTGTTGGCTTAGATTGTGGTCCCCCCTCTGTGTATTTGATGTAGAGGGGTGGCTGACTCTCTTTTGTTGACTAAGGCACGCCTCCCTGAGTGAGTTACTCTGAAAGACTCGGGTTTGGGGAATTATGCATGATCCCAGTTTCCGGGGTCTGCGGGGTGGGGGGAGGGGTGGGCAGCCGTTGCTGACCCTTGTTGGTTTTGGTTTAGTTTTTTTGTTTTTCACGGTATATTTTTCTCAATTTTTTTCTGTGATAATATTCCTTACCTTTAGGTATGGTAAAAAAAAATCTGTGTCATGATAGACCTGTGGCTCTTGTGGCTGTGGGCACTGGTGTCTGGTCTTCCGCCTGGGTGGTTAATCCTGCCCCCGGGGATGGAGCACGGTGGTAGTTACTACCGGACCACTGATTTAGCTTATAATTACTATGGCTAGTTTCTCAGTACTCTCCTGGAATGTCCAGGGACTGAATTCGGCTGTTAAACGTTCCCTGGTTTTTAACTATATAAAAAAGTATGCCCCTCACATCTGTATATTACAGGAGACCCTCTTAGTGGGTTCACGGGTCCTTGGCGCCAGAAGGGCCTGGGTGGGCTCACACTACCATGCTACATATTCTAGGTTTTCCTGGGGAGTGAGCATTTTAGTTCACCGATCTCTTCCCTTTCAGCTTAAGGATGTTAAAACTGACCCAGGCGGAAGATATGTCATTATGCACGTGATAATCGCTAATACGGCATATGTGATTGTGGGACTTTATCTCCCGCCTCCTGCAGATATGTCTCTTTTGTATGATATTATGCGTATAGTTATACAGTATGGTACTCCACATGTCATGTTGCTGGGGGATTATAATTTGGTTCTGTGTCCGGCTGTAGACAGGCTCCATCAGTCGACTTGCAGGATTCCTGGCCTTATGCAGTGGGCCGATACCTTTGAGCTTATTGGCGCTTGGCGGCATTATAATCCATCTGAGAAGATGTATACATGTCATTCGTCCACATTTCAGACCCTCTCCTGCATTGACCTGAGGTTTGTTACGCGGGCGGCGCTGCTGAGGGTTTCGAGGGTACAAATCCTCCCTAGAGGAATCTCCGATCATGCCCCTCTTATGATGATGGTGCAATCGGGGCCCACTGCTGGGCGGAAACTGTGGAGACTGGATAGCAGACCCTAAGGTTCAGGAGCATATGTCGGAGGCCTTGTGTCATTACTGGCTTGAAAATGCTGACTCAACAGGGACATTGGTGGTTTGGGATGCATTAAAGGGATGGCTGAGGGGAGAATATATTTCCCGCATTGCTCATAGCCAAAAGCAGTCTGTGCGGTCGCTGAGGGAACTGGAGGGTGAGCTTAGAGAAAAAGAGGCAGGATATGTTGCCGCTCCTACCCCTCTTAACTATGGGGCCTGGCAGTTTGCGCTCAGGGCGGTTGAACTTTTCAGGATAGAGATGACAAAGAAGTCAATGCTTAGCACTGCCCAGCGGGTTTTCGAGTATGGAGATAAAAACGGCAAATTACTGTCATGTTTGTCCCGAGGCCAGAATGCTGGTACTCATGTTGGGTGGATGAGGGAGGAGTTCCCCTCACGAGCCCTGATGAAATCCTTGCTAGATTTATGCGTTATTATAGTTCCCTTTACTCTACTAGAGTGGACTATGAGTTATCAGATCTCGGGGCCTACTTGGATGGGGTGGACTTTCCCACTCTGTCCCGGGAAGCCAGCGAGAATCTGGAATGGGATATTACCCTGGAAGAGGTCCAGATTGCTATGACCCAAATGCAACCTGGGAAAACCCCCTGTGCAGATGGCATCCCGATCGAGTTTTTATTCCACTTATCAAGAAAGAATTTCTTGCTCCCAGGCTCACCAGGTTGTTCGCCCAGTTTGCTGAGCTGGGGTCTTTGCCGGAGTCTATGTCCGAAGCTGTGATTGTGTTGGTGCCAAAGCCGGGTAAGGACCCCGAGGACTGTGCGTCATATCGACTGATTTCCTTAATCGGTGTCGACGCAAAGCTGCTGGCAAAAATATTGGCCAACCGCCTGGCGCAGGTCCTGGATGAGCTCATCCATGTGGATCAGACGGGGTTCATGCCCGGCAAGGGTACCGATATCAATTTGAGAAGACTTCACCTCAACTTGACCATCCCCCATGAGAATGCTGGAACCAGTCATTGCCTCACTCGATGCCGAGAAGGCATTCGATTCAGTTGAGTGGGGCTATCTTTGGGAGGTTCTGGGTAGATATGGTTTTGGCCCTCATTTTTTGCGCTGGCTGCAGTTGCTCAATGACAAACCCACTGCTTGTATAAGGACTAATGGTGGGATTTCTGAAAGGTTTCTACTATAACGTGGCACGCGTCAGGGTTGCCCTCTTTCCCCTTCCCTGTTTGCCTTGGCGCTAGAACCCCTGGCTAACCTGCTCAGGGCATCCCGGGGGGTGGAGGGGCTGCGAATCGGCCCCTTGGAGGAGAAGGTGTCATTATACGCCGATGATGCCCTGTTATACTTACATGACGCGGACTCCTCCCTGCGGGCTGCTCTGGAGCTCTTCGACGGGTTTGGCCGTTTCTCGGGGGTCCGAATAAGTTGGACAAAGTCTGTATTATTCCCTCTTGACCCCATGTCACGGGCCACTGCAGCCACCACCTAATTGCAGTGGGTTTCTAGTTTTAAATATCTTGGTATTCAGGTGAGTCAAGACCCCTCTGAATTTTACGAGCTAAATCTGCGCCCAGTGCTATTACAACTTAGAGCTAGATGTGCCTCCTGGGGAACTCTCCCGCTTAATCTGTTAGGACGCATTAACCTGATAAAGATGGTATTTCTCCCCAAGTTTAATTATTTATTTAGAAACTCCCCAATGTGGATCCCAAACACATTCTTTAGAGAACTGGACAGCTGTATTGGGACCTTCATTTGGGGAGGGTCTACCCCTCGGCTGACACGATTCACCCTGTGTCTTCCTGTGCAATGCGGAGGATTGGCGTTGCCTAATTTTCATGTATACTACTGGGCGGCCGTTTTGGTGTCGGTCCGCTGGTGGTTTGTCCACTCTAGTGCCAATGCTGCAGTGTGCCTGGAGGCGGCTCTTCTGGGCTCCTTTCGGAGATCTTGGGAACCTCGTATATAGGGGACCTGGGGCCTACGCTGATCTTCTGCTTCCAACTAGGATGACGCTTAGAGTGTGGGTGGTAGCTAGGAAGAGGTTTCACAGGCCGAACCAGTGGTCACCTTTTCAACCTCTGTGGGGTAATTCTAGTTTCCCACACTTTCATACAATTCCGGACCCACAAATATGGGCAAAGTATGCTGGTAGCGCCCAGGAAACTTAAGGCAATACCTCCGCCTCCGGGTCATCACATACCCACTTTTCTAGCGATTTCTGGGATGTACCAATGCCCCAAGCCTCTCTGCAAAACTTGCAGCTTTGTGAGCCATGGCCAGAAAGACTTTCATGTAAAAGGCAAAACATACCCGATAAAAGGCTTTCATACATGTTCTTCTGACCATGTCATATACTGCCTTACATGTCCCTGCGGTTTATTCTACGTAGGACGTACCATCCGGCCGCTGCGTAAACGCTTTGGCGAACATCGCCAGTTTATTACAGGTGGATTGGACAATCATAGTGTACCCAAACACTATCTCCAATTACATGACAAGTCCACTGACGGCCTCAGAGTATGGGTTATTTAGGCAATGCCAAGACACCTTCCTCCAGCTGAACGTTACAGAAGATTATGCCATAGAGAAATGTATTGGATCTTTTTATTAAATGTTTTAGCCCCTGGAGGGTTAAACGAGGATTTTGAAGTTAGTGCTATACTCTGATATTATATTCCTCTTTTCATTACTCTCAGTATGGACATTTATCTATGCTTCTATTTTTGCTACCACTCTACACATATATGATTGTATGTGCTTATTCACGTCTGTTTCAGTATAAAACATAATTTTTTTTTATTACAAAAATCTTTTATACATATGCTCCTCACGCATTAATTTTAACTCTATATTTAAGCTGTTATACATATGTGTTTGCACGTTCGGATACAACCCATTAGCCTACACTATGCATTCGTGCACGCATATTTTTGTTTTACCATTGATTGTTATATGCCCTGCTTGAGTCTTGCCTTTAAATCTTTTTAATCATTTTAATCTTCTTATCTTTCTAAAACTGACTATTCATGCTGTTACTGTTCTTTTTAGTTTTTTTAGTTTTTTCAGAACGCTATCATACATCTTTATTACATAAACTCTATCTCCCATCATGTTTAAATGCTCTTATTGTCATTGTTTAATTTCTGTTTATTGCTGCATCCGCCCATGGCCAGCCCACCGCCAGTATATATATTGTATTCAGTCATCATTATAGCCATAGGTTGAAAAAGGAATGATTGACGGTTCCGAAACGCATCCCTTCTTTATGACGTCACATCCCCCCTCTGGCTGTGTGTTTGCGGTCCAGGCTGGTTGTAGAGTCTCACAGTGTATGACGTCACTTCCGGGTCTGTCTCTTCTCCTCGCTGACGACGCCGGCCCCACAGCGGCTTCCAGTGTTCCATCTCGCCGCAGGCAGTGACGAATCCAACTAGCCATACATCCATCTCCCTGAAGGCTTTCCTCCACCGTGACCCCTTCCAATGCAGCCATGTTTATGATGTGCCTGGTTATTTCCTCCATCCCGTAAGTGTTTTAAACCCAGTTGGGGCATTAAAAATAGCTCTTCTTCTACACTTAGAGGCGCCTTTTGTTTTGCTTATGTTCCTATAGATCCTGCTTCAGTCTGTTAAAGCTGCAGCCATCTGTGTTGAAGATATCACCACATCATTGTTATCACCAGCACTTTTTGGACTATTTATATAGAGACGTTTCTTAGACTAATAAAGTCCTGAGCGCCCTAAATTCCCAATCTTTACTGCAAAGTATGGGGTGAAGACTCTTTGGGATATCATGCCGGCAGGGAAATTATTGACATACAAAGACCTCTCTGCCAAGTTTAAGTTGCCCAGGTGGATGTATTTCCGATATCGGCAGATGCGCCATGCAACATGAGCACAGTTCCCGGGACCTATTGTCCCTTCCATGGATCCCATAGAGGAACTCTTGGCTCAGGAGTCGCTTTCCAAGCCTCTCTCTTCCTTCTATTTGTCACTACTCAGCTTGGTCTCTCCCAGGTTGGAGAGACTGTGGGAGACATGGAGGGCTGACATTCCCACGCTGGAGAGAGAGGAGTGGAACGATAGTTTTGAAGAAGGCTTTGGGTTGGTTATCTCTTCTAGGGATAAAGTAATACAGGCTAATTTTCTTCATAGGGTGTACTACACCCCGCAGCGACTGCACAGATTGTACCCCTTGAGAGACCTCCTATGTGGTAGGTGTAAACGAGAGGTAGGGACATATTTTCATATGTTCTGGACTTGTCCTAAAGTGACTAAATTCTGGGCTGCGGTGTTTGAGGCCATTAATGAGCGCCTTGGGTTATCATTGGTCCAGTAGCACTGCTCGGTATACAGGAAGATGATCAAAGGCCACGTTATACTAAATTCCTGATTGTCTACTTACTTTACTATGCAAAAAAAAGATTCTTCTTAAGTGGACCTCTGCACCCCCCCCCACCATGACGCTTTGGGAAGAAACTATTAACAAAGCTCTCCCACTGTATAAAATGACTTATTTGAATAGAAAGTGCCCCAAGAAGTTTGAGGGTATTTGGTCACCTTGGACGGCTTAAGGTTTTTTTGAGTGACATGTTTGAACAGCATGATGGAACCTTTGTACACCTTTTGTCCGAGATGCTTTGGCACCTCCCCCCCTTCTTTTTCTCTCCCCCCCATTCATACCCCTCCTTGTTTCTGATGTACTTTGCTGGAGATCCATTCTGATCCATTTAAATCATAAACTATTGATGGTCAATTTTGGTTTGATGACACGACTTTAAATATGACAGTAACTAACATCTGGATTTTTGTAGTTCTACTCTCCATTATATGATCTGTACTGTATACCATTTATATTTCTGTCTTGTACCATGCTTTTTCTTTATCAATAAAATGAGATCTTTGACCGTGAAAAAATTGGACTGCATGGCTGTCATCCCATAAGGAAGCCTCTTCAAAAGATTATTCACAAGAAAGCCGCAAACAGTTTGCTAAAGACAAGCAGACAAAGGACATGGATTACTGGAACCATGTCCTGTGGTCTGATGAGACCAAGATAAAGTTATTTGGTTCAGATGGTGTCAAGTGTGTGTGGCGGCAACCAGGCGAGGAGTACAAAGACAAGTGTGTCTTGCCTACAAACATGGTGGTGGGAGTGTCATGGTCTGGGGCTGCATGAGTGCTGCCAGCACTGGGGAGCTACAGTTAATTGAGGAAACCATGAATGCCAACATGTACTGTGACATACTGAAGCAGAGCATGATCCCTTCCCTTCAGGAAGGTCAGTATTCCAACATGATAACAACCCCAAACACACCTTTAAGACGACCACTGCCTTGCTAAAGAAGCTGAGGGTAAGGTTGATGGACTGGCCAAGAATGTCTCCAGACCTAAACCCTATTGAGCATCTGTGGGGCATCCTCAAACGGAAGGTGGAGGAGGGCAAGGTCTCTAACATCCACCAGCTCCGTGATGTCGTCATGGACGAGTGGAAGAGGACTCCAGTGGCAACCTGTGAAGCTCTGGTGACCTCTATGCCCAAGAGGGTTAAGGCAGTGCTGGAAAATAATGGTGGCCAAACAAAATATTGACACTTTGGGCCCAATTTGGACAATTTCATTTAGGGGTGTACTCACTTTTTTTGCCAGCGGTTTAGACATTAATGGCTGTGTGTTGAGTTATTTTCATCGGACAGCAAATTTACACTGTTATACAAGCTGTACACTACTTTACATTGTAGCAAAGTGTCATTTCTTCAGTGTTGTCACATGAAAAGATATAATAAAATTAGATATATATATTACAAAAATGTGAGGGGTGTACTCACTTTTGTGAGATACTGTATATATACATATATACAAAGCCGGGATGTGTATATATATACTAAATACACTGCAGCTAACTGAATCAACTGCCTGCCTGAAGTATATTAGAAACAGTACAGCAGGAACGGTCTGCAGTGAGATCTAGCTAAACTGGATACAGTGGATATATATATATATATATATACCAGTCCGACTATATATTTTTATATATATATATATATATATATATATATATATTAAATACACTGCAGCTAACTGAATCAACTGCCTGCCTGAAGTATATTAGAAACAGTAAAGCAGGAACAGTCCACAGTGAGATCTAGCTAACTGAATAAACTGCCTGCTCAAAGTAAATAAAATGACTCTCTCTCTCTATCTCCGCCAGCAACACACTACACAAGGCTGACGTGCAGACGGCCTTATATAGTGTGGGGCGTGGATTTAACCCCCTGAGCCATAATTGGCCAAAGGCACCCTGCCTTTGGCCAATTATGGCTCTCTTTGCTGACGGCACTATGATTGGCCAAAGTATGCGGGTAATAGTGCATGCTTGGCCAATTATCAGCCAGCAATGCACTTCAATTACACAGTGCATTATTGGGCGTGACGCGCCGCTCGAATATGGCACAAACGCCCCATAATGTTCAATCTTCGGCGAACGATCGAACAGCCCATGTTCAAGTCGAACTCATGTTCGACTTGAACTCAAAGCTCATCCCTATTCCCTGTGCTCAGTTTCATTCGAGACTGCTGCAAAACAGTATCCTGTCAGCTTGGAACAAGAAGATCCAAGCACTAGATTTTCAGATGCGTTTGTCGCCAAAATTATGTCAGAGCCTCAGTTGGTGGAGGATACCCAAGAATCTGCAGAAGGGAAAATCCTCCTTACCAGTTACCTGGAAGGTGGTAACAACAGATGCCAGCCTTTCAGGTTGGGGAGCAGTCCTGGAAGAGACGTTGGTCCAAGAGAAATGGTCCAGAACCGAAAGGACTTTGCCCATCAACGTCTTATGCCGCGTACACACAAGCAGATTTCTCGTCGGAAAAAGATATGACGGCTTTTCCGACGGGATTCCGCTCAAGTTTGCCTTGCATACACACTGTCATGCAAAAGATTGCTGAAATTACGATCGTCAAGAGCGCGGTGACGTACAACACTACGACGAGCCAAGAAAATGAAGTTCACTGCTTCTGAGCATGCGTCGAATTGTTTCCGAGCATGCGTAGGGATTTTGCACAGCAAATGACAGATGGAGCATACACACGAACGCATTTTCCGATGAAAAACTCTCATTGGTCTTTTGCGGGCCAAAGTTACGATCGCGTGTATGTGGCATTAGAGATTCAGGCCGTGTACCTAGCCCTAAGGGCCAGGACATTCAGGTTGCGGAATTCTCCTGTCAGGATTCAATCCGACAATGCCACGGCAGTGGCTTATATCAATCACCGGGGGGGCACCAGAAGTCAGGCATCCCAGGGAGATGTAAACCAGATCCTAACCTGGGCAGAAAAACATGTGCCGTGCATATCGTCATTCGTCATTCCAGGAGTAGATAACTGGCAGGCGGACTACTTAAGTCGCCAGCAGTTGTTCCCTTCACCCTGACATCTTCCTGGCTATATGCCAAGATGGGGATCCCGTATGTAGATCTGTTTACGTCCAGGTTCAACAACAAAGTCGGGGCTCTGTGTCCCGTGATGTACGATAAAGAAAATAAGGTTTTTATAACAGCTTACCTGTAAAAGCCTTTTCTTGGAGTACATCATGGGACACAGAGGTCCCTCCCCTCTTTGGTTACACATGTATTGCTTTGCTACAAAACTGAGGTACTCCCAGTGAGGGGAGGGGTTGTATGGGGAATTGAACTTCCTGTCTAGGGTGTGCCAGTGTCCATCACCTGAAGGTGCCATATAACCATACAGTAATTACTGTGGCTCTGTGTCCCGTGATGTACTCCAAGAAAAGGATTTTACAGGTAAGCTGTTATAAAAATCCTATTTTTGGCCTTAAATTTATAAAAAGTGACATATTGCATATGTTGTGGCGGCAGACTACACTGGGAAGCTGCATCTTGTGGCAGGATAGTGACAAGCTGCATCTAGTGGCAGGCAATGGTGGCAAGTGACACACTGCATCTGGTGGCAGGCAATGGTGGCAAGTGACACACTGCATCTGGTGGCAGACAGTCGTGGCAAGTGACATGCTGCATCTGCTGGCAGGCAATGGGGGCAAGTGACACACCGCATCTGGTGGAAGGCAATGGTGGCAAGTGACAAGCTGTACCTTGTGGCAGGCAATGGTGGCAAATGACATGCTGCATATGCTGGTAAGGGACACACTACATCTGGTGGCAGGCAATGGTGGCAAGTGACACACTGCATCTGGTGGCAAGCTTCAGTGACAAACTCAGGGTTTCCCCTGATTCTGCATTGTGGTGCGTTGAACTATTTCATTATACTGTATATTACAATGTAATAATAAAAATAATGTGCTTCAATCATCCTGGCACCATACAACCATGCTGTCGGGATGACTGACGTGCTAACACCCGCCCTGCCAAAACACACCAAACATATTTGGCATATTTAACTGGGCAGGATTGAATTCTAATTGTGATCCATTCAATCCTGCCCAGCAGCAGCACAGCTAGCTTTCAGAACAGGCTATGTATGCAGGTGTTTCCTTCCTAAATAATGCTGTGATCTGTGAGGCGGGACTTGGGAGGTTTGGACTCTTCCTGTAGGTGTGACTGGGTGGGATTTATTGTTAATTAGAATGTGTTCAATACCACCCATCATCAGAGCTGTGAAGGAAGTTACATCATTTGCAGAGTCTAAAAGACTACAAAGGGGAGTGTTACAGACTCTAGCTGCTGCAGGAAGTAGCTGGGGAAGTGGCAAAGTCTATCAGCAGGATATACAGAGTGTCACATGGTACAAAGCCACAACTAAACCCAGAATATCAGAAGATCTGCAGACAACAGGGAGACATGTTACAGAGGTATGATCTATGCTGGGATTGATCATTCCATTCAGTTCTAGTGAAAAGAAAGTTGAAATTAAACTTTAAGGAAAAATCCAGTGTGAGCTGCAGCCAAGACTGAAAAAGCTAAATCCCCCAGATATCCACCAGTGGTAAAGCAATAAACTTCAGTTTCCAGCTAGCACTTAAACAATAAGTACCAGAAAGTATCAAAACGGAACAATAATAGGGTGTACACACGGTCGGACTTTGTTCGGACATTCCGACAACAAAATCCTAGGATTTTTTCCGACGGATGTTGGCTCAAACTTGTCTTGCATACACACGGTCACACAAAGTTGTCAGAAAATCCGATCGTTCTAAACGCAGTGACGTAAAACACGTACGTCGGGACTATAAACGGGGCAGTGGCCAATAGCTTTCATCTCTTTATTTATTCTGAGCATGCGTGGCACTTTGTCCATCTGATTTGTGTACACACGATCGGAATTTCCGACAACGGATTTTGTTGTCGGAAAATTTTATCTCCTGCTCTCCAACTTTGTGTGTCGGAAAATCTGATGGAAAATGTCCGATGGAGCCCACACACGGTTGGAATTTCCGACAACACGCTCCGATCGGACATTTTCCATCAGAAAATCCGACCGTGTGTACGGGGCATAAGATGTAAAGCTGTTAAAGCATCCATTACAGGAAAAAGGTCCTGTCAAAAATAATCATATAGCAAGATCCTCATAAAATGCATGAAGTAAAGGTTGTAACATTCCCTCCTTCATTTGGCTGTGTGTGGCATCTCTCTTTTACATAGATGTTAAATGTTTCATCTGTCCATAATCATATATGGACAGATGAAATATACAATCTGGCCATGTCCATATAACCTGTTGGCAACTGTCTAGCACACTAAACATAAACAGAGGAGGAGTAGGCCAGACCCGTTGGAGCCCAACAGGTAGCAGTAGGATGGTAAAAGCCACTAGTGTTTTGAAGAATTCTCAAAGTGACATTGCACAGCTGCTTGCATCACCTCTGATGCATTTCAATTGTAAAAACAATCTTTATCATCTGCTAACACAGGAATGTAGAGCCTTCCTTATAAATCGCATTCCTCCTCCTGCAATAAAGTTTAACTGCTTCATTACTGCATCAATCTTCTATTTAGATTTTACGTATTCTTCCATGGAGAGACATTTTACAAAAAAGAAAAAAATATTTTAAAAAATGCGAAAATATATCATATTGTACACCAAAACAAGAAAAAATAAAGTTTAGAAAAATTAAAAAATTATTTTCAGGACAGATAAGGCATGAATCCACATTATAAAAAAAACTGAAACATGCTGGAAGTGGGAGGGGTTATACCTGGTTGGCCAACATTTTTTTTTTCTTTCTGCCTGTGTCTCCTGTAAGCAGCTGCATGTAGCCATACCGATCCTATGTCCCATAATGAGTGATTAAAAAAAGCGTGTTGTACCACCTTTGGTTCTGTACTTCCATCACTGCCTACTGGGACCAAGTATTGACATATGTCTATGGAGTCACGTCCATTGTGCTTCTCAAGGATCCTATGCTCTGTGTCTTCAGATGTTCACTTTAGACTTCCAGCATTTCATCTTCCTCCTCTGCCAGACTCACTCAGTGGGCGTTCCTTTGCTTATTAATGCAGGACTATTCTTAAAGTGGAGGGCCACCCTGAAAAAAAAAAATTCACCAAAAATCCTAAAAAAAAATTTAAAAAAACATTTGAAAAAAAAAAACGTTTAAACTTACCTAATCCCTTGTTGCTAGGCAGTCTTCCTAATCTGCCTCTTCCTTTTCCATGGCGTGTTCTGCTCCTTAGTGAGCGGCCCCGTTGTCTCCTGGGAACTGTGTGTGTTCCCAGAACACCACGGGGCCATACACAGAGCGCCGCTCGCACGTGCGCAGTAGGAAACTGGCAGTGAAGCCGCAAGGCTCCACTGCCTGTTTCCCTTACCTAGGATGGCGGTGCCAGGACCCGAGAGCCAAAGGACGGGTCGGCCTCGGCGGCCGACATCGCGGGCACCCAGGACAGGTAAGTACTTATTTAAAGTCAGCAGCTACATTGTTTGTAGCTGCTGACTTTAAAATTTTTTTTTTTAAGGCCGGAATCCCGCTTTAAAGCGTGGTCCTCTCTGTCAATCCCATCAGTAGCAGCAAGAACTGACTTCAATAGAAGTCATTTATAGAACATTCCTTCTCACTCTTGGAAATCCTTCTTCTCATGAAGCTATTCCAATTCACATAATGGTATGCCAAAGTCAATCTCACTAATTCTTTGGAAGGCTGAAAATACCAGATACTACTTCAATAGATTTACCTGTCTCCTCTCCTTTGTCCTAAATGCTTTCTTCCTGTTGGTGTTATTTTTCAGCTTAATTTTAATAACCGCTTCTCCCTTTCTTTTCACCCCTCTGATTGTCTTAGTGCCTTAGGGTTTGTTCTTTGCAAGGTATAATTTGATACTCTCTGTTTTAAGCTTCTTCTGAGTAGGGCATACCTCATCCATGCTTCCTATACATACATTACACACGATCGGAAATGCCGCCAGCAAAACTCTGATGAGAGGTTTTGGTCGGAAAATGCGACCGTGTGTATGCTCCATTGGACTTTTGCTAGCGGAATTCCAGCCAGCAAAAGATTGAGAGCATGTTTTCTATTTTTCGGTCGGAAAAAGTTCCTATCCAAAAATGCGATTGTCTGTATGCAATTCTGACGCGCAAAAAATCACGCATGCTCGGAACTGATTCTTGAAAAGTAATAAAAATTTTTTCATTTAAAAAGCATGTTGTTTACAGCACTCAGTAGCTGAAACTGAAATTTACAAACAGGGTTTTTTTTAGTTTTAATTACGGAGAGGCTGAAAGAAAACCATTTCTGTTGTGCCCATGTTCTTTGGGATATTAATAATGCACTTTTAAATATGCTAAAAATAAAAATTAAGAAACACAAAATGTATTTTACTGTCTTTTTTTCTGTATCAATGTATTTATTGGTTTTAAGCCACAATGTAAGAAATCAAAAGCAAGCATATAGGTTGCCCGCGCAGGGGCTAAGGAATGATCGGGTGTTACAGAAGAATCCAAAAGGAATACAAACATAACAATCATAGTTAAACCTTTATGAAATGGAAAGAAAAGGGAAGGGAAAAAGGCTATACACCACAGCCTACTCACAATTATCCCAGGGGTGGCCCCACTCCTGAGACCAAACCCAAAGAATGGAGTCTGTAAGAACTAGAAGAAAGAAGAACCAGAAAGAAGGTAGGAGGGAGAGCCACCAGGAGAGCGCCTGGCATTCTGACAAACCTGGGGGGAAGAGAGGGTTATAGGCAGCAGCGGCAGAAAAGAAGACATTAAATTGCCCGAGTAGCGGACCGAATCCCATACCCTTAGACTATGCAACATCATGGTGCTCAAGGGGGGGGAGCGTGACTTATGGGGAAGCCAAAGCAAGGCCTGTATTGAATATGGATCACAGTTGAGCAGTTCAAGCAACACCCAAAAACAGACATCCAAGACCGCATGAAGCATTGCCAGAGGGGAGATCTGTGTTGCTGTATAATATCTAGAAACGTTAGTGACCCCCAAACCCCCTTGTAGCCTAAGAACATAGAAGGTGGATCTAGAAACTCTGAGGCATTTTTGGGCCCAAATAAACTGGAAAATCCGATTCTGTAGGAGGCGAAGAAAATAGTATATGGCCTTGGGTATAATCGTAATTTTGACAGCAGAAATCCTCCCAATCCAGGAGAGAGAAGGATATTGCCAGGAATGCATAAGGGAGGTTAAATTGTGCAACAGAGGGTAATAGCAAAGAACAGGAAAGAGTAGGAAGGTGTCAGTTTGATCCTTAGATAATCGATCAAGTGGGGTGCCCAGCGGTATGGAAATCGCTCTTGAAGCTGTTCCTTTACTGTCTTTTTTATGAAGAGAATGTACAATAGACTAAAAAATAGTTTGTTTCATCCATCTATCCTTGTGTGAGGGCATTTGCTATTGGTATAGACTTCCCTACATGTGAATGTGTGAGTAAAACAAGCTAGTTTATTGGTCTGCATGAAAAAAAAAATGATATAATAATAAGTCACTTTTAAAGGATACATGTACTGTCAGCGTGAATATAGCTCACCTTTTGCATATCCCACCTTGGTATACAGTAATTAAGCCCCCTCACTCCTCTTAGACGTATTCTCACCTGAATCCGAATGCTGCAGGATGCAGCAATCTTCAGATCCTCTGGCTGAAATATGTTAAAATACCGCTATCTCTGTATTAATATTGATATTCTGTAAATTATATATTAATTATTAATTAATTCAGTAATTATTGTAAATTATATTGATGAGGAAAGTTCCAAGAAAATCCGTTCAGTTCTTGTGTAAAAACTAAAAAATTGATTTAATAATAAAATAGCAAAATATTACAAGAACAATATCAAAATGTAAAATGTAAAAATAACATCAATAATAGGGATGAGCCGAACACCCCCCAGTTCGGTTCGCGGCAGTACATGCGAACAGACCAAAAATTTGTGCGAACACGTGAACCCCATTAAAGTCTATGGGACTTGAACGTGAAAAATCAAAAGTGCTAATTTTAAAGACTAATATGCAAGTTATTGTCATAAAAAGTGTTTGGGGACCCGGGTCCTGCCCCAGGGGACATGTATCAATGCAAAAAAAAGTTTTAAAAAAGGCCGTTTTTTCGGGAGCAGTGATTTTAATAATGCTTAAAGTGAAACAATAAAAGTGAAATATTCTTTTAAATATCATGCCTGGGGGGTGTCTATAGTATGCCTGTAAAGTGGCAAATTGTTTCCGTGTTTAGAACAGTCCCTGCACAAAATTACATTTCTAAAGGAAAAAAAGTCATTTAAAACTACTTGCGGCTGTAAAGTAATGCCCCCCCCCAGCCAATTACCAGGCCCTTTGGGTCTGGTATGGATATTAAGGTGAACTCCGCACCCAAATTTAAAAAAAAAAAGACGTGGGGCCCCCAGGCCCTATATACTCTGAACAGCAGCAGAATACAGGCGGTCCCCGGATTACAAACAAGATAGGGACTGTAGGTTTGTTCTTAAGTTGAATCTGTTTGTAATTTGGAACAGGTACATTTTGTAAGTGTAGCTCCAGCCAAAAAAATCTATTTTTGGATAACATAGGGAAGGATTATCATCACCTCTGTAACATTTGTTTTGCTGTCTGTGCCCCTGTTCCGAAGATTTCACCTCACTTTCTGTCCCAATGACAATTGGATTTAGAAAATTTTGGGTTATTAGGGAAATAAAGATTGGTGATAAAGCATCAGTGGGGAGACACCTTTTTCCCATATTAACTCTTACAGGACAGAATTTCTCTTCCTAGGGGTAGATTTCCTCTCACTTCTTGTTCTCTCCCTCCATTTGTAAGTAGGAGTCATTTGTATGTCAGATGTTTGAAAATAGGGGACCGCCTGTATATACTATACAGCCTGCCGTATACACTCTGCGGAAAATTGTAGAGAAAGCACAAAAAAGCGCCACTCTAAGTGCAGTATTAGATACAATTTATTTGGGCACAGGATGTATTGTACTCACAAAAGTATGTGACAGGTAAGCATTTCACCAAAGTGAGCTGTCCAGGGGAAATCCATCAGGGAGTCCAACGGGGTGTCCAGCCGAGAGTCCGTCAGGGACAAGGGCGTGGAAACCGTGGGGCGGGTTGTGCCAGTGGATACTGGTGTTTCCTGGTCCTCGGAAGCCCGGGATGCCGATCAATGACTCACTTCCGGTTGGACGAGTTGGTCAGTAGCAGGCGACACGTTTGCGGAGCATGCGCTCCTTCTTCAGGTGGAAAATTGGGCCTTAGGTGTTGGTGGTACCAGAACACTGTAAGCCCTTAAAGTTACTTTTGGTGGGCGCTGGAATGGGCCCTGCTGTGAAATATTATATCAAGAATTGTAATGACATGCCCCTGTTAAACAGGGGCAGAAAAATTGGGTCTTAGGCAGTGGTGGTGGTGCCACAACACTGCAACCCCTCACAGATACTCTTGTTGAGCACAGGAACGAGCCCTGCTGTAAAATATTTGATCAAAAATTGTAATTACACACCCCTGTTAAACAGGGGCAGAAAAATTGGGCCTTAGGTAGTGGTGGTGGTGCCCTGAACCGAAAACATTCTCTTGCCCTGTACACACAACCAGTTTTCCCGTCTGAATAAACTCTGAAGGTTTTTCTGACGGAATTCCGATGGAATTCCGCTCAAGCTGTCTTGCATACACACGGTCACACCAAATTCTGACCATCCAGAACGCGGTGATGTACAACACATATGACGGGACTAGAAAACGGAAGTTCAATAGCCAGTAGCCAATAGCTTCCGTCTCGTACTTGCTTCAGAGCATGTGTCGTTTTTGTTACATCGGAACAGCATACAGATAAGCGGTTTTCCCGATAGGAATTGGTTCAGTCGGAAAAATTTAGAACATGTTTTCTTTCTAGGTCCGTCAGAATTTTCAACGTAAAAAGTCCAATGGGGCATACACATGATCGGAATATACGATGAAAAGCTCCCGTCTGACTTTTTTCTGTCGGACATTCCGCTCGTGTGTACACGGCATTAGAAGCTATCATCATGAAAATTGAGGAGGAATAGGATAGTCACTCAGCATATGCAGTCTTCAAGGGATCCCACATCCATAAAAAAATCATTTGGTTACATCAGCATCAGGTGCTTGCTAGCTGGTGATCCAAGACTGATTCATTTTTATGAATGTGAGCCGATCAACAAAGTCTGTGGACAGTCGCACTCTGTGATCGGTTACAAAGCCTCCAGCAGCACTGAATGTGTGTTTAGAAAGAACGCTGGATGCAGGACAGGCCAGTAGCTCAATTGCATATTGAGCAAGCTCTGGCCAGTGGTCCATCCTCAAGACCCAGTAACCCAGTGGATGTTCTGGTGGAAAGGTCTCCAAGTTTGATCTTGCCCCTAGATATTCCTGCACCATGTAATTCAGATGCTGGCGATGGTTACTGGAACCGATCAGACCTGGGCGCTGAGGACTGAAGAATTGCCTGAAGGCATCGGTCAGCCGGCCACCTTCTCCACCGCTGTTTCTGTGACTGAACGAAGCCTCAGCAACACGTGGTCCAGCACCAGGAAATTGTAACCTCCCAGGCTCTGGACACGCATTTCACAAATCTTTCTGCAAGGCCTCCCGAAGATGTTTCATCCTCTGCTCCCTCTGCGAAGGCTGGATAAGTTCTGCAACCTTACCCTTGTAACGTTGGTTTAAGAAGGGTTGCCAACCAGTAATGATCCCTCTCCTTGATACCACGAATCCTAGGGTCCTTTCGCAGGCTTTGTAGGATCAGGGAGGCCATGCAACATAGGTTTGCAGAGGTATTTGATCCTGAGTCCTCTGGGTCACTAAGGATCACATGATCCTCAACCACCTCCTCCCAGCCACGTACAACTCCATGGGTTTCTGGGGACTGAAAACGATTCCTTGAAGACTATTTTTCCACAAAGCGTGTGCTCCAACAGGAAGACAAGAGGGACAGTATCACTGATGCATGTGCACTGTCACTGCTCACCATCCTCATGGCCTCCTCAAATGGTGACAGGACAGTGCATGCATCCTTGATCAGTAGCCACTGGCGTGGCGAAAAAAAAACAAGCTCCCCTATCCCTGTCCTGGTGCCATACTTACACAGGTACTCATTGGTACTCGCCCTCTGCTGCGTGTGCATCCGCTGCAGCATTGCCAACGTTGAGTTCCACCTGGTGGGCATGTCACAAATGAGGCAGTTCTTGGGCAGGTTGCATTCTCTTTGAATGTCAACCAGCCAAGCACTGGCATTATGACGGAAATGACCACAGACTTCCATAGCCTGCCTCAGGAGATTCTGTAAGCCCGGGTACCTGCTCAAGAACTGCTGCACCACCAAATTCAGAATGTGAGCCAAACAGGGAACATGGGTCAAGTGTCCCTGTCGAGGGCAGAGAGGAAGTTGGTGCCATTGTCACATACAACCATTCCTGGCTGAAGCTGGCGTGGCGTCAACCACCTCTGAGCCTGCCCCTGCAGAGCTGGCAGAATCTCTGCCCCAGTGTGGCTCCTGTCCCCTAAGCAGACCAACTCAAGCACCGCATGGCATCTTTTTGCCTGAGTGATTGCATAGCCCCTTAAATGCCTACGGAGCACCGCTAGTTCAGAGGAGAAATCTGCAGAGGAAGAGGCCAAAGAGGAAGAAGAAGAGGACGGGGTGGAATAGAGAGCTGTGGCAGAATTACCACTAGCATTTTGGAGGTGTGGTGGCGGAACAAGCTCCAACAATACTGAACCCTGTCCTGCATCCTTCCCAGCTGCCAGCAGAGTTACCCAGTGCGTTGTGAAAGAAAGGTAACGTCCCTGTCCATGCCTGCTGGACCATGAGTCAGCAGTAAAATGCACCTTACTGCTGACTGCCCTGTCCATCTAGGTCAAGACATTGCCTTCCACATGCTGGTAGAGAGCTGGAATGGCCTTCCGTGAATAGAAATGGTGTTTGGGAACCTGCCACCGAGGTACCGCACAATCCACTAATTCATGAAAGGAGGCAGAGTCTACCAGCTGAAAAGGCAGCAGTTGCAGTGCTAGCAATTTGGCCAAGCTTGCCTTCAGACGCTGAGCATGTGGATGGCTGGGACCAAATTTCTTTTGACGGTTTAGCAACTGGGGTAGAGAAACTTGCCTGCTAAAATCTGATGTTGGTGTGCCGCTAGCAGATTGGCCACAACTACTTGGGACACTTATTTCTATACCTTCATTCCTCTCAGTGCAGGCTTCTGAGAGGACTGGAGGTATAGTGGGGTTTGAGACTCCAGCTGATGAGGAGCAAGGAGAGGTCCACCTTGTTCTTTGATGTGGGTCTTTTAAGTGTTGTTGCCAATGGACTGCATGGGAAGTCGTCATATGTCTGATCAAGCATGTGGTGCCCAAGCAGCTGCTGTTTTGGCCATGCTTGATACGCTTCAGACATGTTGCAAACAGCAATGGTGCAATCTGCTGCACACATGCCAAAAAAGGCCCACACCAGAGAACTTTTCAAAATATGCGGGGAGTCAGCAGCGCCCTGCACCGGCTTAGCTCTGCTGTGTGATGCAATAGGTAAGCTGCCCCCTGGAGGGCATCCTACCTCATTGGAGATGTGCCTCCTCCTCCTCTCTTCTATCAAGCACCCAAGTTGAGTCAGTGACCTCATCATCCCCTCCCTCCTCGTCACTGGAGCAAACTTGGCAGTATGCTGCAGCTTGGGGAACATGACTGCCAGTTTCTTGACCTTCGTGGGCACCCCCTCTCTCTAGGCTGTTGTTCCCCCCCGCCTAAACCTGGGTACCATCAGCGGAGCCTTCAAATCGCTGCGCATCCTCCTGCAGCATGTACCCAACACTGTGGTCGAATAGCTTGGGGGACTCCTCCGTGCATGATGGTGTGGCTAAAGAAGGAGTGACTGTTGACATGGAGCCGATGTAATATGCCACTTTGGCAGCTGCATTGGCAGGCAAACTACTCTGAGCCTGGGTGACAGAGGATGAGGAGGGCTTTGTTATCCATTCCACCAACTCTTCTGCATGTTGTGGCTCAATAAAATGACCAACTGCAGGGAAAAAGGAAAAGCGTGCCCCACGGCCACATGCTGAGGATGCACCGGCTCCACGACCAGCACTGTCGACTGTAGACACAGAGCCTGCTTGCCCTCTTTTAGTGGCCTGTGAGTGTCTGCTCTCCTTGTTGGCCTTCCGGACATGCCGTAAATTTTGTTTAGCAAAAAAATACTACACTGTATTGTGTACTGTGTACACCACCAGGAAAGTAGTAGCAAATGCACTAGGGGTGCACTATACTGTGTACATCAACAGAAGTGTAATAACAACTATGGGTGCACTGTATGTATTGTGTACACCACCAGGAAAGTAGTAGCAACTGCACTAGGGGTGCTAGGTACCGTGTACATCAACAAAAGTTTAATAACAACTATGGGTGTACTGTATTGACCACCATAAAAGTATGAGCAACTGCACTATGGGTGCACAGCACTGTATACTGTGTACACTGCCTGAAGTATACTAGAAACAGTACACCAGGAATGGCCTGCAGTGAGATATAGCTAAACTGTATGCAGTGGAGATATATATATATATATATATATATATATATATATATATATATATATATATATATATATACGAGACTATCTGTATGTGTGTATATATATATATATATATATATATATATATATATATATATATATATTAGATACACTGCAGCTAACTGAATCACCTGCCTGCCAGAAGTATATTAGAAAGAGTACACTAGGAACGGCCTGCAGTGAGATATAGCTAAACTGTATGCAGTGGATATATATATATATATATATATATATATATATATATATATATATATATATATATATATACACGACTGACTGTATATATATATATATATATATTAAATACAGTGCAGCTAACTGAATCACCTGCCTGCCTGAAGTATATTAGGAAACAGTACACCAGGAACAGACTGCAGTCAGATCCACCTAAATTGGATACAGTGGATATATATATATATATATATATATACAGTGGGGACAGAAAGTATTCAGACCCCCTTAAATTTTTCACTCTTTGTTATATTGCAGCCAGAGCCTTGACTTAAACCCAATTGAGCATCTCTGGAGAGACCTAAAAATGGCTGTCCACCTACGTTTACCATCCAACCTGACAGAACTGGAGAGGATCTTCAAGGAGGAATGGCAGAGGATCCCCAAATCCAGGTGTGAAAAACTTGTTGCATCTTTCCCAAAACGACTCATGGCTGTATTAGATCAAAACGGGGCTTCTACTAAATACTGAGCAAAGGGTCTGAATACATGTGATATTTCAGTTTTTCTTTTTTAATAAATCTGCAAAAATGTCAGCAATTCTGTGTTTATCTGTCAATATGCCGTGTGCTGTGTGTACATTAATGAGGAAAAAAAATGAACTTAAATGATTTTAGCAAATGGCTGCAATATAACAAAGAGTGAAAAATTTAAGGGGGTCTGAATACTTTCGTCTTCAATGTATATACGAGACTGACTATATATATATATATATATATATATATATATATATATATATATATTTATATATATATATTAACCAGCTCAATACATTGCATTTTCACCCCCTTCCTGCCCAAGCCATTTTTCAGCTTTCAGTGCTGTCACACTTTGAATGACATTTGCGCGGTCATACAACACTGTACCCAGATGAAATTGTTATCATTTCCCCCCCCCACAAATATAGCTTTCTTTTGGTGGTATTTGATCGCCTCTGTGGTTTTTATTTTTTGCGCTATAAACAAGAGTGACAAGTTTGAAAAAAACACAATATTTTTTACTTTTTGCTATAATAAATATCCAATTCTTTTTATAAGTTTAGACAGATATGTATTCTTCTACATATTTTTGTTAAAAAAAATCACAATAAGCGTGTATTGATTGGTTTGTGCAAAAGTTATAGCATCTACAAAATAGGGGATAGATTTATAGCATTTTTATTATTTATTTTTTTTACTAGTAATGGCAGCGATCTGCGATTTTTATCGTGACTGCGATATTGTGGCGGACATATCAGACACTTTTGACACATTTTTGGGACCATTCACATTTATACAGCGATCCGTGCTATAAAAATGCATTGATTACTGTATAAATGTGACTGGCAGGGAAGGGTTTAACACTAGGTGGTGATTGAGGGGTTAACTGTGTTTGCTAGGGAGTGCTTCTAACTGTAGGGGGAGGGGACTCACAAGGGGAGGAGACCGATCGGTGTCCCTCTGTACTGGGAACACACCATCGGTCTCCTCTCCTCTGACAGGACCGTGGATCTGTGTGTTTACTGCTGTGTTACCGGCAATCGCGGGTGCCCGGCGGCCACCGGGTGCCCAGTGACACGGCGGGCACGCGCTATTGCCGTCAGCAGCGCGTGCGCCCCCCTTGGTGGGCCGGGAAAGCGAGGGCGTCATATGACGCCCTCCCGCAACGAGAGCTGCGCCGCCTGGCCGTCAATTGACAGCCAGCGGTCAGCAAGTAGTTAAATACACTGCAGCTAACTGAATAACCTGCCTGCCTGCTCAACCTAAATGACACTCTCTCTCCATCCACGCCGGCAATGGCACACTACTTGAGACCGACGTGCAGGCGGCCTTATATAGTGTGGGGCTTGGACTTAGTCCCCCTGAGCTATGATTGGCAAAAGACACCCTGCCTTTGGCCAATTATGGCTCTCTTAGCTGAGGGCACTGTGATTGGCCAAAGCATGCAAGTCATGGTGCATGCTCTGGCCAATCATCATACAGCAATACACTGTGCTCCCGCAGTGCATTATGGGGCCTGACACGCCACTCAAATTTGGTGCGAACGGCCCATAATGTTCAGTTTTCGACGAACGGGCGAACAGCCAATGTTTGAGTCGAATTCATGTTCGACCCGAACAGAAAGCTCATCCCTATTCAATAATGTAATTATATTCTTAAGATGAAGATTGAATCAGATGTGTGTCTTTGTGTGTGTTTGAAGCTGTGGCAGATTCCTTCAATCTCTGCCTGAATCAGTCTGCCCAACTGTGTTTCTGTTTCTAGCTTTTACTCCTAAAATCTGACCCCTATTTTATCTTTAAAAGGGCTGGTTTAAAGTTCCTCTGAGCTTTATGGTCCTGCAGACTCTTCTAATGAGACATAGCTTCCCTCCCACCTCTCACGCAAGGATGGGGGTTATTCAGTCTCTATGCATTGTTATTCCTGAGGAGTGGACAAGAACAATGTGTGAAAGCATTAAACGTATACAATATAACATCTGAATCAAATACTACATAAATCAGTATGTATATTATATTGATTGAAAACCCAATGTTCTTATTAATATCCTATTCAAGAAACATTGTAATATAAAGAACGTATATTCTCATATATGCACAAACTTTTTCATCTTAAGAAATGTTAAACCTTTCTTCTCCCCTATGGGGGAAGGTGAGAGCTAGTTAATACCATATGTTAGTTATCCAAAGAGAAGCACAGATTATTATTAAAATGTATATTTTCACATAAATATAAAAGTCCATATATTTCACTTTATCCATATCTAGAAGATATATATATATATATATATATATATATGATCTAATCCATTTATCAATTTGTTAATATTTGTTAATTGATAAATATTAGATATTAGATTAAAGAAAACTTCTAACAAAATGGCTAGAATCTTATTTGCTGGGCATGCATAGTCAAACTCCATAGTTTCCTGAAGGGACAATAGTCCACATGACAGACACTCTGAAGATCGTCTCATAGAGGTCTATAAAAACAAAAAAGGAGCAGAGGAAGGGGCTGCAATATAATCTACTTTCGTGGTAAAAAAGACATGGCCTAAATTAGCTAATGTTAAATAATTTAAAGTGGGTGTGCTAAATTTGCTCATCTTGATAGGTACTCAGACCAGCTATTTTGGTTCCAAAGAAATAGAATATAAACATTTAGAGCTGTACTTTTTGTATCTCCTTTTTTCCATCTATTCTACCTATTTGGCCATAAAGCCACCTTCTTTATATTCTAATATTTCCTTATTTCTTTAAACATCTGCCCACACACTTTCAATAATTTTCCCTCATTCTAGGAAATGCCTAACTATTTTTAAAAAGCAAACTTGAATAATTTTCTTTTGAATTGGCTTCAGGTTTCAGTATCTTGCTGAGTTCATAAAACTACACAAGATCGAAAACAAATTAGATCTCCTGCTACCCTGTGTCTCATGACTCTGGCCAGTTCCTCAGGACTATATGACTTAAAGGTCCAGCAGGTCACATACATTTTGCATAGCCACAGTTAGGGATCAAACTCTGTAGACTTCCACCCAAGAAAAAATATTTATTTGGCAAACTTTCACTTCATTAAAGAATCCTAAGCTTTACACTACTTCTGATAAATAGGGCAACAAAATTGCTCCTGGTGTGCTCTTTGTTGTCTGTCAAAACTCATACTATGTTACACCTTTGGAGGATCATTATTGTTACAGTTGTTAACATAATTTGCCAATGTTCTTGCATTTCACAGTCTGAAATTTTCCTGGAACTGTACCATTATTTCCACCCACATACGTGACTCATAAAATGACTACCCACCCAAGGGTAGGCCAACTGCATTTGTTGATCTAAATTGTTGGAAGCAAGGTTAGTCTTAAGGAAGGGGTTTAATCTCACATATGTGCTGCAATACAACCATAATTATTTCTACCCTGAAACACGTATCCTTGCTTCACACACAAGGACACACTGACATTACAGGAAAAAAAACAACTTTTGTACTAAATAAGCCATCCACAAACTTTCAAGTTTGTACTTCTGCCAGTTCAAATTAACCCCTAAGCTTTCAACACTATCCTTAATTACTTGCTTTTAAGACAGGAATACATTGTTTTGAAAATACATGATGAAGACTTTGAAACTTCAAATGAAGAAAGGTAATTTGTTCCTAAAAGAGCAAAATATCACTGTTTTAGTTCCACAATTATACTATCTATATTTGTGATCTGCACTTGTTTAACCTGATCTTAAAAATAGAAACCCATTGCTGGAGGCTAGGGGGCAACATATTATTTTATATACTTGAGCTGCTGTTGGAAAGACAGTTTCATTTTGCGATTCATACAAATTTAATGCACCTGCTGTGGTTCATATAAGGCAGCAGGAAGCACTGAAGATAAAGTTTCAGGCACAAAAAAATAGGGCTCATAGATCTTTTGGTGTATAATAAAATCTATTGAATTCAAGATTGGCAGGAGAAACAGCATTTAGAAAATGTTGAATTCAATAATTATGTTCTATATCCTTAACTTTTCTGTTTACTATTTCTCTTTTTTTTTTCTTACAGTTATAATGTCTTTGTTGGAATCCCAGAATTTAGAAGTGTTAGCATGAATATGATTCATCTGTAAACTTTTTAAATCTGTGCTTTCTATCACAACATGCTAGCTCTGTGTTTGTTGTGTTTTACTATACTAAGCTTTATATAACCTACCTTTTTTGTGGTTCTAAATCAGAACTTCAATGAAATTCAGTCAAGTGTACTTAGTTGAAATACATGTGTGCGATCTGCTTTATCTGCCAAAATATTTGTAATCTTGCTCAGTCACTCTTGAGTTTTACTCACCCCTGCCAGCTTTCTGACCTCACTTGTTCCCTTTATGGTTAAATCAATACAGATTGGTCATGAACCTGCTGTAACTTGTGGTTGGATAGTGAAGAAGAAGCAGGACAGTGATGAACTTATCTCTCTGTCAATTAGTTTGGTCCAAACTTTGGGGAATAATGTTTTTAAAGTTGCAGTCCACACACTATGCAATAATGCTTTTCCTGCAGCCCTTTGTCAATGTATGGAAGTGTAGTGTGAAGGACCACTGACCATATTGCAGGGAAAGTAAGTTTGTTGTGTAGTGTGCTACTTCAGCTATACAGTAGTCTAACCAGTGCTGTATATTGCCAGTAATAATTTTCAATGAATTGCCATATGCGTGGTTAGGTAGAGTAGAGTGTAAGCTAACCTGTATTCACTGTGCTTTCATAAGACCCAGCAAGCTTTTTTAACTACTTTTGCTTGTGGAGTTTTAGGGTTGCTGTTCGTGTTTTTATGATTTTAGTTATTTTACTTTTTTTTGTCTTTCAGCTCTATTTAGTTTTGTTAGGGTCTTTTTTATTTTATTTTTTCTGACAGGGTCAGCAACAACAGACACAGCAGTGTGAAGTTTTTGGTGACACAACTAAACTTTTTTTTTTTTGCAGTTGAACAGTACATATTATTGTGGTGCAGTCCACAAAAGTACCACATGTAGCTCTTACCTTAGCTGCTTATAAAATTGGGGAAAAAGCCACGTTAACAACATCATGTCTGGGAGTCCCAAAGTGAGAGGCTATCAGGGGCCGAGCAGCGTTCCAGAGACCTAAGTGGTAGTCAAGGTGCAGCAATTAGAGGCAGATTATGTGTGCCTTTCTTTTCTGGAAGTGAGCATGCTATTCACCCAGAACACACAAAGGAGGTTGTGGAATGGCTAACCAAACCTTCATCATCCTCCTCTGCCTCCCAGGCCCAGTTTAGCGTGAAGTCATAAGCAGCTACATAGAGCATCCTATTTTGCCTCCTATTATAGCTGAAAAGGATCTGCCAACTCAGTATTGAACCTTACGGACTAAGACGCCCTTAAATTTCATGTGCTTTTAAAGGCAGGTGTCCCAATACTTTTGACAATAAAGTATATAAATGAATGCCAAGGCAGTTATCCCTCTGGTCCAATAGGAGATATAGGCCATCATAAAAATGAAAACTATATGAGCAAAACTGTCCAATATAAGCTCACCCGGTGTGCATTAATCCCTTTCTGCCCAGCCACTGTAAATATATGGCTGGGCAGGACAAGTGTCTTTCTGGGAGGATGTACTCGTACGTTCTCCCAGAACTGTGCCTCATGTGTCAGATCAGTGCTGCCTGTCAGTGTCCCTAATCATAGCCATCAACTCACAGTGTCCCTAATCACCGCCACACCACTCAGTGTCCCAGATCACCACCACACAAGTTACAGTGTTCCTGATCACTGCCACAAAAGTCATATTTTCCCTAATCACTGATCCACCAGTTAAAGTGTCCCTGATCATCGCCACACCAGTTACAGTGTCATCGGATTAGTGAAGTCAGCATTAGTGTTCCCAATTTCTGCCACACTAGTGTGCAAAGTCACTAGACCAGTGTAAGCCAGCAACAGTGTCCCTGATTGTCACCACACAAGTCCCAGTGTCACCAGACTAGTGTAAGTGAACATCTGTGTTTGCTACCACACTTTCCCATTGTCAACAGACCAGTGTAAGCCAGCAACAGTGTTCCTGATCACCACCACACCAGTGCAGTGTTGCCTCTGCTTGCCGCCTGTACTAACCCTGTCTTGTTTATCACATTTCTGCCTGTTGCCTGGACTGGTCCTCTGCTTGTTTGCAGACCATGTCTCTGTCTGCGGCCTGAACTAACCATCTTCCCATCAGACTATGTTCCTGCGAGACACCAGTCCCAGCCATTCCCTGTAGACTACTGCACTTCTGGAGCCACAGGAACTCTTTTGTTCTTTTTTTCTTCAGCCTCCTGCACTTCCTGGCCAGTGAACATGGCATTCCTGGGGGGCAGCCAAGTACCAGTAGGCTAAGGTTGTTTGGCTTTAAGGAAGAGGGACTGCCAAAGGTAAATCTACACCAAGCTATATTCCCTGAGTGACCACTTGTTTAGAGACGACCATTAAAGTGGTTTTGATACAATTGGTTTATTTGTGTGATACACAAGATACAATGGGCATTATATTATCAGTACGAACATTGAAAAAGGCTCACTCGGCAGGAGTAGTAGAATGCATTTTGGGATGTAATTCTAAGTATGCCAATGCTATGTGTGAGAAATATGACTTTTTCAAAAGACTCACTATGCCTTTCAGAAAATACCTTGCAGTGTTTGTTTTCCAAAATGGGTTAATGAAGAATTTATGAAAAAAGATTATTTGCAAAATTTATAGCAGAACCTAAGAAAAATGTGTTTTTTTTTTAATAAGTTTGGTATTTTTTTGCGTATATAGCAAAAGATAAGAAAACCAGTATGATTAACCACTTAAGCCCCGGACCATTTGGCTGGCAAAAGACCAGAGCACTTTTTGCGAATCAGCACTGCGTCGCTTTAACTAACAATTGTGCGGTCGTGCGACGTCAAACAAAATTGACCTCCTTTGTTCCCCACAAATATAGATTTCTTTTGGTGGTAATTGATCACCTCTGCGGTTTTTATTTTTTGCGCTATAAACAAAAAATAGCGTAAATTTTGAAAAAAAAAACACATTATTTTTTACTTTTTGCTATAATAAATATCACCCAAATATATATAAAAAAACATTTTTTCCTCAGTTTAGGCTGATACGTATTCTTCTACATATTTTTGGTAAAAAAAAAAAAAAAAAAATCACAATAAGCCTTTATTGATTGGTTTGTGCAAAAGTTATAGCGTCTACAAAATAGGGGATAGTTTTATGGCATTTTTATTAATAATTTTTTTTACTAGTAATGCCGGCGATCAGCGATTTTTATCGTGACTGCAGCATTATAGTGGACAGATCGGACACTTTTGGCGCTATTTTGGGAAATTTATACAGCGATCAGTGCGATTAAAAATGCATTGATTACTGTGTAAATGTGACTGGCAGTGAAGGGGTTAACCACTAGGGGGCAGTGAAGGGGTTAAGTGTGTCCTAGGGAGTGATTCTAACTGTGGGGGGGAGGGGCTACGTGTGACATGACACTGATCACCGCTCCCGATCACAGGGAGCTGTGATTAGTGTCCTGTCACTAGGCAGAACGGGGAAATGCTTGTTTACATCAGCATTTCCCTGTTCTTCCTCTCCGTGAGACAATGGCGGGTATCCCTGCGGGACCCGCGTTCACACTCACGGAGCTTGCGACGGGCGCGCACCCGCAAACCGCTTCTAAAAGGGCAACGTACAGGTACGTTAGCATACCTGTACATGCCCTTCTGCTGATGTATATCGGCGTGAGCCGGTCCGCAAGCTGTTGAATACTACCCAAAGGAAGCTCCACCTGTCTACAAAAGTGATATGAATGTCATTTGGGTACGGTGTTGCATAACTGAGTAAACAAATGAAACAGTTGAATATTTATCAAGGAGAATGCAAAATTATAAACAATAGGTATCTGCCATGTAGTGTATTTTCTTGACTCCAGGAATACCATCAAGCTCTTTTGGTCATGGCAGATGTACCAGTATGGCAGCTGCATGGTGTACTACATACTGTATACAGTATACAACTGTATACAAAAGAGAGTCACCCTGGGACTTTAAATGAGGTGATCTCACGAAACGCGCGTCGGGTTTTCTCATGTGTGCATTTGTATATACTGCATTGTATAACGTTTGTATCAACTTTATTTATTCTCTTTATTATGTGCAAATCCATTGGCTGAGCTAATATGCTATATTATACATGTATGTACATTAATTTTAGTAAACATTTATACTGCTATTACTCTTGTTACTCAGTGGCTAACTGTGACCACCTAAATATATCAGAAAGGCGCAACTTAATTTGATATTCCTTTTTTGTTTTATTAATAACACCGCTTTTCTTTCCCAGACAAACACATTTTTTTAGGATTTACTTTCTTACCCATGGTCTCCATGTGTGCTCCATTATTGGATCAGGTCAGTCTACATATGTTTCTACACAAATAATTGTACAACTTTTGTCTACTCTGCTTTTTTAGTAAGGCTTGACACATATACTTATGCTAAAGTACACATGCTCTCAAACAAAAATACTATTACATTATATAACTTGATGTTCATCTTACTAAATTTGGCAAATCATTGAGACATATACATCTATGTTTACAGCTGATATCTATCAAGCTACATACTGAGACAATTAGGACCATTCACCTTTACCTATGCCATGTCTGCCACCTGGCATCCCCCCTGGGGGTACCCAGGTCCGTCTTCTCCCCCTCAGCTCCTGTGCCATATTCTGGCTGTTTTGTATTGTCAGTGGATCCGCGCTACAGGATATGTTTGCAACTGCAGCCCCCCTATGTAGGCAGGGGACACTAACGTATACCCCCAAAAGGATAGATATAAGAAATAGGGAGTGGCGCTGTGCATAAAAGATTTGTTAGCATATATTAATTTTAGTGATGGGTGTGTCTGTATGACATACTATAGGAACGGCAATAAACGATAAAACTTTGAATGCAATAGTGTATATCCCACATGAAAATTAGTACGTGCTGATTAATAAACCTAAAAATAAAATAAAAATTAATAATGATTCAAGTAAGTAATTAGTGTAACCCTAATCCCATGTGCAAAGATAAACAGTATAATGTAAATATCGGTCTGTTATATGACTAGACAGACCCCAAAAAGGTGATAGTGCAAAAAAGTGTCAAGTGCAGTCCAATTGACAGTGTTCCAGCAATTGCTAAATTGTGAAAGTAAACTTCAAATAATGTACAAGGTAGAGGGTGTCCGCAACCCTCTGTAGTGAAGTGCTGAAGATGCCCAAAAAATGTGTATGAATAATATATATATATAAGATATATATATATAAGTGAAATTTGATAAATATTGAATAAATATGGGAATCAAAACTTTTTGTTAATAAATTAATATGTAAGCTTCTCTAATGGACTCGCTGTAATTTCAATTAAATAACAACAATAAGTCTCACGCGTAAGGCGGGACTATCTTGGCACGCACAACGTCACTTCCTGTTATCGTGGTTTCTGCTAGCTGACCGGTGGAACGCAAGCGGTAGTTGCGAACAGCGCTGCGTCCCGGGACAGCAAGGGTAGACAGAGAGCTTGTATGCTCCCTCCTCTCTTTTTTAAAAAACTACACTACATTCCTTGGAACTGGTTACGCTCCTTGGATTATATGAGCATTTACAAATAAACTTTTTTAAAAGGAGTTACGCTATGTGGATTACTTCTTTACTTTCATATTATACGTTGGAGCGGATGTTCGGCTGAAAATAGGATAGCAACAGGGGAGTATCATCTTCCCCTCATCTCCTTCCTTTGTACGAGTGGATGATCGGGATCAAGGAATCGGTTTGGAAAGGATATCAACACACAGGGATTCGATCGGCACCCGGATCTGATCGGCACCTGGAATACAAACATCTTATGCTTATACCCCTGCAGGGGTATAGCGCTCCGGTGAGTGAAATCACATCAGGGGGAGTGTGTTTAAAATCTGGAAGAATTCGGGTGGAAGACATCATATGAACTTTTGTTATTGCATACGAGACTTATTGTTGTTATTTAATTGAAATTACAGCGAGTCCATTAGAGAAGCTTACATATTAATTTATTAACAAAAAGTTTTTATTCCCATATTTATTCAATATTTATCAAATTTCACTTATATATATATATCTTATATATATATATTATTCATACACATTTTTTGGGCATCTTCAGCACTTCACTACAGAGGGTTGCGGACACCCTCTACCTTGTACATTATTTGAAGTTTACTTTCACAATTCAGCAATTGCTGGAACACTGTCAATTGGACTGCACTTGACACTTTTTTGCACTATCACCTTTTTGGGGTCTGTCTAGTCATATAACAGACCGATATTTACATTATACTGTTTATCTTTGCACATGGGATTAGGGTTACACTAATTACTTACTTGAATCATTATTAATTTTTATTTTATTTTTAGGTTTATTAATCAGCACGTACTAATTTTCATGTGGGATATACACTATTGCATTCAAAGTTTTATCGTTTATTGCCGTTCCTATAGTATGTCATACAGACACACCCATCACTAAAATGAATATATGCTAACAAATCTTTTATGCACAGGGCCACTCCCTATTTCTTATATATATTCTGGCTGCTGCCATCCATTTGGGGGTTCAGCGATGGAAACTCTGGTTCCATTCATTGGTAAGTATTGGGCCGTTTTGCTCTCGCCCATTCTGCCATTGTTCTTACATTTACCACTGTGACACATGTTTTTGTCTATTTAGATACATCTCATTTGCATCCACCCCTGATGAGCGAGCAATGAACTTGTGAAACGCGCGTCAGGTTTTCTGATGCATGCATTTGTATATACTGCATTGTATAACGTTTGTATCAATTTTATTTATTCTCCTAATTATGTGCAAATCCATTGGCTGAGCTAATATGCTATATTATCCATGTATGTACATTAGTTTTAATAAACATTTATACTGCTATTACTCTTGTTACTCAGTGGGTAACTGTGACCACCTAAATATATCAGAAAGGTGCAACTTCATTTGATATGAAATGCGATTAAAACAAAAATACATAAATCAAGTACTCTTGTTCCAAATTTCAACAACATTGGCTAAGATATTACATGATAGCAAGGAACACCAAGCTGCATATCAGTAACACCAGATGTATCTTCTTGTTGTCCTGTGTACAAACAGTAGGATACTATCCAAATATGAAAAGTGAACATGCATAATCCAGAATGTAATACTTATCGTGCCCAAATGAACCAGAGGGGGAGGACTGTGTAAACATACCTGTAAGCGGGCATGGCAGAGGTAACAGCATATCATTACTGCTCATTGACTGGATGCTAGAGGTTACAACACACATTACGGCTCATAGGTTAGTTGCTAGAGGTTACTGCACATCCTTACTGCACACTTATTGGTTGCTAGAGGTTACATGCTTACCGCTTGCTCATTGGTTGCTAGAGGTTACATAATTACTGCTCACTGATTGGTTTCTAGAGGTTACATGCTTACTTCTCACTTATTGGTTGCTAGAGGTTACTGCATTGTATTGCAGGGGTGAGTTGGGGTGAGTTGTGTACGGAGTACAGGGTTTAGCGGTGGGCTGTGTATGAAGTGCAGGGTTTAGGGGTGAGCTGTGTACTGAGTGCAGGGTTTAGAGGTGAGCTGTGTACATCCAAGTCCCCCCCCCTCCCAAGTACAAAGCTCCCCCCCCAGATTCCAGTTTGGAGCTCAATCAATACACATTACTCTGGTATCACCCCCCTTCCTCCTCCTTTCAATACTGAGCATTCCTCTTCACCACCTAAATAACATCTGAGTCGGGCTGCAGAAGAGCATCTTTGGCTTACAGCATGTCCATAGAGCAGCTTCTGCCTGTGTAGATCCCCCGCCCCCTCCATTCTCAGATAGAGATCGACAATGTGTTTTGTAGAGCAGAGAGGGTTCTAAACAGCCGCTGGGAGGAGAGCGCTGTCACTTGTAAATACAGAAGCAGTGCTTCTGTATTTACAAATGACAGTAGCGAGCAGCTCTGCAGCCAGTGCCGGATCCCAGAGGCGGTGGAACTCTGGCTGAAAAAAACCCAGCAGGCAGCGCAGGCTCCAGGGGCAGCTGCTTTGGGCCCCTGCTTTGGGCCCCTCAACAATGGGGGGCCCTGGGCAAATGCCCCGTTTGCCCTACGTTAAAGACTGCCCTACATGTGGCAAGATGCGTCTTTGACCAGCTCCGCTGGCATCCTGAATGATTCCTGCAATATCACCACCATCCTTGCCTTTGACATTCTCCTGTGTGCCTGGTCAGCTTCTTCACACACCCTGCTCTTACTGCCACTGGCTCCTTTGTGGCTCCATGATGTCTCAGAGGGGGGCAAGCTCCCACGTGGCATCCAATCCAATGGGCCAAGATGGGGGATCGACAACCGGTTTGGTGAGGGAGAAGCAGAAAGAAGCTGCTCAGCGGCTGTTTACTAAGACCCTTGGGCAAGGATCTGCTGGTGCCTGCCTCCTCTGCCACTGATGGCAACCCTGAACCTGATCCTGGCAATGTAGAGAACTTTCTCCTTCCCTCCATGCTGCTGCAAATGCCATATGCATGATTACACAGCCTGACAATACTCTCCTGATGCCAGACCCACAATCTGCTGATTCAGAGCCTGAACCCACCCTGAGAGAAATCTTGTCTGCAGTTAAAGCATGCAATTCCTCCATTGCTGATCAGACAGGAGAGGTTAAGGGTATGAAGGTTGAACTCAAAGCTCAAAGGTGTCCGGATTGGAGAGACTGTTGATTGTAAGGTTGACACCAGGACTGCAGGAAGTGGTGACCTCCATGTTTCTGTGAAGAGGCCAAATATGCCAGGAAGTAAAGACATAAAACTGGTCACAAGTTAGACTGACTACAGATTGTTTCACAATTGAAAACAAGATCAACAATCATGAGAGGTCCTCCCCCCGAAACAAGGTGGTAGAGAAGTGACTTTCCAGATCCTTGCTTCCATAAGAGTGTCCCAGGAGTGAAGCTTGTCTTTGCTGGTTCCTTGATAACAGGTGGATATTTCCCTGCCTTTTAACCATCGCAAGATCACCTGCCGGCAGGCTAATGCATAGGCGTTTTTGATCTCTATCATCTGAGATCCAACTTATCTGGTAAGCAGTTTGTATTTGTACATCATGCACCGCATCTCAGATGGTTGAAGTGAGCAATATGTGTTCTGCTTTCTGGAGATTTATTGAAGGACTTTTTATTTTCTAATTTTGGAGATTCATTTTGCGATTTTGGATTATCTATTTATTTTTCACATATCACATGGACTTTTTCTTTATATGTTTTGATACACATATTTATTTATCATATGTTATAATTTTTCATATATTTTATTGAGATTTGGTCTATATCAATATTTATCACTATTTGCAGCGGTTATTTTGCACATCTTATTCTTCTTCTTTTTGATTTGTTTCAGGTTTCAGTATTTAACCTATAGAGGTGCAGCATTTAATCATGTTATCTGTATACACAGTCACATCACCTGTGCACTCATATATATATTTTTTCACTTTGGATAATATTTTGGTGGTTAGCTCAAATATCCCCCCTTTCATGCTCCTTTTTGGCTAACACTTTTTTCTATGCCAGACCCTCTTCCTGGGGATCTGACGATACTTTCTCCAACAAAGCTGCTTTGAAGAGGGGAAGAATATAGGCCATATGCTGGCGATGGTGGCTAGGGCGCAACAGGAAGTGGTCCCCATTAAAACTATTACAACAGGTACTGGGGAAGTATCTACTTCTCGTGCAGATATTGTTGTCATTTTCCACTGCTTCTATGCTGATTTATATACTTGTAAGACCTCCAGCTTATTGGCTGAAATGTCAGCTTTTCTGGACAATTGCCCTTTTCTGCAGCGATCAGATTCTGAAGTTGCTTAACTTACCGCCCCTATTACCACTGAAGAGCTTACTGAAGCCCTAGCTATAGCTCCTAATAACAAATCTCCTGGAGCGGATGGTCTACCAGCTGAGGTTTATGCCAGGTATGGGACAATTATGTTACCCACTCTCTTAAAGGCTATACACGAGGCAGCAGATGTTGGTGCCTTACCGTACACTATGCAGGAGGCTATTATACTTGTGATTCCTAAACTAGGCAAAGATAAACTTCTTCCAGATTCTAATTGTCCCATTTCCCTACTAAACACAGATGTAAAATTTCTGGCCCTGGTTTTAGCTACTAGGTTGTCTAAAGTTATTTTATCCTGATCAGTTGGGTTTTATCCCCTCCAGATCCACAGGCAATAATATGAGGCATCTTTTCATTAACCTACAGATGGCAGTGGATAATCTGGTAAGTAGGGACATTTTTTTCTTAGACGTGGCAAAAGCTTTTGACATCGTGGAATGGTCCTACCTCTGGGAAACCTTATTGCGTTTTGGCCTGGGACCTAGATCTCTAAATTGGGTCAGGGTACTCTACTCTGCCCCTCGTGCTAGGATTCTGGTCAATAATGATCTGTCTCCCTCCTTTTCTTGATATAGAGGTACAAGGCAGGGATGCCCCCTATTCCACCTCTTTTTCGCTCTGGTGATTAAGTAATTAGCTATCCTGATTCGTAACACAGCATCAATCGTTGGATTCCGTAGAGCTGGGTTGGAGGAGAAAATATCCCCATATGCTGACGATACCTTATTACATCTAGGAGACACTGAGGGCTCCCTACAAGCATTGATGCAGCTTATTACCCAATTTGGTGATTTTTTGGGATTCAGTATCAATACATAAGCGGTTCAATACATAAGCGGTTCTTTTGTATTGACTCCCAGTTCAGAAACCTTATCTGGAAAAAACAGCAACCCAGAATCAAACTTGCCACACTGCAGTATGCTAAAGATAAAGGAGGCCTAGCTGTACCGCACTCTACATGTCCCAGCCAGCCAGCACCAGTGCCCCAAAGACGAAACGCGTGTTGGGAGGACTGAACGTGCTTATGTCATCGTGTTTGTGCTTCTGAGTGAACGGGCGTTTGCAAGCAGGCCGGCTACTCTTGCTGTTTTTAACTGTGCTTCCTGTAAGTGTGTTTTTCCTTATTTTATTAAACGGTATTATCTGATTTACACTATGGAGAGCTTCCTTTTCTCATTTTTTGAGTGACATCGGGTATCTATCTGTGAACCTTGTCTGACCGAGCCATCCGGCCATCGGCTGCCCATCTCTCCTCTACTGTGCTGATGCCATTTGTTGTTGCCCCTGTATCCCCTGGATAAAGGCCCTGGCTGGGTATATAGCCGCAAGTTTAATTAGCTTGCCTTTTGGTAAGCGTGCATTTTATTTGGTGTTTGGCACATACGGGTGATGGAAGATCACGTTCCTTTCCAAGTTTCATTCGTTCACTTATTTGTGCACCATTATGCGAATTATGGACTGTTCTTAATTTATTTGACACAATTTCAATATTAGACATTTTCACCTTTTATTGCTTTTTGTCACATTCACAATGCAATAGAGTCATATGTTTAATTATTTATCATTATCCTTTATCAAATATTGTTGTATTTTGTAATTTTTGCACTATTATTAGCACAGCTATTTCTCTTCCTTATTTGTCTTTATGTGTGTATCTCACATATTCAGAAATAAAAAATTGAAACTGCGCATAGGTGAAAAATGTGTAAACAAAAAAATAAAGCTGCAAGTTCCTATGCATAACACAGGCATAAAGTAAACAATTGCAAAAAATGGAACTGCGCTAATGAAACAAACTGTGCAAATAACATCTGTCCATCATTTAGTGAAAAATCAAATAAAAGGTATATGAAACATATATATAGTACACATCACTAAACATATGCATTAATCGAGCATACAAAAGTGCATATTCCATGTGCAATAGTGAAAATTGCAAAGTGATTTAATAAAGTCCATCGATATTACAATGATGTCTAGATGTGTAGACCTTTTTTTAATAATACGATCCACTATGTGTTTCATAATTTATTACAACCTCCCCTCTTGAGTTATGATATCTGCAAAGATATGGGTCACACTACACGCTTAGAGATTGAGTGTGCGTTTGCGCATTTGAATGACCTATTGTTTGCGATCCATGCCTGCCCCGGAAGTCCGTTGTTAGAACGAAACTCAGAGTGAGGCTTGGTTCAATCATTCTTTGTACTATATAGGGAGGTGACATGACACGTCGCCCGTGCCCCTGAAAGACGTAATCTTGTTATGAAATGCCGTGTAGGGCGGAACGGAGCGACTTGATCGCGTCACCCCCCATCGCTGTTGTGTACCAGCAGGACGGGCTGTCCGCGGGCATCCGGCCGGTGCCCCGGACTTCTCTTCAGTTGTTCAACATTCCAAAACTATATGTGAGTGTTTAATAATTTTTACCTAATAAACCTTATGATTTTACACTATTGGAGCTCTCTTTTCCATTTATGGTTAACCACGTTGCTGAGAGTTTGACGTCCCGCCATTGTGCCATTAATCCATCTGACATCGAGGCCCCTGATATCTCATCGTAGTGATACCATTTGGTTCCTTGATGGTGGTCTGGAGCAACCAGTATCTCACATATTAGCTTCTGCTTAGTCTCAGTTAGTTTTTTTGTTTAGAGCGTGGTATTTCCCATTTTTTCTTGATCTGTAAGCCAGAGTAGGCCTTTTAGAGCTCCCTGTAACGAGCCCCTTGCTCGTTCGGTTCCACTCTCCCGACACTCCTCTGCAGCTATAGAATCAGATTGCAGATCGCAACATCTGATTGTTCGGTCATCCAATGGTCCGGGATTAGAACTACAGCTCTGTGCCGTTCTAGTCCAGTTGTGATAGCTCAGAACAAACACCAGGCAGGCTGTATGTAAGTTCAACCAGGAATCTCTCTTTATTGACAGGAATACAGTCTTATTTATACAATAAAAGAGGAGGTGCAGACCTCCTGCTTATATTACTCTAACAATACAGCTGTAACCTAATTAACCTAATTAACCTAATTAACATGAGCTAATTAACTAATCCCTTTAGACAGCCTAGATGACTCAGACATGACCTTTAGGCCAGACTGGCCGTCTTGTAGTTCAGAAAATCCAATCAACATTATCACAATCAACATAGACTCTTCTTCACACAATAGCAGAGTTATTAACACAAACAACAATGGGGATCTAATGACTCTTAGATCCCATAGTAGACTTATTTACAATACACATTTTAGCAGACAACAGACAGACAGGTGTTGGAATTTACATCAGCATCTCCTAACAGTATCTGTCCCAGCATTATGAATCAGCCACTATTCCAATATGGCAAATCCAGGGTCCCCAGACTCCTGGGGGACCAGGACCCGAATCCACAGTAATACCACCTCAAGGGTCCCCAGGCATACAGCTCATAAAGAGCACTGTTCCCCCAAATGCAAGGGCCCACGATCGATCGGCAAGAGGCTAGCATACAGTCCCCTCCAAAAGTCTCTCTCCCGGCTAGGTCTGTCCCACTCCCCAATTAAAAAGAGTGCTAGCATATTAGCGCACTGTTCCTGGGGTAGATTTTGACATATCAGCAAACCTTAAAGATGCCAAGGTAGGCTTCAACATGATCCTTCAGGAACAATTTCTGAAAAGCAATCTGTACCAGCTGTTTATGTGTAGAAATTAGCCCCTGTGCCACCATTTGCTTCTCTAACAGGGCCTATATCTGCTGCTATAAAGAAAAATTTTTTTGCTGCTGTCCCTCTAAGCCTGGTGGGCTACCATCAGCTGTTGCATTTGCTGGGCACTTAAACAGTTCACCTCTTACTGATTATCATTTACCAATATGAGCTGTGTTACAAGTTCCTCCATTTTGTTCAGCAATAGGTGTTTTTCTGCAAGGCAGCAAACACAGTTTTCAGTGCAGGGGAGCTTTGTGCAGCAAGTTAATAGCATAACACAAACAAAACATGTACTCATCTGAGCTACTAAATAAACTCAGGTCAGCTCCTGACTAACAAGATGTCCCTAAAAGGTTACCCAAAACAGACAGACAGCACTTATTCATTTGTAGTGTTCTGTTAACACTCAGCCTTTTCATCCAGCAAAATGCTCCCATACCAGAAAGAATGTGAGAAGGATCATCAATCCGCTCACATATATATATATATATATATATATATATATATATATATATAGGCATGTGCACAGAATAAACTAATAAAGAGGTCTGATTACCTGGTAAGATGGGGACCTAAGAACGGGGGCTTTATCCAACCAAAAGCTCTACAATGCCTCTGAACTCCTGTACCCAGAACAGAACTTATAAGAAAGTTGAAAAAACTAAAAGTTTGTTTTCTCCACATCAAAAATCTGTTGGTGCATTTGGCAAGAATTTGTATACATTTATATTTTTTGTATATACCATGTGTGAACAGCTACATAGCAAAGCTGAAACTGTTTATTCATAAACAGGTCTGTGGAAAATGGAGTAATAAATCTTGCAATATGTTCTGAAAACCTCTTAAAATATATCAGATGTTTTGACAACAGCATTGTACTTCCCAGAAAACTGAAATAATTGTTACATGGTTGGAATAGAAATGTGTATTCCTAAATGCATGCCATCTTCTATCTTAATAAAGCTACGCTATTGTGTTTCTTTGAATCACTACTGTCAGTATTATTTTTTCCACATTTGCTAATATTGACCTAGCAAAGCAAGCAGAAAATCCAAGGTCATATTGCTAAATATAAAATCCCCCCCCCCAACACCAATCTCCCAACCCAGCAAAAGTCTGAAATAAGAATTGTTTGTGGTATTGTTGGAAACTGTTCAAGATTACACCGAGAAAGTAGGCTTCCTATAGGCTGCAGAGGCATTCTTCTTGTAGACACTACAATAAATGAGCCCCAGTGTTCTGTGTTAGATGTCTAAAACTTTCTAAATCTAGACACCATTATCAATCTCTTTTGTTGGGACATGCACATATCCATTAATAAGTACATTATGGGTGATCTCACCATTGCTGGCTATGAAGTAGTACAAGGGTGATGAGTATATTTTCACAGTAGTCACTTGAAACATTTCAAGAACTTTTTCCACTCCTCTACTGCTTATCAAAATCACTTCTTCTGTGTACATCCAATAGGTGAATAGGTGCTTTTCCTAACCACAACCTATAGAGGGCTAAACAAACATTGCTTGAATAACAGTACCTGTACACAGTCCAAATTTAGCAAACTTTGGGACAGATAACAGATAAATCCAAAAACCACTGGTAAAGAGTAAACCCATTGAAACCACTTTGGGCATATGAGCAGTAGATAAGAGAAATACAATAACTGCCAATGGATCACTAATAGCATATACCTTTTCAGGCTATTCTATAGTGTAAATATATAGAAAAGTGCAGCACGGGATAATAAACCAGTGGTTTTACCAGGTGAACATAATATATAAATTTACATTAAATTGACATATGTATCATAATCAAAATATCAGGTGAAATAAAACTGTTCCTCACAGACATCAGCCAGATCCTGCACTGCCTTGGTTATGTGATTCTGTCGTTATCCACTGGTGCACAGTTCCTGTCTCAAAGGTCGCCCATTGGTGCGCTCTTGCCTCTTTGGTCATCCATTTGGTGTGCAGCACTTAGTTCCTGTTAATGAATTATGAAAGTTTCTCCTGACTGATGCCAGCTGGTCACCTGGGAATCCCTAACAGTGTTTCTGCATTTTCTACTCAGCCTGTTTTGACCCCACTGAGAAGGGCGGTCGCAGGCTTTCCGGTAAGCCTCCATTGTTTACTTTAAGGTGAAGGGCAGCACAAGCGGAGAACATAGACCCTGGTTCCTGTAGTAAAGTTTTTCCATTGGGACACCTTCACTTATGAACTTTGTTTGTCACACTTATGCACATAATTTTTTAACATATACATTTATGTATGGATTTCCCCCTTTTTTTTTTATTTATCTTTACCTGATTTTTCAACATATTTTGTTTCACCTGATATTTTGATTATGATACATATGTCACTTTAATGTAAATTTATATATTATGTTCACCGGGTAAAACCACTGGTTTATTATCCCGCGCTGCACTTTTCTATATATTTATCTTTCTGTGCCCCATATCGGGTTATAGTGCTTAGCAGCAGGATATCCTTCACGGTTTCAATGTTCAGTTATTTATATGTTTTTCATTTATCACACACCTAGCGCAATTTCTTTTCCTTATTTTTCTTCTATAGTGTAGTCACATAATCTTCCCCATGTTTCTTCTGCATTGTGCTGTCTGATAGGTGGGCGGATCAAAGTGGCAGCATGTGACCCATCCTGCAGATGTCAAAGCAGGATGAGTTTGTCCTTTGCTCGGGGCTGATCAGATGATTGATTGACAGGTCCACTTCACTCTGAAATACCCGTGGAGAGATAGCAGCTGGCAATTGGCCGACAGCTGAGCGGCCAGCTCAGAGAAGGAAGGGCTGAGCCCAGCCCTGACAGTACCCCCTCCTCAAAGACCTCTCCCCCTCAGAGGACCACCAGGCTTGAGAGGAAAACGTCTATGGAATTAATGGAAGAAGACAGGGACATGTACGTCCGAGGATGAGACCCAAGAGCATTCCTCTGGACTGTACCCCTTCCAATGCACCAGGTTAAGTATACACCCACGGAACCTATGGGAGTCAACAATGGACTGTACTTCATACTCCTCATGGTTCTCAACCTGTACAGTGTGAGGACGTGTCACTGAGGTGGTAAAGCGGATACAGACCAAAGGTTTTAATAAGGAGACATGAAATACATTCGAAATACGCATGTTAGAAGGAAGGTCTAATGCGTAAGCCACTGGGTTAATTTTGCGAAGAATATGGAAAGGCCCAATAAACCGAGGTGCGAACTTCAGTGAGGGAACACAAAGTCATAGGTTGTGAGATGACAGCCAGACCCTGTCCCCAACCTAGTAGGAAGGTGCGGGCAGGCGTCTGTGGTCAGCTTGAAGTCTGTACCTATCATTAATATGTCGCAAAGCCTCCTGGACTTGCGCCCAAGTGGAACGAAGACCACTGAGATGCTCCTCTAACGCAAGAATACTCTGCGGAACAAATGAGTCGGGCAACATGGAAGGTTGGAAACCATAGTTCGCCATATATGGGGACAATCGGGAAGCAGAATTCAAGGCATTTATATGAGCAAACTCTGCCCACGGTAATAGGTCTGACCAGTTGTTATGATGGTCAGAAATATAGCAACTGAGAACAAACACACTGATATTGCAGCTTCCACATGGAAAAATACCTATGATTGTTATGGAAGGAGACCTTGCTAAAGTGGCTATGAACAAGACGGTCCTTCAAGGAAGGAACCCGTCTAAGGGTTATCTCTGGAAATTCTTTTATATATTTCTTGGCCACTGGGTTAGCTGACAAAAGAGGCCAGAATCTATTCAAGATTCTTCTAATTTCATTGTGTTGGTTGGAATAGCGGGTAATTATTCTTACTGTGTCCACTTTTTTGGGGTTTTTTTTTTTTTAAAAGATCAAAGAGTCTCTCTTTTGGGCATTAACACGATTGTATGCTCTCTTGAGGCAAGCATGGCTGTAGCCCTGGGCGAGCAATCTTTTATATAAATCCTTAGCGGCTACTTGGAAATCCGAATCCTTACTACAGTTGCGTTTGAGTCGCAGATATTGGCTGTAAGGGATACTCTTTAATAGTGAATCTGGGTGCGAGCTATTGGCATGGAGAATTGTATTGCCCGCAGAGGGTTTTCTATAGAGTGAAGAGTCCAGTTTACTATTGACATCAATAGAGATTGTCAAATCAAGGAAGTTGATTCTGGTTTGACTGTATTCCATGGTGAATCTGAGATTAAAATCGTTTATGAAGATCAATCTCAGAAAGTCATTCAATCCTGATTCAGAGCCGGACCAAAAGATTAAAACATCATCTATATAGCGATGCCAGGAGATGACCTTCTCCAAATGATGGGCAAGGTCATCTCTGGAGAAAACGTCCTTTTCCCACCCCCTCAGGTACAGGTTGGCATACGATGGGGCACATCTGGTCCCCATCGCAACCCCCTGCACCTGGAGGTAGTGGGAAGAATCAAACAGAAAGACATTGTGTCTTAGAATGTAATTAAGGAGTTCCAGAACAAACTCATTATATTTACAAGAGGAGGGGCCTCTTTCACTTAAGTGATTTTTTACTACTTCAATGCCATTGTTGTGAGGGATAGTGTTATACAGACTTTCAATGTCAAGTGCTACAAGCCATGTACCTGAGGGAAGTGAAATACCCTTGATGGTTCTTAATAGGTCAATGGTATCCTTAACGTAGGAAAAAAGGGATATAACGTGGGGATGTAGGTAGCTATCCACCAAACTGCTTGCATTTTTGGTAAGACTGGAGCACCCTGATATTATGGGGCGTCCAGGGGGTTCCAACATCGACTTGTGTACCTTTTGGTAAGGCGTAAAAGGTAGGGATCCTTGGATCCTTTACATTTAGAAAGTTCCAGGTATTTTGATCAATGATTCCCTTATGGTAAGCTCTAAAAATAATACTGTAATATTTTGTGTAGAAGTTTTTTATTAGTGTTTTTGAAATAGGTCGGTACCAATCACGGTTTGATAGAATCTTATTGCACATATTGACATATTGTGACACCTCCATAATGACCAAATTCCCGCCTTTGTCCGCGGGTTTGATTATTAATTCCTGATTGGATTCAAGTGACTTAATTGCTGCTTTTTGTTCAACAGTTAGGTTTGAAATCCCCGAGGAGGAAAAGTGTGATTCTTCAATGGCCTGGGAGGTTTGTCTAACAAATGCCCAGATATTTGGATTGGTATTTAGAAGAGGAAAAACTCTAGATTTGGGCCTGAAGGACTGTGGAGGGGGGAAGGACACACCAGCGACAGACAAACCAGGTGAAGGGGGAAACCCGGACATGTCGTCTTCAGTGTGTCCCTCCTCCCAAAGTGCCATCAAGTCCTCCATGGCCTGCTGTTCCTCCATATTTTCTTGGTTGTTAGGAGTCTTACCATAAGGAAGTGGTTCTATTGAGGGTTTATCAAAAATAACTTTGTACAGAAGTCTACGGGCGAATAAATGGAGGTCCTTAATAAGATGGAATTTATCCATTTGGGAATCGGGACAGAAGGTTAAGCCTAATTTAAGAACCTGAACTTCTGCTTCAGTCAAAACATGGGAGGAAAGGTTAATAATAGACAATTCTTGCTTATTAGGTGTAGAGTCTGAAATGCCTTGAACTAATTCTATATTGGAACTGTCTCTTGTTCCTTCCCTAAAAAAATGGGTGCTAGTTTCGTATCCGCTGGTACTGGTGTACCTGAAGGAGAAATAATTGCATTAGCATTGCTTACCTTGGTGGTCAAGTGTAAAGGAGAGGCAGTGACCGAGGTGGAGGGTGCTGTAGAGACGATCGTGTGAGTGGCCATAAGTTGAGGGCTCTGCGGAACAAATGAGTCGGGCAACATGGAAGGGCAACATGGAAGGTTGGAAACCATAGTTCGCCATATATGGGGACAATCGGGAAGCAGAATTCAAGGCACTTATATGAGCAAACTCTGCCCACGGTAATAGGTCTGACCAGTTGTTATAATGGTCATAAATATAGCAATGTAGGAATTGCTCCAAGGACTGCTTGGCTCGTTCTGCGGCCCCATTAGACTGCGGGTGATACTCAGAGGAAAAAGCAAGCTGAATTCCCAACTTTGCACAAAAGGCTCGCCAGAACCGGGACACAAACTGACTACCCCTGTCCGAGACAATCACCTTGTGTAGCCCATGTGGGTAGCCCATGTAAGTCAAAGAGCTCCTGAGCAAAATTGGAAGCCAGTTCCTCAGAAGTGGGCAACTTCTTAAGTGGAATTCAATGGGACATTTTTGAGAACCGGTCAACCACCATAAGGATAACTGTGTTGCCTTGGGAGTTGGGTAACTCCACAATGAAATCCATAGACAGGTGGGTTCAGGGCCTCTGTCCATTGGGTATGGGTTGTAGGAGGCTAACTGGAAGATGTTGTGGAGTCTTACTCTGAGCACACACGGAACAGGCAGCTATGAAGACGGTTATATCAGCATGTAGACTGGGCCACCAGGATTGTTGGGAAATGGCCCAAAAGAGTTGATTCTTCCCAGGGTGGCCAGCAGCCTTGGGAGAATAGTAAGTCTGGAGCACGGCAGTACAGAGACTCTCTGGGACAAAGCAGCAGTCACAAGGTTTCTCAGGAGGAGCATGGACCTGAGCAGCAAGAATTTTGTCACCAAAAGGAGAAGTGAGACTGGTGAGAACCATAGCCAGAATACGATCAGGAGGAATCACAGGAACAGCAACCGACTCCACCTTGGAAATTGAGGAAAATTGTGACAAGGCGTCAGCCCTTACATTCTTAGTACCGGGTAAGAATGAGACAATGTAATTGAAACTTGACAAGAAAAGAGCCCATCGCGCCCTTCTGGGAGAGAGGAATTTAGCCTCAGACAAGAATGTGAGATTCTTATGTTCAGTAAGAATGAGAACCGGCACAGTGGTACCTTCAAGTAGAAGAATCCATTCTTTCAGGGCTAAACAGCCAACAGCTCTCTGTCACCAATCTCGTAACTGCACTCCGCAGGTGACAATTTCTTGGAAAAGTAGCCACAAGGATGCAAAGCGCTCTCAGAGGTAGGACGTTGAGACAGAAGGGCGCACACTTCAGTCTCAGAAGCATCAACCTCAAGGATAAAAGGTAACGTAGGATCAGGATGTGCCAACACGGGAGCAGAAACAAAGGCAGCCTTGAGACTCTCAAAGGCCTTAATGGACTCCAGGGATCAACTCTGTGGGTTACTGTCCTTTCTGGTCATATCAGTCAGGGGCTTGACCAGAGATGAGAAGTTATGAATAAACTTCCCGATAATAGTTGGCAAAGCCCAGGAAACACTGCAGAGGACGTAAACCCACGAGTCGGGGTCAATGTAGGACTGCAGAAAGTTTCTCTGGATCGAAAAACCAGCAGTGGAATTGACATAACCCAGGAATTTAACCTGTTCACGATGGAACTCGCACTTCTCCAATTTACAATAGAGATTGTTCTCTCTTAGTTTCTGAAGCACACGACAGACATCTGTGTGGTGGCTCTCCAGGGACTTGGAAAATATGCGGATATCATCGAGATAAACCACCACACATAACTGCAACAAATCTCGGAGGACATCGTTAATGAATTCCTGGAAAACTGCCGGGACATTACAAAGGCCAAAAGGCATTACGGGGTACTCATAATGGCCTGTTCTGGTATTAAACACAGTTTTCCACTCATTGCGCTCCTTAATCCTCACGAGATTGTATGCCCCTCTCAAATCAAGCTTCGTGAAAACCGTTGCTCCCTTGAGGCGGTCAAATAACTCCGTAATCAATGGAATCGGATAGACATTCTTAATCGTGAAACGATTAAGACCCCTATAATCAATACAAGGTCTAAGTTCACCACCTCAGTTCTTTTTCTTCACAAAGAAGAAACCAGCACCAGCAGGGGACGAGGATTTGCAGATGAAACCTGGAGAAAGTGCGTCTGCAACATACTCCTCCGTGGCCTTATCCTCCAAGACCGAGAAAGGATAAACTCGGCCACGAGGGGGTATGGCACCAGGTTGAAGGCCAATTATGCAATCATATGGCCTGTGTGGAGGCAAACTACGGGCTTGACTTTTGTCAAAAACATCTCTAAAACTGCGGTACTCCTCCAGCAGGGAGGAGAGTGAAGAGGTGCACAGGACCTTGGCTACCTTCTGGAAGCATGTCTTACTGCATTGTGGTGACCAGGAGAGAACCTCAGCATGGAGCCAATCAAAAGAGGAGTTGTGCCTCTGTAACCAAGGATAACCAATAACCAACAGAAACTTGAGTGAGGAGAGGAAGGAGAGGTGAGGAAATAACTTAGAATGGCATTATTTCATGGTGAAGAGCCCCTACGACCATGGACAACGGAACCATCTCATGAGTTACATGGGCAGGCTGTAGGGGTCTCCTGTCAAGAGCCTCAATGGCAAGTGGAGTGTCACGCAACTGCAGCGGAATCAAGTGCTTCGATACAAAGGCAGCATCAATGAACAGGCCTGCAGCCCCAGAGTCGATTAGAGCCTGTATCTCGACAGACGACTCAAGAAAGGGTGACTGAAAACCAGGGGCTTATCCTTCTGGATAACTGGGGATGAAACAACGCCACCTAAGGTCTGTCCGTGACAGGACCTCAAGGTTCGTGCATTCTCTGGATGGGTAGGACAAGACTTCAAAAAGTGACCTGCCTGGCCACAATAAAGGCACAATCTCTCTCTCCTTCTAAAGGTTCTCTCATCCGCAGAGAGACACGTGGAGCCCAAGTGCAGGGGTTCATCTTCACTGACCAATTCGGTACCAGGAGGCATGGGAGCATGGGAGGTGAGGGAGGCACGAGTGGGACTGCAAAGCTCGAAGGCAACAATACATGAGGCTTCTGCAAGTGCTCCTTAAAAGAGAGTATTTCTCTGAGTCTGGAGTCAATGAGGATGGCAAACGTGATCAACTTCTCCAGCTCAGTGGGTATATCTCGGGCTGCTATCTCATCCTTGATGGAATCCGAGAGACCATGAGAAAAAGCAGCCAGGAGGGCCTCATTGTTCCAAGCAACCTCTGCTGCCAGAGTACGGAATTCAATGGCGTAGTCGGCAAAAGTCCTCATACTCTGTTTGATGGACATGAGGCACTTAGAAGCACAAGAGGAGTGTGCGGGAACGTCAAATACCCTTTTAAAGGAGGCCAAAAACTCAGGGTAACTCAAGACAACAGATTTTTGTGTCTCCCATAGAGGGTTTGCCCAGGCCAAGGCTCTCTTAGAAAGCAAAGATATCACGAAACCTACTATGCTTCTGTCCGTGGGAATTGCCTGGGGCAGCATCTCAAAGTATATCTCAACCTGGTTGAGAAACCCTCTGCATTGTACTGGGTCACCCCCAAAACTCTGGTGAAGCGGAGCGGAACCAGACATACCTCTTATAGATGTAATACTCGAGGTGGGTGCCTGCACAGAGACTGGCACAGCAGCAGGGATGGCCTGCAACTCAGGTTGTACTGGAGCAGCCACAGTGAGAGATGCCAGGTGAGCCGTGCCACTCAGGAGCGTTTGTAACGCCATGGCAAACTGATCCATGCGGTGATCTTGCTCATCCACTCTGGAAAAAATATTACCAACAACTGGATTGACTGTATCTTCTGAACTCATGGCCTTCGCCTACTGTCAGAAACCATGAAATCAGACCGAGAGAGAAGTACAGTTAAATCACACTTGTTTAATAATAAAAATAAATAGAACAAACATAGTCAAAACATAGCCAGAGTTCAGGAACCGGAACGGATAGTCAGACAAGCCAAATGTCAGGAAGCAGGAGATGAGCGTAGTAAAACAGCAAGCAGGATCTGGAGCCAGAAGGGATGTCAGTCAAGCAAGTCTTTTAACAGGAATGCAGGAGAGCGTCTCTGTGATGTTGACTAAGACGAAGGCAGAGATCCTCTGGGCTGGACAGCCTAAGTAGGCAGGACTGACAAGCAGCATATCATCAACAGCTGAGTACCTGGGGAGAGATAGGAGCTGGCAATTAGCCGACAGCTGAGCAGCCAGCTCAGAGAAGGAAGGGCTGAGCCCAGGCCTGACAGTTTTTTTCATAATTGTCGCTCTTTTTTTGTTTATAACGCAAAAAATAAAAACCGCAGAGATGATCAAATACCACCAAAAGAAAGCTCTGTTTGTGGTTAAAAAGGATGTCAATTTTGTTTGGGTACAGTGTCGCACGACCATGCAATTTTCAGTTAAAGCTACGCGTTGCCTTATCGCAAAAAAAAATGCTCTGGTCATTGAGCAGCCAAATCTTCCGGGGCTGAAGTAGTTAAATAAGATTGGTCCCAGCACAGAATCCTGTGGGACCCCACTATCCACCCCTGACCATTCCGAGTAGTCCCCATTTATCATCACCCTCTAAACTCGCCCTTGTAGCCAGTTTTCAATCCATGTACTCACGGCTATGGTCAATGCCAGTGGACCTTATTTTGTAAAGTAAACGTTTATGGGGAACTGTGTCAAATGCTTTTGCAAAGTCCAGATACACCACGTCTACGGGCCTTCCTTTATCTAGATGGCAACTCACCTCCTCATAGAAGGTGAATAGATTGGTTTGGCAAGAACGATTCTTCATGAATCCATGCTGATTACTGCTAATGATACTGTTCTTACTAAAATCTTGTATATAGTCCATTATCATCCCCTCCAAGAACTGGTATACTATTGATGTTAGGCTCAGTACAGGTCACAATTACAGGTCAGTAATTCCAAGGGTTGTATTTTGGGCCCTTTTTACATATTGGTGCTACATTGGCTTTTCTCCAATCAGCAGGTACCATTCCAGATGATTGGAGTAGTTGTAAGTGCATTGTATGAAGTAAGGGATGTGAGTTTGTTAAGCTGATTAACCCCTGTACGATTGGAGGCTTCTTCTTCTCTTTTGTTGCCTATGAGCTGTGTGAAGATGTCCCAGGAGGGGAACCTAATCGCTCTAAGAGCAACTGAGGATCATTATCTGGTGCATGAGATTGATCTCTGTTTATGCTTATTGACCCTTATGTGGGTCTAGGATGAAGGTGAGTTTGCATTTCACCTGGTGAATGGAGCACTGGCTGTGAAGTGGCGAAACACTGTGTGTGAATAAATGAAGCACTTTAAGGATTTAAGACTTTATTCTGCACATTTTTATATGAAGAATCACTAATAGAGCATGTTTTAAGAGGACTTTTTGGGACTTTGCACACTTTGATTATTCCCATTCATTTTTATCAGCTTTCACTGATTTACGCTTGCATTTGCACTTGAAAGGAGTTGTTAAGGCAGAAGGTTTTTTATCTTAATGCATTCTATGCATTAGGATGAAAAACCTTCTGTGTGTAGCAGCCTCGCCAGCACCCCCTAAGTACCTACCTAAAGTCCTTCTCTCTCCAGCAATGTCCACGATCCCCTTAGCCATCCAGTACACTGGCTGTGATAGGGCACCAGCGCTATTGGCTCCCGCGGCTGTCAACCAAAGTCAGCCAATCAGGGGAGAGAGGGGGTGGGGCCAGGGCGGGGCTCCGTGTTTGAATGGATACATGGAGCTCTGACTCGGCTTGAGTGACAACCTGTAGCAAGCTGCTGGCTGAGGGGCATTGAAAGGAGGGAGGGGCCAGGAGTAGCAAAGAGGGACCCAAGAAGAGGAGGATCTGGGCTGCTCTGTGCAAAACCAACTGCACAGAGGAGGTAAGTATAACATGTTTGTTATTTTTTTTTTTTAAGCGAGCCTTTACAATCACTTTAACTCATTTTGGTATGATATGAAATGGTAATTTTTCTTACATATTTATCTATTTTAACTTATTTTAGTTTACTTTTTTTTGCATTTATTTTTTAAATGATATTCTGTTGATTTGAATCACTATTTGGGCAGCACTATCACATATTATCTATTCATACATACATTTAAACATCCTTCTTTGTTTTTTTATAGTCACACAAAAGTATTCCATTGAAAATCAGTTGTAGTGGTTGTAAACCCCATTCATGAAATTTGACCTAAGCACATATATATGTAGTGTTTACGGATCTCTCTCCAAAGCTCTAAGTGCCGTTTCTCTCTGGTGCTTCATTCCTCTGTTATCAACATGAGTCACTTCTGACAAGTTCTTCGACACATGAGATAACAGTAGCTGGAAATTTGTGTTGGGGAGGGAGCTTAGAGGGAGATAAGAGGGAGCTTCTCTATTCAGACTACATCTATGCATGTTCCTTTGTTCCTCTGCCTGTGTGGAGGGGGGTCCCTTTTCTCCAATCAGCTCTTACACAGTGTAAGTTCAAACTCCCTACCCACCCCTTTGTGCTGCTAAAAGAGGAAGAAAGATTTCTAACATGATCTGCACTTTCCAAAGAGTGTAGAAAGGGGAAGACAGCAGATATACAAATACAACTGATGTAGGGAGATTTGTTTCATCTCTGTGTATCATCTGAGGCTATTCACTTCTCTATATGTGCGGGTTTACAACCACTTTAAGGGAATTCTGTTGCCACTGTTGCAAGTACTTTTGCCAAAATGAACATGATTTTCTTAAAAAAAATTTTTTTAAAATTTATTTAGTAATATCTATTTTTTTTCACCTAACTTTGAGAGAAACCTGGTGTATAGAATGTGTGCATATGTAACACCTATCTTATCTTCGTAAGAGTAAAAGTTGTTGTACTTATTTGACAATAATATATATTCTATTTTAATACACACCATACTTCTATTTTAATCCAAATTTCATCTATATTGCTGTTTATGTAAGGATTTTTTTAATATATTCTAAGTACATGAAACTTACCAAACTTAGACATGTTGGATTTGTTTTACAGGGGTTAGGCAAATCTCCACAAGCACTCCAAATTGTTTTGCTCCACAAAGGTACAAGAAACTGTTAACTGTTAAGGAAAATCCTCACTTCTCATCTAATAAAATAACATAGTAGAGCCATCAGAATTTCCATTCTAAGTGACCTTTATTGCACCAGGAAAAGGTTATATTACAGCTTAAATACATCTCTTTTTAACGCCATATTCATTTGACAGAACCAGAACCTAATCAATGAAGTACATGCTCCAGCCAGAGCAGAGGGGCAGTCTTGTGGGGCCATGGATTTTATGAACTCAATATCAAAAGCTTATAGGTAAAGCCATTAAAGCTGAAACCCACCAATGAATAAATCAGAATATGGATGACTCAACATAAAGATTTTTGCAGATCAAATAAGTGTTCTTTAGAAAAAAGGATGAAAAGCATTGGTATGTTTAATAGACATAGTCAATACCAATACATAATACTTTAATAGCACATTTTACACCCAGTCATTTCTTCAATAATTCCTGAGTAATACATATACACCTGTAAAATATGGGTCTACATTTTATAGTGTTAAAATAATGATGTGAATTTTCCTAGATTTCACCTGCAGGAGGCAGAGCTGCTTCTAATTTGGGATGCTGTTTACTGTGATTTTCCTTTTGCAATATAAATGGAAAAGCTGATTAGAAAAGGGCATCCTGCCCTTCTTATTTTCTGAGTCATAATGTGCTGTATTCATTTAGAAGATTTTTACAAGTGAGTTCACAATAGTGTTTATGTAATTCTTATTTTTTTTTTTTACTAACATCTCAATAACTGTGTTTAAGTGACAGATGTTCTATACAGATGCTAGTTAAGATTTCAGAAACTAGTCATTATTTTATGTCACTCAGAAATCGCTACTCCAAAATATCAAGTCTTACTTACTAAAGGAATTGAGAATGTTCACAGAATTTTGTCTAGCGGCATTCAAAATGCTAGTACCACCCAGACTCTTATACCTATTTAGAATCCTCCCAATCTGCATCCCCAAATATTACTTTAGCTCCCTGCATACCATACTGAACAGATATGTTTTAGAGGAAAAAACCCTTGTTGTGCATACAAAACAGATCCATAGGGGGCTCACCCCCCCAGACCTGAAGGACTATTACCACTCCTCTATATTGTCACAACTGAAAGACTGGTTCCATACATACCGGTATTTACAAATAGCCCACTGCCTTCAAAACAAAATACGCACATCCATACCTCCATACCTCAAGGAGTCTGGGTGTACTTAAAACCAACCACAAACCTGACTAAGGGTATATCACTAGTCTATTCTACTCCCGGGGGAAAAAAAAAATTCACCAAACTCTACCCAATGTATAAATGGGAACACGAGCTTCGCAAAAACTACACCACAAATCAGTGGAAGTTAGCATTTAATTCTATGTACAAGGCTACTTCTAACACAACCCTGTGGAAAATATCCCAAAAGTTGACCCAGAGGTGGTATCTAACCCTCTCAATCTTAGCCAAATTTAAGGGAAACTCCTCCCCGAAATGTTGGAGAGGGTATGACCAAGAGGGTACGTTGATATTCATATTATGGATATGTCCTATTTTGACAACATTTTGGTCAGACCTATTTTCGATATTATAAGCGTTGTTGATTTTCCCATCCTACTATCTGCCGACCTAGCGCTACTCAACCTGATCATCTAATGTGTTCCTCCTGCAAAACGCAAAGTGACCACACACATTCTACTTGCTGCCAGATTATCAATATCCAGACTCTGGAAATCAACAATACTTCTGACACTGATAGATGTCATTAAAACAACACAGACACATCACACTTATGAACTATTGATTATGACTAATAGGCATAATTATCTATGCAAAAAGAAAATATGGGCCCCATGGTCAACATGGTATAAGAAATATAAAAAGATGTTAGCAAATTGCTTTATAACTTTGCTGAAACAACTTTTTATATTTATTACTGAAAGTGTTGTTGATGTCTACACACCTTCTTAAGGCTGTGTTAAAAACTCTTCTTTCTTGATTTTTGGATAGTCACAGGGATGGATCTTGTTATTGTTACTCTTCCATTTTTTTTAAATTTCTTGTCCTTTTGTATTGTGAGCATTTTCAAAACTTGAGATGTGTACTGCTTACCCTTTTTTTCTTGATTTATTGTTAACTTCATAAAAAAACAATAAAAACCTATTGAAAAGAAAATGTACAGAATTTTAAATAATGTATTTTTTATAGTACATAGCTATATAGTATTTAAGAAGAGCTATAGGCAAACAACTATATAGTTAGTTGGAATACATATTTGTTATCAGTTTTATCTGCTAAAAGATATGTAATTATGGTCATCTGCCCTTGAGCATTACTTACCACTAAGGATGAGCTTCGTGTTCGAGTCGAACCCATGTTCGACTCGAACATCCTGTGTTCGGTCGTTCGCCGAATTACGAATGATATGGGCCGTTCGCGCCAAATTCGAACGGCCCATAATTCACTGCGGCATCGCAGTGCATTGATGGCTGATGATTGGCCAAGCATGCACTATGACCCGTATGCTTGGCCAATCACAGTGCTGTCTGAACAGAGAGCCGTAATTGGCCAAAGCCAAGGAGGCTTTGGCCAATTATGGCTCAGGGGGTTCAGTACACGCCCCACACTATATAAGGCTGCCTGCACGGCGGCCCTGTGTAGTGTGTTCTGGCGTTCAGATAGAGAGATAGAGAGATAGAGAGAGACAGACAGTGTCATTTGATTTAAGTTAGATAGAGTAGGCAGGTCGAGTCAGTTAGCTGCAGTTACAGTGTATTGTGTATATATATTCATCCCACGTGTTGTGTGTGTATATATATATATATATATATACACAATGTATTCAGTTTTGCTAGATCCTGTTCTTCTCTTCCTAATATACTGACAGGCAGGCAGGTGTTTTTACAGTATTTCCAGCTACTGTACTGTGTACCCTGCACAGTCTCAACTACAGTATAGCAACCTGCAGCCAGGTGCTTGTGTAGGCTGGTTGAAGTATTTCCAGCTACTGTACTGTGTACCCTGCACAGTCTCACCTACAGTACAGAAACCTGCAGCCAGGTGCTTGTGTAGGCTCATTGAAGTATTTCCAGCTACTGTACTGTGTACCCTGCACAGTCTCACCTACAGTAAAGCTACCTGCAGCCAGGTGCTTGTGTAGGCTCATTGGAGTATTTCCAGCTACTATACTGTGTACCCTGCACAGTCTCACCTACAGTACAGAAACCTGCAGCCAGGTGCTTGTGTAGGCTCATTGAAGTATTTCCAGTTACAGTACTGTGTACCCCACACAGTCTCACCTACAGTAGAGCTACCTGCAGCCAGGTTCTTGTGTAGGCTCTTGACGTATTTCCAGTTACTGTACCGTGTACCCTGCACAGTTGCACCTACAGTATAGCTACCTGAAGACAAGTGCAGGTGTTATCATACTAATAATGCTACAGGCAGGCAGTTGATTCTGCTAGCTGCAATATAATCAGTATATGTATTAATATATCCCAGTTTTGTGCAGCTCACTGCAGGCCAATAGTATGTCTGGAAGGCCAACAAGGAGAGGCAGACAGTCACAAGCCAATAAAAGAGGGCAAGCAGGCTCTGTGTCTAGAGGCAATAGTGCTGGTCGTGGAGACAGTGCATCCTCATCAGCATGTGGCCATGGGACACGCTTGGCCTTTTTTTCGGCAGCTGGCCATGCTGAGCCGCAACATGCGGAAGACTTGGTCGAGTGGATGACCAAGCTGTCCTCATCCTCCTCATCCTCTCTCACCCAGGCTCAGGGTACTTTGGCAAAGCAGTTGCCAATGCGGCCTCTTCCCTCGGCTCAATGGCATCAGTGACTCCTTCCCTAGCCCCACCATGTCCTCCTGAGGAGTCCCTTGAACTGTTTGACCACAGTGTTGGGTACATGCTCCAGGAGGATGCCCAGCGTTTTGAAGGCTCTGATGATGATACTGAGCTAGAAGAAGGCAGTAACGTGAGCACGGACAGAGGGGGTGCCCAAGAAGGACAGCAATCTGGCAGTCATGTTCCCCCTGCTGCAGCATACTGCCAGGTTTGCTCCAGTGATGAGGAGGGAGGGGATGATGAGGTCACTGACTCAACATGGGTGCCTGATAGGAGAGAGGAGGAGGAGGCACATCACCAACAAGGCAGGATGCCCTCCAGGCGCCGGCCTAAGGGCAGCACACTGACTGCATCACACCGCAGAGCTCTGCATGTGCAGAGCGCTGCTGTCTCTGCGCGTTATTCCAAAAGTTCTTTGGTGTGGGCCTTTTTTGAGAGGAGTGCATCAGATCGCACCGCTGCTATTTGCAACATATGTCTCAAGCGTATCTTGCGTGGCCAAAACATCTCCCGTTTGGGCACCACATGCTTGACCAGACATATGTTGACCTGCCATGCAGTTCATTGGCAAGCGTACCTAAAAGACCCACACCAAAGAACAAAGAGAACCTCTCCTTGCTCCTCATCAGCTGGGATCCCCAACCCCACTATACCTTTAGTCCTCTCTGAGACCTGCACTGAGAGGAATGTAGGTGTAAAATTAGGTGTGTCACAGCCAAGTACTTGCGGGCAATCTGCTATTGTTACACCAACATCAGATTGTACCAGGCAAATTTCCCTGCCCCAGCTGCTACACCGCAGAAAGAAGTTCGCTCCCAGCCATCCGCATGCCCAGTGGTTGAATGCTAGCTTGGCAAAATTGCTAGTACTTCAACTGCTACCTTTTCAGTTGGTAGACTCTGCCCCTTCCGTGAGTTTGTGTGTGCGGTTCCTCAGTGGCAGGTTCCCAAACACCACTTTTTCTCACGGAAGGCAATTCCGGCATGTGGAAGACAATGTCTTGGCATCGCTGGACAGGGCGGTCAGCGGTAAAGTGCATATTACCGCTGACTCATGGTCCAGCAGGCATGGACAGGGACGTTACCTAAGTTTCACGGTGCATTGGGTGACTCTGCTGGCAGCTGGGAAGGATGCAGGACAAGGTGCAGTAGTGTTGGAGGTTGTTCTGCCACCACGCCTCCAAAATGCCACCACTGGTGATTCTGACACACCTCTCTCCTCCACCCCCTCCTCTTCTTCTTCCTCCATGGCCTCTTCCTGTGCTTTGTCCTCAGAACCAGTGGTACTCTGTAGGCGTTCAAGGGGCTACGCAAGTACGCAAGCCAAAAGATACCATGCGGTGCTTGAGCTGGTGTGCTTGGGGGACAGGAGCCACACTGGGACAGAGGTTCTGTCAGCTCTGTAGGGGCAGGTTCAGAGGTGGTTGACGCCACACCAACTTAAGGCAGGAATGGTGATTTGTGACAATGGTACCAACCTCCTCTCCGCCCTCCGACGGGGACAAATGACCCATGTGCCCTGTTTGGCTCTTGTCCTTAACTTGGTGGTGCAGCGGTTCTTGGGCAGGTACCCAGGCTTACAGGATGTCCTGAGGCAGGCCAGGAAAGTCTGTGTGCATTTCCGCAGGTCATATAATGCCAATGCTCGGCTGGCAGACCTCCAAAAGGAATTTAACCTGCCCAAGAACCGCCTAATCTGTGACATGCCCACCAGGTGGAACTCAATGTTAGCCATGCTGCACCGGCTGCACACGCAGCAGAGGGCCATCAATGAGTACCTGTGCGACTATGGCACCAGGATAGGGTCTGGGGAGCTTGTTTTTTTTTCCCCACGCCAGTGGGCCATGATCAGGGATGCATGCACTGTCCTGTCACTATTTGAGGAGGCCACGAGGATGGTGAGCAGTGACAGTGCATGCATCAGTGACACTGTTCCCCTTGTCCACCTGTTGGAGCACACAATGCATGGAATAATGGACAGGGCACTTGAGGCAAAACAGAGGCAGGAAGAGGAGGACTTCCTTAGCTCTCAAGGCTCCCTTTATCCAGACAGTGTTCCTGCGTGCCCCCGATCACACAGGAAGAGGAGGAGGAGGAAGAGGATTGTGTCAGCATGGAGGTGGAGCCTGGCACTCAGCATCAGCAGCAATCTTTAGGGGTTCATTTACAGTCCCAAGAAACCCATGGACTTGTACGTGGCTGGGAGGAGGTGGCTGCGGATCATGTCGTCCTTAATGACCCAGAGGACTCCGGACCGAATGCCTCAGCAAACCTACGCTGCATGGCCTACCTGATCCTGCAAAGCCTGCGGAAGGATCCTCGTTAGGGATGAGCCGAACACCCCCCTGTTCGGTTCGCACCAGAACATGCGAACAGGAAAAAAGTTCGTTCGAACATGCGAACACCGTTAAAGTCTATGGGACACGAACATGAATAATCAAAAGTGCTAATTTTAAAGGCTTATATGCAAGTTATTGTCATAAAAAGTGTTTGGGGACCTGGGTCCTGCCCCAGGGGACATGGATCAATGCAAAAAAAAGTTTTAAAAACGGCCGTTTTTTCAGGAGCAGTGATTTTAATAATGCTTAAAGTCAAACAATAAAAGTGTAATATCCCTTTAAATTTCGTACCTGGGGGGTGTCTATAGTATGCCTGTAAAGGGGCGCATGTTTCCTGTGTTTAGAACAGTCTGACAGCAAAATGACATTTTGAAGGAAAAAACTCATTTAAAACTACCCGCGGCTATTGCATTGCCGACAATACACATAGAAGTTCATTGATAAAAACGGCATGGGAATTCCCCAAAGGGGAACCCCGAACCAAAATTAAAAAAAAAAAATGACGTGGGAGTCCTCCTAAATTCCATACCAGGCCCTTCAGGTCTGGTATGGATATTAAGGGGAACCCCGGCCAAAATTTAAAAAAAAAAATGACGTGGGGTTCCCCCTAAATTCCATACCAGACCCTTCAGGTCTGGTATGGATTTTAAGGGGAACCCTGCGCCAAAAAAAAAAAAAAAAAAACGGCGTGGGGTCCCCCCAAAAATCCATACCAGACCCTTATCCGAGCACGCAACCTGGCAGGCCACAGGAAAAGAGGGGGGGACGAGAGTGCGGCCCCCCCTCCCTCCTGAACCGTACCAGGCCACATGCCCTCAACATTGGGAGGGTGCTTTGGGGTAGCCCCCCAAAACACCTTGTCCCCATGTTGATGAGGACAAGGGCCTCATCCCCACAACCCTGGCCGGTGGTTGTGGGGGTCTGCGGGCGGGGGGCTTATCGGAATCTGGAAGCCCCCTTTAACAAGGTGACCCCCAGATCCCGCCCCCCCCCCTGTGTGAAATGGTAAGGGGGTACATAAGTACCCCTACCATTTCACGAAAAAAGTGTCAAAAATGTTAAAAATGACAAGAGACAGTTTTTGACAATTCCTTTATTTAAATGCTTCTTCTTTCTTCTATCTTCCTTCATCTTCTGGTTCTTCTGGCTCTTCTGGTTCTTCTGGTTCTTCCTCCGGCGTTCTCGTCCAGCATCTCCTCCGCGGCGTCTTCTGTCTTCTTCTCCTCGAGCCGCTCCACACCCATGGCATGGGGGGGAGGCTCCCGCTCTTCTCTTCTTCTCTTCTTCTCTTCTTCTCTTCTTCATTTTCTTCTCCGGGCCGCTCCGCAATCCATGCTGGCATGGAGGGAGGCTCCCGCTGTGTGACGGCGCTCCTCGTCTGACAGTTCTTAAATAACGGGGGGGCGGGGCCACCCGGTGACCCCGCCCCCCTCTGACGCACAGTGACTTGACGGGACTTCCCTGTGGCATTCCCCGTGACGTCACAGGGAAGTCCCGTCAAGTCACCGTGCGTCAGAGGGGGGCGGGGTCACCGGGTGGCCCCGCCCCCCCGTTATTTAAGAACTGTCAGACGAGGAGCGCCGTCACACAGCGGGAGCCTCCCTCCATGCCAGCATGGATTGCGGAGCGGCCCGGAGAAGAAAATGAAGAAAAGAAGAAGAGAAGAAGAGAAGAAAAGAAGAAAAGAAGAAGAGAAGAGCAGGAGCCTCCCCCCCATGCCATGGGTGCGGAGCGGCCCGAGGAGAAGAAGATAGAAGACGCCGCGGAGGAGATGCTGGACGAGAACGCCGGAGGAAGAACCAGAAGAGCCAGAAGAGCCAGAAGAACCAAAAGAACCAGAAGATGAAGAAAGATAGAAGAAGCATTTAAATAAAGGAATTGTCAAAAACTGTCTCTTGTCATTTTTAACATTTTTGACACTTTTTCGTGAAATGGTAGGGGTACTTATGTACCCCCTTACCCCTTACCATTTCACACAGGGGGGGGCGGGATCTGGGGGTCACCTTGTTAAAGGGGGCTTCCAGACTCCGATAAGCCCCCCGCCCGCAGACCCCCACAACCACCAGCCAGGGTTGTGGGGATGAGGCCCTTGTCCTCATCAACATGGGGACAAGGTGTTTTGGGGGGCTACCCCAAAGCACCCTCCCAATGTTTTGGTTCGGGGTTCCCCTTTGGGGAATTCCCATGCCGTTTTTATCAATGAACTTCTATGTGTATTGTCGGCAATGCAATAGCCGCGGGTAGTTTTAAATGAGTTTTTTCCTTCAAAATGTCATTTTGCTGTCAGACTGTTCTAAACACAGGAAACATGCGCCCCTTTACAGGCACACTATAGACACCCCCCAGGTACGAAATTTAAAGGGATATTACACTTTTATTGATTGACTTTAAGCATTATTAAAATCACTGCTCCTGAAAAAACGGCCGTTTTTAAAACTTTTTTTTGCATTGATCCATGTCCCCTGGGGCAGGACCCAGGTCCCCAAACACTTTTTATGACAATAACTTGCATATTAGCCTTTAAAATTAGCACTTTTGATTTCTCCCATAGACTTTTAAAGGGTGTTCCGCGGCATTCGAATTTGCCGCGAACACCCCAAATTGTTCGCTGTTCGGTGAACTAGCGAACAGCCAATGTTCAAGTCGAACATGAGTTCGACTCGAACTCGAAGCTCATCCCTAATCCTCGTATTCGTGGTATCAAGGAGAGGGATCAATACTGGCTGGGAACCCTCCTTGATCCACGTTACATGGGTAAGGTTGCGGTCCTTATCTTGCCATTGCAGAGGGAGCAGAGGATGAAACATCTTTGGGAGGCCTTGCAGAAAGGTCTGTGCAACGTGTTCCCAGAGACTGGGTGGTTATAAACTCCTGTTCCTGTACAACGTGTTGCTGAGGCTTCAGTCAGTCAAAGAAGGAGTGGTGGAGAAGGTGGCCGTCTGAACGATGCGTTCAGACAATTTTTTAGTCTGCAGCCCCAAGGTATGATTGGTTCCAGCAACCATCACCAGCGTCTGTTTTACATGGTGCAGGAATACCTAGGGGCAAGATCTGACTTGGACACCTTTCCCACCGAAAATCCTCTGGGTTACTGGGTCTTGAGGATGGATCACTGGCCAGAGCTTGCACAGTATGCAATTGAGCTACTGGCCCGTCCTGCATCCAGCGTTCTTTCGGAACGCACATTCAGTGCTGCTGGAGGCTTTGTAACCGATCACAGGGTGCGTCTGTCCACCGACTCGGTCGATCGACTGACCTTCATAAAAATTAATCAGTTTGGATCACCACCAGCTACCAAGCACCTGATGCTGATGTAATCGAATAATTTTTTTGGAAATGTCAGATCCCTTCAAAGACTGCCTATGCTGATGCTGAGTGACTATCCTGTTATGCTTAGTAATTATCCTCTTCCTCCTCAATGATCATGCTGATAGCTTGTAAGAACATTTTTGGTTCTGGGCGCTGCCACCAGTGGCCCAATTTTTCAGCCCCTGTTTAACAGGGGCGTGTAATTACAATTTTTGATGCAATTCTTTGCAGCAGGGCTCGTTCCTGTGCTCCAACTAGAGTAACTGTGAGGGGTTGCAGTGTTGTGGCACCAGCACCAGTGCCTAAGGCCCAATTTTTTAGCCCCTGTTTAACAGGGGCGTGTAATTACAATTTTTGATGCAATTCTTTGCAGCAGGGCTAATTCCTGCGGTCCAACTAGAGTATCTGTGAGGGGTTGCAGTGTTGTGGCACTAGTGCCTAAGGCCCACTTTTTCTGCCCCTGTTCAACAGGGACATGTAATTAGAATTCTTGATCTAATATTTCACAGCAGGGCCCATTCCTGCGCCCACCAAGAGTAACTGTGAGGACTTAGTGTTGTGGCACCAGCACAACCACCACCACCACCAAAGGCCCAATTTTTCTGCCCCTGTTCAACAGGGGCATGTAATTACAATTCTTGATCTGATATTTCACAGCAGGGCCCTGTGAGGGCTTACAGCGTTGTGGCAACACCAACACCTAAGGCCCAAATTTCTGCTGAGTATATAGGGCAGGCCCCTACTTTCAAACATCCAACTTACAAATGACTCCTAGTTGCAAACCGAAGGAGACAACAGGAAGTGAGATGAAATCTACCCCTAGGAAGGGAAATTCTCTCCTGTAAAAGTTAATATGGGAAAAATGTGACTCCTCTTCACTGATGCTTTATCACCAATCCTTGTTTCACTAAAAACCCCAAATTTTCAAAAAAACATTTGTCATTGGGACAAAAAGTGAGGTGAAATCTTCTGAAGAGGGACACAGACAGCAAAACAAATGTCACAGGGGTGATAACCCTTCCCTATGTTTTCCAAAAAGCTTAAAATTGATTTTTTTTTGCTGGAGCAAAAAGGGTGTGGGGTTCCCCTTAATATCCATACAAGACCCAAAGGGCCTGGTAATGGACTGGAGGGTACCCATGCCATTTGTCTCACTGATTGTCATCCATATTGCCAGGACCCAACATTACATTAAAGCCGCAGTTTTAAATGACTTTTATTCCTTTAAAAATGTCATTTTGTGCAGGGACTGTCCTAAGCACGGGAAACACGCGCCACTTTACAGGCATACTATAGACACCCCCCAGGTACGATATTTAAAGGAATATTTATTTACTTTAAGCATCATTAAAATCACTGCTCCCGAAAAAATGGCCGTTTTTAAAACTTTTTTTGCATTGATATATGTCCCCTGGGGCAGGACCCGGGGCCCCAAACCCTTTTTAGGACAATACCATGCAAATTGGCCTTTAAAATTAGCACTTTTGATTTCGAAATTTCGAGTCCCATAGACGTCGATGGGGTTCTAACGTTCGTGCAAATTTTCAGTCCGCTCGCAGGGTCTGGTGCGAACCGAACCGGGGGAGGGTTCGGCTCCCTACTTACCACTGCCAGAAAGCATAGCCACCTACTTTTTCTCCCTACTACAGTTAAACTCATACAGCTTTGTCAAGGACCTGCTTCATTCTGTGATTTTATAATCAAAGAGCAACAGCACACCAATAGGACAATTACTCTGCTCTCTTCTGTCAGTAAGCTAGTAAGCTCTCTGTGTTACATAGTTACATAGTTACATAGTAGGTGAGGTTGAAAAAAGACACAAGTCCATCAAGTCCAACCTATGTGTGTGAATATGTGTCAGTATTACATTACATATCCCTGTATATTGCGGTCATTCAGGTGATTATCTAATAGTTTCTTGAAGCTATCAATGCTCCCCGCTGAGACCACCGCCTGTGGAAGGGAATTCCACATCCTTGCCACTCTTACAGTAAAGAACCCTCTACGTAGTTTAAGGTTAAACCTCTTTTCTTCTAATTGTAATGAGTGGCCACGAGTCTTATTAAACTCTCTTCTGCGAAAAAGTTTTATCCCTATTGTGGGGTCACCAGTACAGTATTTGTAAATTGAAATCATATCCCCTCTCAAGCGTCTCTTCTCCAGAGAGAATAAGTTCAGTGCTCGCAACCTTTCCTCATAACTAAGATCCTCCAGACCCTTTATTAGCTTTGTTGCCCTTCTTTGTACTCGCTCCATTTCCAGTACGTCCCTCCTGAGGACTGGTGCCCAGAACTGGACAGCATACTCCAGGTGCGGCCGGACCAGAGTCTTGTAGAGCGGGAGAATTATCGTTTTATCTCTGCAGTTGATCCCCCTTTTAATGCATGCCAATATTCTGTTTGCTTTATTAGCAGCAGCTTGGCATTGCATGCCATTGCTGAGCCTATCATCCACTAGGACCCCCAGGTCCTTTTCCATCCTAGATTCCCCCAGAGGTTCTCCCCCCAGTGTATAGATTGCATTCATATTTTTGCCACCCAAATGCATTATTTTACATTTTTCTACATTGAACCTCATTTGCCATGTAGTCGCCCACCCCATTAATTTGTTCAGGTCTTTTTGCAAGATTTCCACATCCTGCGGAGAAGTTATTGCCCTGCTTAGCTTAGTATCGTCTGCAAATACAGAGATTGAACTGTTTATCCCATCCTCCAGGTCGTTTATGAACAAATTAAATAGGATTGGTCCGAGCACAGAACCCTGGGGATCCCCACTACCCACCCCTGACCATTCTGAGTACTCCCCATTTATCACCACCCTCTGAACACGCCCTTGTAGCCAGTTTTCAATCCATGTACTCACCCTATGGTCCATGCCAACGCACCTTATTTTGTACAGTAAACGTTTATGGGGAACTGTGTCAAATGCTTTCGCAAAATCCAGATACACCACGTCTACGGGCCTTCCTTTATCTAGATGGCAACTCACCTCCTCATAGAAGGTTAATAGATTGGTTTGGCAAGAACGATTCTTTATGAATCCATGCTGATTACTGCTAATGATATCATTCTTATTACTAAAATCTTGTATATAGTCCCTTGTCATCCCCTCCAAGAGTTTACATACTATTGATGTTAGGCTAACTGGTCTGTAATTCCCAGGGATGTTTTTTGGGCCCTTTTTAAATATTGGTGCTACATTGGCTTTTCTCCAATCAGCTGGTACCATTCCAGTCAATAGACTGTCTGTAAAAATTAGGAACAACGGTCTGGCAATCACCTGACTGAGTTCCCTAAGTACGCTCGGATGCAAGCCATCTGGTCCCGGTGATTTATTAATGTTAAGTTTCTCAAGTCTAATTTTAATTCCGTCCTCTGTTAACCATGTAGGTGCTTCCTGTGTTGTGTCATGAGGATAAACACTGCAGTTTTGGTTACTGAAGCCCCCCGATTCACTCGTGAAGACTGAGGAGAAGAATAAATTCAATACCTTTGCCATCTCCCCATCCTTTGTAACCAGATGTCCTTCCTTATTCTTTATGGGGCCAATATGGTCTGTTCTCCTTTTTTACTGTTTACATACTTAAAGAATTTCTTGGGATTTTTTTTGCTCTCCTCCGCTATGTGTCTTTCATGTTCTATCTTAGCCATCCTAATTGCACCCTTACATTTCTTATTGCATTCTTTATAAATTCTGAATGCTGAGGATGATCCCTCAACCTTGTATTTTTTGAAGGCCTTCTCCTTTGCTTTTATATGCATTTTTACATTGGAGCTAAGCCATCCAGGATGTTTGTTCGCTCTTTTAAATTTATTACCCAATGGGATACATTGGCTAATGCCCTTATTTAATATGCTCTTAAAGCAAACCCATCTCTGCTCCGTATTCTTTGTTCCTAATATTTTATCCCAATTTATGCCTTTTAGCAAAGTTTGTAGTTTAGGGAAGATTGGCAATACTGAGTAGTGCAGCTGCCTTCCTCTCTCATTTTGAGTACTGCTGTACATAGGATTAAGTAATGCTAAAATAAAAAAAAAAAGATCTGAAGTTCCCTTTATATAGTTATAGTTTCCCCAAATATAAAAAAAGTTTTTAAAAAATATATACCTAAACTGCACTAAAGATAGCTCTTCTATAACTACCAATTATTCTGCAGGATGCAAGTAATATAGGGTATGTTTATACTGATGGGGAATGGTAGTACAATTTTCTGGTTGTTGACAGCAGTCAATAGAGCATAGCTAAATGGGTAACCAGGTTGAAAAAAGACCAATGTTCTTGTCTCCAATTTTGCTGAATCTCTGGAAGCAGGTGCTAGTGTAGTTGGGGCAAAGTGAACTAATTTGGATGGTGTCAGGTATCATTGCATTAATACTATGAATGCCCCCCTCCAAAGTGATTACATTTTTGGAGCATGCCAAGATATTATACTATATTTGTTTCCATTCTTGTGAGGTTTTCTGAATATTAGTTTTTTTTCCTAATTTTGCAAATATGGTGAATATTGCAGTTAAGAGTGTGTGTGTATAAGGTAGTCTACAGTATATCTAGTGAATGTTGTGTTTTCAGGGAGATATGTTCTTGTTTTAAATTAAACAGTTATTGGCTGAACGTCTTCCACCTACTATCTGCCCTTTTACGACAGCAAACAGTCCTAAATGCACTGATGACATTTATATATGGGGGGATTCAATCTTTAAAGCAAAATACAACATAAACTAGCTAGCTTTATCCTTCTGGTAGCCAAATAGTCAATTGCTAAAGCCTGCAAACAATAAACCATAGGATTTTTGAGAAGTAAAATTGAATTACACAATTTTATGCTAAAGGAATAGCTCTCCAGTATTTTGTCCAGCTTACATGATACATTTCTATGAATCTAGACAACCAGGTGTTGAGCACCTGAAACTTACTCAGCTTGAAGTTGGCACTTCACATCTCCTACTTTTTCAACTTTAGTTTCTGCACTCACATCCTAATACCTAAAGCATTTTGATCTACCAACAACTATGTAGTAATTGCAATTGGATAGAAATTGATTGCATTGTATAGGTTTGTCCCCATATTACATAGTTTTGGTAAAATTAAATGTGATTGTACAGGGATTGTACAATCAGTTTGTAGTGTGCATTGTCACCTTTACTATTACTTTTTACCACACTCAAACCCTATCCCATTACTCTTTACTCACTCCGCAGCCTACGGATATGCACAATGCATCAAGTTGTTCAAGCTGTGTCTCTACATTCTACTCTATCCCCTCTTCCTGTGCACCTGCTCTGTGTTTATAATACAGATTACAACAGACTGGTAGGCTGCCAAGTGCATATCAACCAATAACGAATGCCTGAAAAGCACTTAAGCACAAGGCGCTTAAACTCAAGCCAATAATATCTCCAGCATTCAGCAGCCTAAAAAATAGTTGACCAGACAATATAAATATGTATACTGTATGCAACCACAGATGTACATACATACCATATGTGCAAACTGAAAAGCAACAAAGTGGGTAGCCCATAGAACTAAACTTGAACGGCTGTCCCTAGTATGGTATGCTGCTGCCCGCCATTGATATATATCAAATACTGTAACAAAGGTGTTGTCAGGATTACATGAACAAAAACCAAAGGGTTTGTAAATTGATAGCTCTAACCTCCTCTAACAGCCTTGATAGAGTATTTTTATTATTATTATTATTATTATACAATATTTATATAGCTCCAACAGTTTACGCAGCGCTTTACAATGTAGAGGGGGGGACAGCACAATTACAGTACAGTTTAATACAGAAGGGACAGAAGGGCCCTGCTTGTAGAGCTTACATTATAAAGGAAGGGGGTGGTGGTAAAAAAGGTAATAGATGCGGGGGGATGATTTGATGGGAGTGGCTCAGGTATAGTTCTTAGGTGGGTGTGGGATAGGCTTCCCCGAATAAATGAGTTTTCAGGGATTTCCTAAAGGTGGACAGGTTAGGGGCTGATTGGACATACCGGGGCAGGGAGTTCCAGAGGATGGGAGAGGCTATGGAGAAGTCCTAAAGATGAGCATGGAAGGAGGTAACAAGGGAATTAGAGAGCGGGGTGTCCTGGGAGGAGCAGAGGGGATGATTTGGGCGATATCTGCAGATGAGGTTGGTGATGTAGCTGGGGTGGCGATGTGGTGCATGGCTTTGTATGTTGTGGTTAGCATTTTGAATTTTATACGGTGGGGTAGGGGAAACCTGTAAAAGGGTTGGCAGAGAGGAGCAGCAGTCACGGATCTGTTAGTGAGGTTTATTAGTCTAGCAGCCAGCAGCATTCATAATAGACTGAAGGGGGGATAGCCTGTGTAAGGGTATGGAGTATCAGTAATGAGCCCTGAATTAAGATGGGACCAAACCAGTCTCCATGAGGACCTTACAGCATAACTTGTGGTTAAAATGTCTCCTCTCAAAGGGAGCTAAATAACAGCATTTACACCTACACTTTACATCTCTGAGTGGTAAGGCTATACTATGGTAACAATTTAATTGCTTAATTTTAAATTAACAATTGCTCTTCATTTTGACAGCTGGGGCATACCCACATGAAATGCATGCATTTCAGAGAAGCAGCTGTACCTAGTTTTTGCATGTATCTAACAGATATACCAAAACACTTTCAATGGTATATTTAACAGACCCAAAAGAGAGCAGATTACAGAAGTTCATTGTTAGACTTTTGCATATTTTTTTTTTAATTAGAAATTTTTATTAGAAAATCAAAGATTACAATTAGGACAAACCGTAAGGCAGCAAGCATTACATAACATATCGATTAGGAAAACCTTGAGCAAAAAGGTGGGGGCAACATAGTTACAATAGCTTAAAACAACAGTCAAAATCGCCTCCTAGTTATTTGGTATTCTTCTAAATATATTGTTTACTGGTGAAGAACAACGGATCCATCTAAAGAACCATATGAGCAAATTAGCCCTAGTTGAGAGTAGAGTATATCACATCTCAATGGTAAGTTATCTCAAGAGGCTAACCACAACTGTAACACTGTATACTGCCAAAAAATCCCATAATTGTTTAGATAATCCAACAATATTAAGTATGGAAATAGGAAAAAGAAACAAGTAGGGATGAGCCCGTTGTTCGAGTCAAATGTAAGTTTGACTCGAACATTGGGTGTTCGCCTGTTCGCCAAATTCGAAAGCTGTGCAACACGGTTAAAGTCTATAGGAAACTAACATGAAAAAACAAAAGTGCTCATATTAAAGGCTTATAACAGAAAGAGCGACCAACTCGCCTAGGAATAAGGAAAAAAGCCGTGCCACATCCAATAATCAGAAACATAAAAACAGCGGTTCCCCTGTATGGACTTTCCCGGCACTTGCACAGAAGTAAAGAATATAGGAGTATAGACTAGTGTGAAATATATAAAAAATAGTTTTTATTTACTGAAAGAATACATTCTAAAAACAATGTGGATATCCTAGATAGCATAGTAATAATACATAATAAACATAGTGAACATCATACAGTAAGCAATGATGGGGTGTACAGAGAAACTCTTTTCAAGCCCGACGCGTTTCGGGGTACTTAATGTTTGTTCAGTCCTTCTTCAGGGGCATATTTGAAAAGAGGAATTCATCTGGATTGATTGAAAAAATGGTGCATGAATCAGAAAGTTGTAAGGGAATACCACTGGATATCTATTCAAAGGTTTAAATGATCAATTGATCACCTACCTGAGAGGGTATCATTGGTTACTTCTGGAAAAGAGACTTTTTAAAAGGCCACATGAAAAGGCAAGGTGGGATGGTGGGCAGTTGTAGTGTAGAGGATATAGGTGCTGTTCTTGGGCGGTGGAAGCTAGTTGTTAGTAAGCAATAATTTCCACAGGGGAGTGTGTGTAACTGGTCACCTGTCCCGCCCAGCCCGGGCTCGCATACGCCAGAGCGATATGCTGGGGTCGAGAGAAGCACCCCTAAAATCAAAAAATTTAGGTACCGTAAGTATACATAAGGACCGTTGTAAATACCATGAAGAAAAATTAAATAACAGGCTAATGTGGAAGGAGCTTAGAAGAAATTAAAAAAAAAAAAAAAAAAAAATGCAAATAATGCATATCCTTAGTATATAAGCAATATTGTGCAAGCTCGTTGCATAGAGAGTATAATTATAAAAGCTAATAAGCTCATGATATATATGAATTGTCAATGGTTGTATATTTCCAGAGTTGGGAATTTTAAATGATGTTATTCAATATAACAGAAAATGTTGCTGCCCATCAGAAACATAGCAAGGGATAATATAAGGGTGAATAACAAATAATGAATATAAGCAAGTGAATCTGTTGCTGGATTAAAGCCGTATATGCTGTGTCTATCAGTTCAAAGAACGCAGGTATTACGGACTGATGAGCTGAAAGATGATGTCAGCACATAGGGATATAACTATACAGCTATAGCAGTGAAAGAAAGCATCGAGAAGATAAAGTAGTAATCCCAATAATAGGGGTTTGAGAGTAGTAAGATGATACCTTGAGTCGATTTGTTTGTAGATTAGGGCCAACCACGCATCCCAGCATCCGGCGTGCAGAACGCCTTGGCTGGGAATGAGTGGGGCCGGTTTAAATCATGGACGGGCTCCAATCAGCTGGCATCTGAATGACGCACAGCTGTGTTACGGAGCTCGTAGAATGGGAAGCTTCATTAAGACCCCCCGAGGCGAGGATGCGCGGCGCCGCCCCTACCGCGCACGCGTGAACGTCATGACGTTGGGGCGACGTCGCGCACACCCGCCCCACCGACACGGAAATGCCCATCCGTCGAACTGGGCATGCTCGCCGGAGTGGCAATATGGAGGTAGTGGGCGTGGATGGAAGAGCGCCCTGGTACCTCCTATAGCGCCGCCCTAGGAAAGGTTAACTTGGGCGGCTTTTCCGTGCCGGGCAACCGCTCGGGCCACACGCACCCCGGGAGGGGCAGGGAGAGGGGGACCAAGAACAAAGATAAAAGGCATATAGGTATAAACTCCTGGGAAAAGAGGATATTCATTGCAGAATCACCGCCCTGGAACAGGGCAGTTGTATTAAATATGCAATCATAAAAAAAGTATTAAAGAATGGTAAATAATAATGAGGAACAGCACAAAAGAATTCTAAATCCATAAGGATAGAGTACACTCGTAGGTTCACCAGTACCTAATCAAAGTGGTCACTTTGGGAGGGAGGGGGACCAGGGGCTGGGAAGCAAGAGAGGGAATAGTAAGTATTTGGGAGAAGCAGACATGATATGATATAATGTTAATTGGCATTGCAGAAATCTGTACATTGAGTCCATTGTAATTCAAACACAATAAGCATGACGGTCATTACATGTTGTTGATTTCTGATACATGAACAGGATAGGGTTATTGAAGAAAAAGGAGTATGAATCTGACCTTAATAGGGAGGAGATCTGACCCTGGTTAGAAGTACATCAATTAGTGGATCAGGGTGTACAACAGTACATAGCATATGTTATGTTGACATGATCGATGGTTCCTGAGGGGAACCCCCGAGCTGATTGTATGAGTCAGATAGGCGACCGGATGAAAAATCATAGGGGTGTGATTAATAATACATTAAATTGTTTAAGTATGCCTTATATCGATGGACAACTGTCCAGTAGAGACGGAAGGGGGGAGAGCTAAGGGATATTGCCCCACACCTGAAGAGCACAAGGCTGTAGGCCAAAAAGATAAAAGCATGTGGGTCCGATAATACGGCATGCCTATAAAGTTAAAAAAAAAAAAAAAGTTGCATATATGACAGAACGCACAGCTCAGTTTACATATTAAAGGCAGCAAGAGAAACAACAACAAAATAATATTACCAATAGTTGAGAAAGTGAAAAGGGAAGAAGGAATAGTTCCCACAGTACAGGAAAAGAGGAGAAGAGAGGCGAAAGACATGTAGTTCACCTCTGTTGTTAAATTGTAAACTCCAGGGGGGAGGAGAGGGGGGGGGCAGATACTGGTGTTACTAATTATGGTGTTATTTTTCCATTCCACCGGAGTTGAAGCCTTCTAGGAATGGTTTAAAACAGACGGCCTCGTTGAGGCCTGGGGACACAGTGGCCTTCAGTAGGTGGATCCATTTTAATTCTCTCTGGAGTAAAATTTTATTCCAGTCACCCCCTCTGGGGCTAGGGTGTATACGGTCTAAAATCAAAAATTTTACGTTGGGAAACTTGCCTCCATGAACCAATGCTACGTGTCGGCCCAGAGGGAGATCAGGGTCGGCTGTTTTCATGGATATAATGTGTCTGCATGCTCTTCTCCAAAACTCCAGTTTGGTCTTTCCTATGTAAAAACAGCCACAGTTGCACTGGAGTAGATACACCACTCCAGTGGTTCTGCAGTTAGCGAAATGTTTGGGAAAAAATGTTTTCCCATTTGGGAGAGTGGGATTTTTTTGGGTCAACATGTATCCACAGTAATGGCACGAACCGCAAGCGAATGTGCCTCTGTATTTACAGTGTGTTTTCGTTGATTTAAATTCGCTACTTACGATCTTGTCACCAATGGAAGTAGCTCTCCTGAATGTAAAGTGGGGTTTTTCTGGCACCAGGTGGCCGAGACCGGGGTCAAGGGCCAGCAAGTGCCAGTATTTTTCGACTATTCTTCTAATTTGGTGATATTGCTGATTGTATGTGGTGATGATGCTTAATTGGTGTGTGTCTTTTTGTTGTTTGGTTGTTTGGAGGAGCGTTTGCCTAGATCTACTAGTTGCTTTTTTGAAAGCCTTTTTTAAGGATCTATGGGAGTAGCCACGTACCAATAGTCTGTCTCGTAGGGCAGCGGCTTCTTTTAGAAACGTTTCATTATCTGTACAGTTGCGTTTAATCCTGATGTACTGCGAATAAGGTATGGAGTCGATCAGGGGTTGGGGGTGGAAACTGGCGGCATGCAGTATGGTGTTGCCTGCAGTACTCTTTCTAAAAAGTTTGCTGGAAAGTTTACCTTGTTCATCCTTATAAATTTCGATGTCTAAAAAGGATAGTTGAGTTTTGTTGAAAGACATAGTAAATGTCAGATTAAATTCATTTTTGTTCATCCTGGCTATGAACTGCTCGAGTACATACGGGGGGCCCTCCCAGATGACAAAAATGTCGTCTATATATCGGTACCACCCCCTAATGTGGTTGGTATACTGGGTAAGGCCCCCATCAGAGAGGAGGGCCTTCTCCCACTCCCCCAGGTACAGGTTGGCATACGATGGGGCACAACATGTCCCCATCGCTACCCCCTGCACCTGGAGGTAGTGGGAGCCATTAAAGGTGAAGACATTATGGGTAAGGATGTACTCGAGCAGTGCACTGTTGAACTCGTTGTATATGGGATCTGAACTCAGGGTATTGTTGAAATATATGTCTAATTGCTGCCAGTCCACGATCATGTGGAATGGAACTGTAGAGGGATTCCACGTCAATCGAGACTAAGAGGGCTTGATCTGATACAAATAGTTGGTCCAGAATTTGCAAGAAATGGCTTGTATCCCTTACATAGGATGTTAATGAGGTTACGAGAGGCCTTAGATATTCATCAATCAGTTTACTTGCGTTGTCACTTATTGAGCCAACACCTGAGATTATTGGCCTACCAGGTGGATTTGTCAAGTTTTTATGCACTTTGGGAAGTGCATAAAATGTAGGGGTTTTGGGAAAGTTGTTTCTAATAAAAGTCCAAGTAGTTTTACTGATTGTGTTGTTCAGGAATGCCGAGTCTACCAACGTATAGAATTCTTTATTATATTTTTCAACAATGGAGGCTGGCATACGACGGTACCAGTCTACATTGTTGAGAATTTTTTTAGAGATATTGATGTATTGGTCGTTATCCAAGACAACCACATTGCCTCCCTTGTCAGATGGCTTAATGGTGATTTTATTGTTGGTCGTTAAGGAATTTAATGCCTCTATTTCTCCTGAATTGAGGTTGGAGGGTCCTTTCTGTTGTAACTTAAGTTTATCTAAATCGCTGTTAACAAGCTTCAAAAAAGCTGCTGCGTTAGGACATGTGCTAGGTGGCGGACAAAGAGCGGATTTTTTCTTTAATTTAGAGACCCTAGGGTGTGATTGGTCATCCGAATCCTCTATTGATTGGAGGATTCGGGGGAGATCTATTTGATCGATTAGATCAGCTGTGTCGCTCTCCTCCAACAGGGCGACAAGCTGGTCCAACACTCGATTTTCCTGGGGAGTGAAGTTAGTTCTGGTATCTTGTTTCTGGTACAGTTTTTTTAAAATTATTTTGCGTATAAACAATTGGAGATCTTTGTAGAGCTCGAATTTGTCTAACTTGTAGTTGGGACAAAAGTTCAGTCCTTTTTTAAGGATTGACTTTTCGTTTTCTGACAAGGGATAAGAAGATAGATTTATGATGCTCAAGTCAGTATCCAGATGTGTAGGTGTGCTAGGATGGATGTTCACAGTGTCATTTGTGTGTAGGTATTGAGATTGGGTGGGGGTGGTTTGAGACCGGCCAATACCAGGTCTAAAAAAGATGAGTCATTACGACTTGGTTCCTGTTTGGATGGTAGTGTCTTGGGGACACTATAAGCATGACCGTCATGCTTATTGTGTTTGAATTACAATGGACTCAATGTACAGATTTCTGCAATGCCAATTAACATTATATCATATCATGTCTGCTTCTCCCAAATACTTACTATTCCCTCTCTTGCTTCCCAGCCCCTGGTCCCCCTCCCTCCCAAAGTGACCACTTTGATTAGGTACTGGTGAACCTACGAGTGTACTCTATCCTTATGGATTTAGAATTCTTTTGTGCTGTTCCTCATTATTATTTACCATTCTTTAATACTTTTTTTATGATTGCATATTTAATACAACTGCCCTGTTCCAGGGCGGTGATTCTGCAATGAATATCCTCTTTTCCCAGGAGTTTATACCTATATGCCTTTTATCTTTGTTCTTGGTCCCCCTCTCCCTGTGGCCCGAGCGGTTGCCCGGCACGAAAAAGCCGCCCAGGTCAACCTTTCCTAGGGCGGCGCTATAGGAGGTACCAGGGCGCTCTTCCATCCACGCCCACTACCTCCATATTGCCACTCCGGCGAGCATGCCCAGTTCGCCGGACGGGCATTTCCGTGTCGGTGGGGCGGGTGTGCGCGACGTCGCCCCAACGTCATGACGTTCACGCGTGCGCGGTAGGGACGGCGCCGCGCATCCTCGCCTCGGGGGGTCTTAATGAAGCTTCCCATTCTACGAGCTCCGTAACACAGCTGTGCGTCATTCAGACGCCAGCTGATTGGAGCCCGTCCATGATTTAAACCGGCCCCACTCATTCCCAGCCAAGGCGTTCTGCACGCCGCATGCTGGGATGCGTGGTTGGCCCTAATCTACAAACAAATCGACTCAAGGTATCGTCTTACTACTCTCAAACCCCTATTATTGGGATTACTACTTTATCTTCTCGATGCTTTCTTTCACTGCTATAGCTGTATAGTTATATCCCTATGTGCTGACATCATCTTTCAGCTCATCAGTCCGTAATACCTGCGTTCTTTGAACTGATAGACACAGCATATACGGCTTTAATCCAGCAACAGATTCACTTGCTTATATTCATTATTTGTTATTCACCCTTATATTATCCCTTGCTATGTTTCTGATGGGCAGCAACATTTTCTGTTATATTGAATAACATCATTTAAAATTCCCAACTCTGGAAATATACAACCATTGACAATTCATATATATCATGAGCTTATTAGCTTTTATAATTATACTCTCTATGCAACGAGCTTGCACAATATTGCTTATATACTAAGGATATGCATTATTTGCATTTTTTTTTTTTTTATTTCTTCTAAGCTCCTTTCACATTAGCCTGTTATTTAATTTTTCTTCATGGTATTTACAACGGTCCTTATGTATACTTACGGTACCTAAATTTTTTGATTTTAGGGGTGCTTCTCTCGACCCCAGCATATCGCTCTGGCGTATGCGAGCCCGGGCTGGGCGGGACAGGTGACCAGTTACACACACTCCCCTGTGGAAATTATTGCTTACTAACAACTAGCTTCCACCGCCCAAGAACAGCACCTATATCCTCTACACTACAACTGCCCACCATCCCACCTTGCCTTTTCATGTGGCCTTTTAAAAAGTCTCTTTTCCAGAAGTAACCAATGATACCCTCTCAGGTAGGTGATCAATTGATCATTTAAACCTTTGAATAGATATCCAGTGGTATTCCCTTACAACTTTCTGATTCATGCACCATTTTTTCAATCAATCCAGATGAATTCCTCTTTTCAAATATGCCCCTGAAGAAGGACTGAACAAACATTAAGTACCCCGAAACGCGTCGGGCTTGAAAAGAGTTTCTCTGTACACCCCATCATTGCTTACTGTATGATGTTCACTATGTTTATTATGTATTATTACTATGCTATCTAGGATATCCACATTGTTTTTAGAATGTATTCTTTCAGTAAATAAAAACTATTTTTTATATATTTCACACTAGTCTATACTCCTATATTCTTTACTTCTGTGCAAGTGCCGGGAAAGTCCATACAGGGGAACCCGCTGTTTTTATGTTTCTGATTATTGGATGTGGCATGGCTTTTTTCCTTATTCCTAGGCGAGTTGGTCGCTCTTTCTGTTATATGATTTTTGGTAGTAGATACCATTCCCCACTTGACCAACAAACCCTAGGTTAATACAAAACCACCATAATTAAATTACTCCGTTAAGGGGTTCTATTCCCCTTTATCCCCTTTTTTTACTATTACCTTTGTCTCTTGGTCTTTAATCTACCAAGACAAATCTTATATCGATAACAAATCACTGTAAAATGACTTCTGAAATGGAGAATGCACACTTTGAAAACATATTTGTGGGCCAAGACTGGGAAGCCTTAATGCAACAATATCTGAACAAATTTGGCGATAGTGATCGAACTGAAGCAGAAATCTCTTCCCTGTTTTTTAAACTTGCCAAGAATTTAGAAAAAAAGTCCTTGTTCTTTTGGCACATTAGATCATTCCAGGACTATCTAAAAAGTAACATGAACCCATTGGGACTCCGCGTCCAGATCTTCCCCACCTTGGAGGATCTGGACACGGACTTCAAATCTACATGGGAGAATGTTTTGCAAACATGCTCACGTAATCTCATGCAGATATTAATCGATGAGTATACAAAAAGATCTAAAACGCTAGACATTGAAATCACCAAAACCTGCGAACAACTTCAAAAGTTCAAGACGCATCAATCAGTCACAACTAAAGAGAAAAAACTCAAAATCCATCTCAAATCTTTTAACAAAAATATTCTCATTAAAAAAAAATTTTTAATTTCACAGAGATAAAAACGCATTCGAAGCCGGGAAGGCATACAAATGGAACCAAAATAATAGGACGAATAGGAATACCAGTGTACTTCACAATCCCTCATCCAATAAACCCTTGTCTCACATTCCCCCTCTTACTACCTCTAAAAAACCCACTTTAGGCACCAAACGCCAATTCCAAGGCGACTCCACTCAAGATCAGAAATCTAAAAAATCAATTCCAGATAAGAAATCTAACTTGCCACACCCCAGCCCTGCACACGTTGATAAAACCACCAATGGACTTACGTCTCATCAACCAGCACTGGCACATCCACTCCCCATTCCCCAAGACACTACCATCACACAGGAACCAAGTCGTAATGACTCATCTTTTTTAGACCTGGTATTGGCCGGTCTCAAACCACCCCCACCCAATCTCAATATCTACACACAAATGACACTGTGAACATCCATCCTAGCACACCTACACATCTGGATACTGACTTGAGCATCATAAATCTATTTTCTTATCCCTTGTTAGAAAACGAAAAGTCAATCCTTAAAAAAGGACTGAACTTTTGTCCCAACTACAAGTTAGACAAATTCGAGCTCTACAAAGATCTGCAATTGTTTATACGCAAAATAATTTTGAAAAAACTGTACCAGAAACAAGATACCAGAACTAACTTCACTCCCCAGGAAAATCGAGCGTTGGACCAGCTTGTCGCCCTGTTGGAGGAGAGCGACACAGCTGATCTAATCGATCAAATAGATCTCCCCCGAATCCTCCAATCAATAGAGGATTTGGATGACCAATCACACCCTAGGGTCTCTAAATTAAAGAAAAAATCCGCTCTTTGTCCGCCACCTAGCACATGTCCTAACGCAGCAGCTTTTTTAAAGCTTGTTAACAGCGATTTAGATAAACTTAAGTTACAACAGAAAGGACCCTCCAACCTCAATTCAGGAGAAATAGAGGCATTAAATTCCTTAACGACCAACAATAAAATCACCATTAAGCCATCTGACAAGGGAGGCAATGTGGTTGTCTTGGATAACGACCAATACATCAATATCTGTAAAAAAATTCTCAACAATGTAGACTGGTACCGTCGTATGCCAGCCTCCATTGTTGAAAAATATAATAAAGAATTCTATACGTTGGTAGACTCGGCATTCCTGAACAACACAATCAGTAAAACTACTTGGACTTTTATTAGAAACAACTTTCCCAAAACCCCTACATTTTATGCACTTCCCAAAGTGCATAAAAACTTGACAAATCCACCTGGTAGGCCCATAATCTCAGGCGTTGGCTCAATAAGTGACAACGCAAGTAAACTGATTGATGAATTTCTAAGGCCTCTCGTAACCTCATTAACATCCTATGTAAGGGATACAAGCCATTTCTTGCAAATTCTGGACCAACTATTTGTATCAGATCAAGCCCTCTTAGTCTCGATTGATGTGGAATCCCTCTACAGTTCCATTCCACATGATCGTGGACTGGCAGCAATTAGACATATATTTAAACAATACCTGAGTTCAGATCCCATATACAACGAGTTCATCAGTGCACTGCTCGAGTACATCCTTACCCATAATGTCTTCACCTTTAATGGCTCCCACTACCTCCAGGTGCAGGGGGTAGCGATGGGGACATGTTGTGCCCCATCGTATGCCAACCTGTACCTGCGGGAGTGGGAGAAGGCCCTCCTCTCTGATGGGGGCCTTACCCAGTATACCAACCACATTAGGGGGTGGTACCGATATATAGACAACATTTTTGTCGTCTGGGAGGGCCCCCCGGATGTACTCGAGCAGTTCATAGCCAGGATGAACAAAAATGAATTTAATCTGACATTTACTATGTCTTTCAACAAAACTCAACTATCCTTTTTAGACATCGAAATTTATAAGGATGAACAAGGTAAACTTTCCAGCAAACTTTTTAGAAAGAGTACTGCAGGCAACACCATACTGCATGCCGCCAGTTTCCACCCCCAACCCCTGATCGACTCCATACCTTATTCGCAGTACATCAGGATTAAACGCAACTGTACAGATAATGAAACGTTTCTAAAAGAAGCCGCTGCCCTACGAGACAGACTATTGGTACGTGGCTACTCCCATAGATCCTTAAAAAAGGCTTTCAAAAAAGCAACTAGTAGATCTAGGCAAACGCTCCTCCAAACAACCAAACAACAAAAAGACACACACCAATTAAGCATCATCACCACATACAATCAGCAACATCACCAAATTAGAAGAATAGTCGAAAAATACTGGTACTTGCTGGCCCTTGACCCCGGTCTCGGCCACCTGGTGCCAGAAAAACCCCACTTTACATTCAGGAGAGCTACTTCCATTGGTGACAAGATCGTAAGTAGCGAATTTAAATCAACGAAAACACACTGTAAATACAGAGGCACATTCGCTTGCGGTTCGTGCCATTACTGTGGATACATGTTGACCCAAAAAAATCCCACTCTCCCAAATGGGAAAACATTTTTTCCCAAACATTTCGCTAACTGCAGAACCACTGGAGTGGTGTATCTACTCCAGTGCAACTGTGGCTGTTTTTACATAGGAAAGACCAAACTGGAGTTTTGGAGAAGAGCATACAGACACATTATATCCATGAAAACAGCCGACCCTGATCTCCCTCTGGGCCGACACGTAGCATTGGTTCATGGAGGCAAGTTTCCCAACGTAAAATTTTTGATTTTAGACCGTATACACCCTAGCCCCAGAGGGGGTGACTGGAATAAAATTTTACTCCAGAGAGAATTAAAATGGATCCACCTACTGAAGGCCACTGTGTCCCCAGGCCTCAACGAGGCCGTCTGTTTTAAACCATTCCTAGAAGGCTTCAACTCCGGTGGAATGGAAAAATAACACCATAATTAGTAACACCAGTATCTGGCCCCCCCCCTCTCCTCCCCCCTGGAGTTTACAATTTAACAACAGAGGTGAACTACATGTCTTTCGCCTCTCTTCTCCTCTTTTCCTGTACTGTGGGAACTATTCCTTCTTCCCTTTTCACTTTCTCAACTGTTGGTAATATTATTTTGTTGTTTCTCTTGCTGCCTTTAATATGTAAACTGAGCTGTGCGTTCTGTCATATATGCGACCTTTTTTTTTTTTTTTTTTTTTAACTTTATAGGCATGCCGTATTATCGGACCCACATGCTTTTATCTTTTTGGCCTACAGCCTTGTGATCTTCAGGTGTGGGGCAATATCCCTTAGCTCTCCCCCCTTCTGTCTCTACTGGACAGTTGTCCATCGATATAAGGCATACTTAAACAATTTAATGTATTATTAATCACACCCCTATGATTTTTCATCCGGTCGCCTATCTGACTCATACAATCAGCTCGGGGGTTCCCCTCAGGAACCATCGATCATGTCAACATAACATATGCTATGTACTGTTGTACACCCTGATCCACTAATTGATGTACTTCTAACCAGGGTCAGATCTCCTCCCTATTAAGGTCAGATTCATACTCCTTTTTCTTCAATAACCCTATCCTGTTCATGTATCAGAAATCAACAACATGTAATGACCGTCATGCTTATTGTGTTTGAATTACAATGGACTCAATGTACAGATTTCTGCAATGCCAATTAACATTATATCATATCATGTCTGCTTCTCCCAAATACTTACTATTCCCTCTCTTGCTTCCCAGCCCCTGGTCCCCCTCCCTCCCAAAGTGACCACTTTGATTAGGTACTGGTGAACCTACGAGTGTACTCTATCCTTATGGATTTAGAATTCTTTTGTGCTGTTCCTCATTATTATTTACCATTCTTTAATACTTTTTTTATGATTGCATATTTAATACAACTGCCCTGTTCCAGGGCGGTGATTCTGCAATGAATATCCTCTTTTCCCAGGAGTTTATACCTATATGCCTTTTATCTTTGTTCTTGGTCCCCCTCTCCCTGCCCCTCCCGGGGTGCGTGTGGCCCGAGCGGTTGCCCGGCACGGAAAAGCCGCCCAGTTTAACCTTTCCTAGGGCGGCGCTATAGGAGGTACCAGGGCGCTCTTCCATCCACACCCACTACCTCCATATTGCCACTCCGGCGAGCATGCCCAGTTCGCCGGACGGGCATTTCCGTGTCGGTGGGGCGGGTGTGCGCGACGTCGCCCCAACGTCATGACGTTCACGCGTGCGCGGTAGGGGCGGCGCCGCGCATCCTCGCTTCGGGGGGTCTTAATGAAGCTTCCCATTCTACGAGCTCCGTAACACAGCTGTGCGTCATTCAGATGCCAGCTGATTGGAGCACGTCCATGATTTAAACTGGCCTCACTCATTCCCAGCCAAGGCGTTCTGCACGCCGGATGCTGGGATGCGTGGTTGGCCCTAATCTACAAACAAATCAACTCAAGGTATCATCTTACTACTCTCAAACCCCTATTATTGGGATTACTACTTTATCTTCTCGATGCTTTCTTTCACTGCTATAGCTGTATAGTTATATCCCTATGTGCTGACATCATCTTTCAGCTCATCAGTCCGTAATACCTGCGTTCTTTGAACTGATAGACCCAGCATATACGGCTTTAATCCAGCAACAGATTCACTTGCTTATATTCATTATTTGTTATTCACCCTTATATTATCCCTTGCTATGTTTCTGATGGGCAGCAACATTTTCTGTTATATTGAATAACATCATTTAAAATTCCCAACTCTGGAAATATACAACCATTGACAATTCATATATATCATGAGCTTATTAGCTTTTATAATTATACTCTCAATGCAACGAGCTTGCACAATATTGCTTATATACTAAAGATATGCATTATTTGCATTTTTTTTTTTTTTTTTTATTTCTTCTAAGCTCCTTTCACATTAGCCTGTTTAATTTTTCTTCATGGTATTTACAACGGTCCTTATGTATACTTACGGTACCTAAATTTTTTGATTTTAGGGGTGCTTCTCTCGACCCCAGCATATCGCTCTGGCGTATGCGAGCCCGGGCTGGGCGGGACAGGTGACCAGTTACACACACTCCCCTGTGGAAATTATTGCTTACTAACAACTAGCTTCCACCGCCCAAGAACAGCACCTATATCCTCTACACTACAACTGCCCACCATCCCACCTTGCCTTTTCATGTGGCCTTTTAAAAAGTCTCTTTTCCAGAAGTAACCAATGATACCCTCTAAGGTAGGTGATCAATTGATCATTTAAACCTTTGAATAGATATCCAGTGGTATTCCCTTACAACTTTCTGATTCATGCACCATTTTTTCAATCAATCCAGATGAATTCCTCTTTTCAAATATGCCCCTGAAGAAGGACTGAACAAACATTAAGTACCCCGAAACGCGTCGGGCTTGAAAAGAGTTTCTCTGTACACCCCATCATTGCTTACTGTATGATGTTCACTATGTTTATTATGTATTATTACTATGCTATCTAGGATATCCACATTGTTTTTAGAATGTATTCTTTCAGTAAATGAAAACTATTTTTTATATATTTCACACTAGTCTATACTCCTATATTCTTTACTTCTGTGCAAGTGCCGGGAAAGTCCATACAGGGGAACCCGCTGTTTTTATATTAAAGGCTTATATGCAAGTTATTGTCATAAAAAGTGTTTGGGGACCCGGGTCCTGCCCCAGGGGACATGTATCAATGCAAAAAAAGTTTTAAAAATGGCTGTTTATTCAGGAGCAGTGATTTTAATAATACTTAAAGTGAAACAATAAAAATTAAATATTCCTTTAAATATCATGCCTGGGGGGTGTCCTTAGTATGCCTGTAAAGTAGCGAATTTTTCCCATATTTCGAACAATACCACAGCAAAATTACATTTCTAAAGGAAGAAAGGTAATGTAAAACTGCTTGCGGCTGTAATGAATTGTCAGATCACGGCAATATAGATAAAAAACATTTTAAAAAATGGAATGGGACCCCCCCAGTCCATTACCAGGCCCTTTGGGTCTGATATGAATATTAAGGGTAACCCCGCACCAAATTAAATTTAAAAAAAATGCGTGGGGGTCCCCTAAAAATCCATACCAGGCCCTTCAGGTCTGGAATTTATATTAAAGGGAAACCTATGCCAATTTTTTTTTAAATGGCGTAATAGTCCCCCCAAAATCCATATCAGGCCCTTCAGGTCTGGTATGGATTTTAAGGGGAACTCTGTGCCAAAATAAAAAAAATGGCATAGGGGTCCCCCAAAAATCCATTCCAGACCCTTATCCGAGCATGCAACCTGGTAGGCCACAGAAAAGGGGGGGTGAGAGGCATCCGTTTACATCACCAGGTGGCCCCGCCTTCCTCTGACATCACGTGGCATCAGAGGGAGCGGGGGCACCCATTTACATCACTGGGTGGCCCCGCCTTCAGCTATATAACAGCTGTGATCGCAAAGAGGCTTCAGTCAGCGGGAGCCTCCCATGGAGGCAGAGTGGTTTAGTTTTTGTTTGTTTGTTTTTTCGGTTCATTGGGTGGCGTGATGGATGATGGATTTACATCGCGGGACATTTTTATTTTTTTACTTTTTAATCAAGGATTTGTCCTAAACTGTCTACTGTCATTTTTACTATTTTTGACACTTTTTTGGTGAATGTGTAGGGGTACCATGTACCTGATACCCATTCACATAGGGGGGGCAGGATCGGGTGTCCCCTTGTTAAAAGGGGCTTCCAGATTCCCATAAGCCCCGCCTGCAGACCACCACAACCATCGAGCAAGGGTTGTGGGGATGAGGCCCTTGTCCCCATCAACATGGGGACAAAGGGTTTTGGGGGGCACCCTAAAGCAGCCTCTCCATGTTGAGGGCATGTGGCTTGGTTCGGTTCAGGAGGGGGGGTGCTCTCGTCCCCCCTTTTCCTGCGGCCTGCCAGGTTGCATGCTGGGATAAGGGACTGGTATGGATTTTGGGGGAACCCCAAGCCATTTAAAAAAAAATTGGTGCACCAATTCAGCCCTGGAAGGATTTACTGTCTTCCTGACCAAGCCCTTTTTTGCGATACGGCATTGCGTCGATTTAACTGACAATTGCGCAGACCTGTGACATTGTGCCCAAACAAAATTAACGTCCTTTTTTCCCCACAAATAGAGCTTTCTTTTGGTTGTGTTTAATCACCTCTGCGTTTTTTTATTTTTTGCACTATAAACAAAAAGGCCGACAATTTTGAAAAAAAAAAAGCAATATTTTTTACTTTTTGCTATAATAAATATCAAAAAAATATATAAAAAAACTAATTTATTCCTCAGTTTTCTTCTACATATTTTTGGTAAAAAAATCACAATAAGCGTATATTGATTGGTTTGCGCAAAAGTTATAGTGTCTACAAAAAAGGGGATAGATTTATGGCATTTTTATTATTATTTTTTTTAGTAATGATGGCGATCTGCAATTTTTATCCTGACTGTGACATTGCGGCGGAAAGATCAGACACTTTTGACACTATTTTGGGATCATTGGCATTTATACAGCGATCAATGCTATAAAAATGCACTGATTACCGTGTAAATGTCACTGGCAGGGAAGGGGTTAAACACTAGGGGGGCAATCAAGGGGTTAAGTGTGTTCCCTCAATGCCCGCTAGCCGCCGATAAAGGAGTGAAGTACAGGTATGATGTTTTGTGCACCCGTGCCACTTTGCCGATGTATATCAGCGTGAGACGGTCGGCAAGTGGTTAATACCCATACCAGACCTCAAGGGCCTGGTATGTATTTTTGGGGGGACCTCCCTGCGTTTTTTTTTTTAATTTTGGTGCGAGGTCCCCTTTAATATTCATACCAGACCCAAAGGGCCTGATAATAGACTGGGGGGAACCTATGCCGTTTTTTTCAATGATTTTTATCTATATTGCCGGGATCCGACAATTCATTACAGCCTCAAATTACTTTTTTTCCTTTAGAAATGTCATTTTGCTGTGGTATTGTTCTAAACAGGGGAAAAAAGCGCTACTTTACAGGCATACTAAGGACACCCCCAGGCATGATATTTAAAGGAGTATTTCATTTTTATTGTTTCACTTGAAGCATTATTAAAAAATCTGCTCCTAAAAAAACATCAATTTTTAAAACTTTTTTTCCATTGATACATGTCCCCTGGGGCAGGACCCAGGTCCCCATACACGTTTTATGGCAATGACTTGCATATAAGCCTTTAAAATGAGCACTTTTGATCTTTCATGTTTGTGTCCCATAGACTTTAACAGTGTTCGCTTGTTCGTACAAATTTTTTGTCTGTTCGCATGTTCTGGTGCGAACCAAACTGGGTGGGGGGGGGTGTTCAGCTCATCCCTAGAAACAAAGTATAATTACCACTAGTGATATTGAATCAAACGTTGCATACACTTTAGGAGTCAGAGCTAGATTATACTAAAATAATAAAAGTACTTTGATACTGATGTAGCGCTGGTAGATTTGCAATCTACCGCATGTTAGGTAAATTTAGTAAATAGTGCGTTAGGAAGGTTAAAGTTTGCCTCCTGTTCCAGCTTGGCTGACGTTGTGTGTGTTTCCGTGCTGACCGGTGGGTGTCGCTGTTGCCATTGGTCAAGTTTGGAAAGGCAACGTGTTGAAGCGAATGGATGCTCCTCTGTCCCGGAGGCACGCTCGGTGGAGGTGGTCCTCCAAGTTGCATTCTGGGCGAGGGTATTTATGAGATAGACACCATATTTTGGGGTTCATTTTACAGCCACCTGCTGGCCCTCCTGGCTGACAGGTATGCGTTAAGGAGCTACCTCGTGGTCCTCCGAACGGAGGACCACGATACAGCGGCGCAGGGGTGGGTCCAGAGGCTTGTCTGGAGCCTACCACCGCGGCTGAGGAACGGTCCTAAGCTGTCGGTCCTGTGTGACGAAGCTGGACAGCCGAGGATATCCCAGGGGAGGACCCGTCTTGGAGAGATCACATGGCGTGCTGGTCTATAGAGGGGCCTGGTGACTCGGCTGGAGGACGTAACCAAAAGTAACTATCCAGCATAGTGTTGCCGGCTCGGCTTAAAGGCTCAAGCACTGTGACTGACTTTCACTATAGAAAAACCTATACATCCTGTGGCAGAGGATTGTACAGATTTTGTTCCCAAACAAGTCTGTGGCAGAGACTTTGATTCGTGCTGCCTGCTAGACTGGTGAGAGAGGCCTATCCAGACGAGCAAGGAGTGTGTCCCACGAGGGGAGTATTTGAATTCTACCAGGACATTTTGTCAAGAGAACCCTGCCAGAGAATATTTGAGTTTCTTCTGCAAGTTTCCTTTCTACCTCTTTCCTGCTACTTCCTAAGTCGTTTGTTTAATAAAGCATTGAAAACGTACTCCAGTGTTGGTGCGTGTGTTGTCCAGGAGTAAACTCAACGGAACCCCAGACCCGCTTAAACCAGCAGCTCCACCGAGAGTTAGTGCTACACTGATAATGATAATATCTATTATTACTATTATTGTTTTGTTGTTATTATTATCTTACCACATTTAATCCTTATCAAACGTGGACTAGATAATATTTTCTATAATTAAAGCAGAGTCAATCTACAGTGGAATATGCAATACTAATAAACATGTTATATAGAGCATAATACCAATTGATATCTACCCACTATAATAAAATATGCCAATCCTGACAGTATTACAAACGTAGACATATGTGTAAAAAAAAAACAATCTCTATGAAATGCAACCATAAATAAACATGAACAAAAAAAAAAAAAAAACAGTAGCTACTGATCATATATTATACGTGTGGAGGAGAAGAGAAAAGAGGACCAAAGAAGAGATGGAGCCAATGTCTAAATGAATAGGAAGTATTTAAAGGCTTTAGTCCTCCAAGGGTTACAATTTTTTTTCATAGTGAGCAGGACATCCTCTATATTTGTAAACTAGCTTATTGAAGAGAACATCATCGACAACCACAGGGACCGGAATGAGGATGAAGATTGCTTAACCAAGCACGCCTCGACGTACGTTTCGGTTCCCGTGTTCAGGAAGTGTGTGGTTGTCGGCACCTGTTGGTGAAGCACACGCCAGCTACCACGCGTAGAGTGGATCTTTTAGACTCTACGAGCGGTATAGCCTCAGTGCCGGGCGAGGGCACTTGCAAATGTAAGCAGCCATTCAGCTTTCAGTTTTTAGTCATTTTATTAATAAATGGGATTACACTATTTTAGTCCTTCTTGTATCCTTCTATATATTGCCTGACGTTCTACTGGGGGAGAGGAAAAGGATACCCACAAGGCTTATCCATACCATGGCAGCAAGCCATTTCTTGCTAAAGGCCATAACTGACCTCTTTTTAATTAAAAAGGTCAACATCTTCTGGTAAGCGGACATCCACTTACAGAGCACTTTGGGTGTATTACACAGCTGGTGAAGGTTGTTTATTCACACAGAGGAAGATTCACCTTTATTCATTTGTATATTTTGCAACAGCGGAAGATTTACATATATTGATCTGCATAATCTTCAATTGCACCTGGACTCTTTTTCATTCATTCATTTTTTCTATTGGAATTTTCATATTGTTTTTCACAAAGACATTATTTTGCTATATATGCAGGGATTGGATGGTTGTCATTCTCTTGTAATATGCACTTTTGGTATTTAGTTTTATACATATATTTATTCTTTTTGTATGGTACACTGATGTGTGTACATCAATTTTGTTTGAGCAAAATTATCTAGATGCTATTCAGCTCACCGTTTATATAGACTTAGCGCCCCCCATCACATATATATTTTTCCACTTGCACTAGAATTCCTATCTAGTTTGGGGGTTAGCAGCTTACATTTAATTTAGTCACATCTATATACAAAATTTTTTTGGCGCTTTACATATATTTTTATCAAGTGTAGATTTAGACCTATTTACAGTTAAGCCTGAATAATAGCCCACATCAGTAGTGGTCTTCAATGAGGCTTGCAGGGATGGTCCTGGGTTCAACTAAGTGTAGTGGTGTGGTCACCAATCACCCTGCTGCCAGTCCCCAATGTATCAGTTAAGACAATGAACAGTCATTTGCACAGTTTTGTTACGTTTATTGCAGGATACAACTTGCATGGGAGAGAGGACAATATGAGATGCCCATAGCATTTAGCACTTTGTAAGATGTTATTCAGTGGCCTTGGCCTTGCAAAACCGGATGCACACCTTGCACCCCCAGTCTCTTTCCTTTGAATAACTTCTTTGCAGACTATTGCTCCTTCCTTTCTGGTACAAATCACTACAAAACTACTGACATACTATTTCTTCACTTCCATTGAGACAAGAAAGAATCCCTCTGAATAATTCCTCCTTGCAGACCATAATGGTATTGCCTCTGCCAATCAAAGAGCCAGAAGCCTACGCAGCCTCTCCCCGATGGCCCAATGAATCAGGCAGCCACACAGTCTTTTGGAAGGTATTACCATTGTGCTTAACGAGACCAGAAATACTTGGTACCTCTCTATGATGGCCTGACACATGGTAATTAGCGGACTACTGCTCCCAGCCAGTCCACAACTATCCATGCTGCGTTCTCCGGCCACAGCATTCTGCATTATTCTCGAAAGCTTCTCCTCTTCAGTCTTTTTTTTTTTTTTTTTTTTGAGTTTTAAATACTGTTTATTGAAAAATAAATAACAGTACAATATTATCAATCTGGCAGAGACCTCCAAGAATAACATAGCAATGTAAGTTACATTAGTGTCAAGATGTACATGTACCTCCTTTGAGTCAAATACAGAAAAAGAGTGTAGACATAAGAGAACTCAAGGTCAACAATCAGAATTCTATCACCTAGTGTAAGGCCGCCAGAGATCAGGACAGGGAACCTATAGTTCGCGGGTACCAGAGTTCCTCCAGGGTCGGCCACGCACCCCGATTGGGAACCTGCTGTACGCGGACCCACCTAGAGGGACCCCGGGAGAGCCTAATAGCCTTCTCTGAACCTGTCCTGAGCTCACGGACCGCCCATGGTTGATCAAATGAGAGCTCTGTCGTTTCAAAGAAGGAATAAAAAAACAGACTATGAGCCTAACTGTAACAAACTAGAAAGTATCACTTATACAGGGGACTAACCCCAAAACTTAGAGAAGGTACCTGCTGAGTCACTATAATGTGAGTTTTCCCCTTTTCAAATTGTATAGCCTTAATATGTCTTTGAAGGAAAAATATACTGTTAAGGGGGTTTCCGCCAGGTACTCTCTGCTCAACCTTTGCTCATCTTAATTAGATGGATTTTAGACATAAGGTATTAGGGTTAAAGAGAAAGAAGGAAGAAGAATAGGGGGAAAAAGGAGGGGAGAGAAGAGAAGGGGATTGAGAAGGTTAGGGACAGGAATCCTCGCGGAGAAAGGGGCAGGCCTGGATCCGACTGGAGCCTGGGGGGCTCCTAGACTTTGTACCGATTCAGGTTAGAGGTGGTAGTCCCAGGAAGCGAGCCCAGGGCTCCCAAATCAGTCTGAATTTATCGGAGGTGTCTAAAATGCTGCTCGAGACCTTTTCCTGTGTCATAATCCAGGAAATTTTTTGCTTGGCCTGTCGAAGGGAGACCGAAGGTTTTTTCCAGGCATGAGCCAACGTAATCTTGGCCCCAAGCAGAATTAAGTGAATCAGGGATCGTGATAGTCTAGGTACTTTCGGGATGTTGTAATTTAGTAGAGCTATTGTGGGGCTTTGTTGGATTGCATATCCTGTGGTTTTGCGTATGAGATGAAATATTCCATTCCAAAACCCACTAATTTTGGGACATTCCCAAAATGTGTGAAGTAGGGAACCTATGTGGCCACAACCTCTGAAGCAGAGGGGCGAAGAATTTGGATAGAATTTAGTGATTCGGGTTGGTACCAGGTACCACCTGGTTATGACTTTAAGATCTGCCTCCATCAGAGAGGAGCTGAGCATGCCCTTAAAGGAACGGGAAACACAAGTATGCCAGGTGTCCATGTCCCATTCGAGTTGTAGATCCCGCTCCCATTGCAGCATATAATTTGCTTTCTCCCGGGGCTCCGCTAGTGCGGAGTATATAAGGGATATTCCACCCCTTACACCCATGGCTGAGGAGCACCAGAATTCGTATGGGGTAACCGATAGTGGGGTTGATGAGCTTTTCCAAATCCCTCGTAAGAAATGTGAAAGTTGATAGTAACGGAAGGTCTCTGATGTTGGCATCTCCAGTTTAGAGATGCAGTATTTAAGCGATATGGGGCCGGAGTTAATGAAAAATTGTCCTATTCTGTAGAGGCCCTTGTCTAGCCACCACCTAAAGGCCTCGATGTTCATACCCGGTTGGAATTGAGGATTGTGAAAAATGTGTGCCAGGGGTGACCATTCGGAAGTGATGTAATGTTTCTTATAAAGTGTGTCACACAGGGCCATGGAATGAGACAGGGATGGGGAAAGGATCGGGGGTCTATCCTTTTGTGGTCTCCAAACCAGGAAGTCCAGAGTGTGGTTAGGTGTGGCCTGGCGTTCAATATCAACCCAATCAGGCCTAGGGCCTTTTGAATATATAGCTGAGAATTGGCAGAGTTGTGCCGCCTGATAATACCACCATAAATTAGGTAGGCCTAGTCCTCCTTTCTTCTTGGGTCGGTATAGCACCTGTTTAGAAAAACGATGACCCTTCCCCCCCCAGATAAATCTAGTGATTGAAGCCTGGAGTTTGTCTAGTGTGTGTTTTCGAATGGGAATTGATAGGGAGCGGAAGAGATACAGGATTTTAGGGAGTAAAGTCATTTTGACTGAATTGATTCTACCTAACCAGGACATTTTATAGCGGGCCCAATGCGTGAGATCTTCTGAAAGTTTCTTAATCATTGGATGGTAATTGTGATGGTAGAGCCGATCTATTTTCGCTGATAAGGAAACACCTAAGTATGGTAGGGCTGAGTCACACCAAGTGAAGGGGAAATGGGTTTTGAGCCTCTCCACCAGCTCATGTGGGGAGGAGATATTCAGCGCCATTGATTTGGCCATGTTGACCTGAAGTCCCGATATGCAGCCAAACGAGTTAAGTAGTTGGAGAATGTTGGGGGTGGAAATGAGGGGGGATGTGACAAACAGGAGAACGTCATCAGCGAATAGTGCGCATTTATGGGTTTTTTGGCCACATTGCACTCCGTGAATGCTAGGGTTTTGTCTTATGGCCAGAGCCAAGGTTTCTATCGCTATTGCGAATAGAATCGGCGAGAGAGGGCAGCCTTGTCTAGTCCCTTTTAGTATACAGAATTCTTCTGATAGGTGGCCTTGTATTTTAATACGTGCTCTAGGGGAGGAATAGAGGGAGGATATGGTAGTAATAAATTCCGGACCAAAACCCCATTTCCGCAATACAGTAAAGAGGTATGGCCAGGTGACCGTGTCAAAGGCCTTTTGGAGATCTATCGATAGGACATATCCTGGTTGAGAGGGCCCCCCATCCCATGACGATTGCATGAGGGAAATTAAATCTACCGCTCTCCTAATCTGGTCCGGCCCCTGTCTTCCGGGGATAAACCCCACCTAGTCCTTGTGGATATAGTTAGCTATGAAGGAAGCCAGTCTATTAGCCAGAATTTTCGTCATAATTTTTAAATCATTGTTTATCAATGAGATTGGTCTGTAATTGCTTACGTCGCTAGGGTCTTTGCCCGGTTTGGGGATTACTGATACGTATGCCAGGTTGGCTGACGGTTCCAAGGGGTTCCCCGCGCAGAGAGAATTAAAAAGGCGGGCCAGATAAGGAGATAGGACAACCGAAAAAGCTTTGTAGTAGTGTGCAGAGAAGCCGTCAGATTATTACTTCTTGAATTTCCTCCACCCTGAAGGGGGATTCCATAATGGACCTATGGGAGTCCGAAATTGTGGGAATATCGAGGTCATTCAGGAAGGATTCAATACAGTCTGAGTTGTTTGAGTTGTTAGGGACGGGGGCTGAGTATAGCTTAGAATAAAAATCTTGGAAGGATTCCAAGATTTTTTGGGGATTTTGGGTGAGAGTTCCCGAATTTGATCTGATCTTGGGAAGTGAGAATGTTTTAATTTTGGGGGATAATTTAGCAGCCAGCTGGGGACCTATTTTATTTGCCTGGATATAAAATCTGCCGCTAAGCCATTCAAGATGCTTGTCTGCATTAGATGTAAGGGCCATATTAAGTGCTACTCGGGCTGCTTCTAGCTTGGACAGGGTTGAGGAAGAAGGGTCAGCTTTGTGGGACTTACTGAGGGACTGGAATTCCCTTTCCATTTGCAGAATATCCGCTTTCCTTTCCCTTTTGAGTTTAGACGTCATTTGGATCATTTGCCCTCTGAGGACTGCCTTGTGAGCACCCCAGAGCACACTAGGAGAAATGTCCTCTGTATCATTAATACGAAAGAATTCCTTAATATCTTTTTCTAGAATTATGCAGTGGACGGGGTTAACTAGTAGAGATTTACTTATGCGCCATTGTGGAGGCCCAGAGGGAGAGAGAGAGCATGAGATTTTAAGTGTCACTAGGGAGTGGTCTGACCATGGGACTTCCTGTATGGAGGCCTTGGATGCTGTGTGAATATCTGAATTTGGGAGGAATATATGATCAATTCTGGCATAGGTGTGATGTGGAGCCGAGAAATGGGTATAGTCGTTTGCCGTGGGGTTCAATTCCCTCCAGACGTCTATCAGGCCCATATCATGTAGAAGTCGGGCTATTTTGAGGCTTTGAGTGGGTGGATTTTTAAGGCGAGCTCTCCCCTGAGAAGACTTGTCAAGCAGTTGATCAAAAGCGATGTTAGAGTCACCGCCCATGATCACCCTGCCTTCCAAGTGAGGGGCTAGAATCGAAAGCATAGAAGTGAAGAAGGTTGCCTGTCATTGGTTAGGGGCGTAATAGGAGATACTGGAGTATAGAATACCCCCTATAGTTCCCTTTATTAAAATATACCTGCCCTCTGGGTCTTTGATCGTGTGCGTGAGTGTAAAGGGAGTATTTTTGGACAGGAGAATGGCGACACCCCTTTTTTTGGTGTCGGCATTCGCCAGGAAAAAGGTCGGGAAGGTACGGTGCAGGAAGGGGGGGTTATAACTGGCTGGGAAATGGGTTTCCTGAAGTAGGACAACATCGAGGCCCCTAGCGTGGTAGCTTTGAAATGCCTTGCGGTGTTTAGAGGGGGAGTTGAGTCCCTGAACATTATGCGAAGCTATTTTTAACGAGTGTGCCTGGGGAATAGGGTCAGCCATGGGTGTAGGGGGTGCGGAGCGATATGAGGCAAATGGAGTTTACCAGGACAGCCCAGAAATGGAAGTCGACTCGAAGAGGAATGGATTCATCAGTTTTCCTGAAGGCGGGGTCTGTAGGTATGTTCCGCGAGGATTCCTGGAGGGAGTGTGGAAAAGAGGGGGGGGGAATGGGGGGAAGACAAAGGAGAAGAGTGAAAGGGAGAATGAGAGAGAAGGAGGGAGAGAGAGGAATGTAGGACAAGAAGATTAATCAGGCATAAAAATACTGCAAACATTAAGTGCAAAGTCAACAATAAATGAGATCAAACTAGGATCAAGTGAATAAAGGCAAAAATGAAAATTCGGGATAGTGTTACTAGTCCTAGTCCGGATTCCCCTAAACGGGGGAGTCCAGAGAAAAAGAGGAGAGGGCAACCTCAAAATGGGTTGTCTACCTGATGTCACCAGAGGGGTACTGAGTCCCCTCAAGTCACAACAGAGAGGGTGGTATGCAGGGCCGCTCCGGCCATCTGGATCCCCCAAAGCAAGGTGATTAAAGAAAAAATTTATGGGATCGGTCACCAGGAGGGAGAGCAATTTAAATTGCGTGTCGGCTATAGGATCTTAGGTACGCACACAACAAAAAGAAAAAAAAGGAAAAAAAAAAAAAAAGGGGAGACCGAGATTAATGGTGCAATAACAATGGGGAGGGGGCGGGGTAATAAGTGCAGGGGGACGGGGGAGGGGAGAAAAAAGGAAAAAATCTAGAAGAAAAAAATGCAAGTTCTTTTCTCTTTTTTTTTTTTTCCTTCTTTTCCCCTCCTTCCCCGTTGTAACGAGGGTAGCCATCGTGTTGTCCACCTGGCAATGCCTTTATGTATATCTCCTCGTCCAGAGGATACGTTTTAGCCCGGAAAGGGAACCCCTGTAGCCATTATCAGGGCTCGGGGGGGCCTAGTTGTGGGCATTAGCTGTCATGAAAGGAGTACAACGGTTTGTTTGACGTAGGGATGCTCCTAATCTGAAGAAAACACGTTGTCCTCAGTCCAGCAGGCAGTTTGGAAGAAGAGAGTCCAATTCCGGCTTGAGGAATAATGTTCATCTTGTGGAGCGAGAGTCCCGTTGCCGCTTTGATAGCTGCTTGTTCCATAGTGGCGTAAGGGGGCTGCCCGGGAGGGGTCTCTTGGATGACCCCGGTGTGGGTGTTTCGTGCAGGGATGCCAGGGATTGCGAGATCAGGCCTAGTTGCAGGAGCAAGTGCTCCCCGTCTTGGAAGTTGGAGAATTGGTAGGGAACATCTTTGTAATGGAATTGAAGGCGAAAGGGGAACGACCAGCGATATTTGATGGAATTTTGGGCAAGTATTACCAGCAATGGCTTGAGCGCTCTTCTCTTTTGTACCGTAGCTGGCGAGATGTCAGCAAAGATTTGAATCTTATGCCCTTGAAATGACAGGTTCTCTGTGTTGCGAGATCTTCTCATAACTTCCTCCTTCACGCCGTAAAAATGTGGCTTGACCACGATGTCCCTCGGGAGGCCATCTTGGCGGGGAAGCTGGAGGGCTCTGTGCGCTCTGTCCAGTTCAATTCTGTGGTTTTGGATGTCCGGTATGAGGTCTTTGATGAATAATTGGACGGTTTTTGGTATATCTGTTATCGTTTCGGGTATCCCACGGATACGGAAATTGTAACGTCTATTTCTGTTCTCCAAATCGTCTATTTTGGATAAGGCAGTATCTAGCTGGTCTTGAAGCGATTGAATACAGGCCGTGTTCTGGTTTGTGCGTGCAGCAGTGTTATCCACCACCTGCTCAATTGCATCTATCCGGGAGCCCAAGTTTTGTAGGTCAGCCTTAATAGTAGCTGTGATCTGGGTGGCATTCTGAGCTAATCCTGCTGCCAGCATATCTGAAAAGCTCTGTAGCAAGAGTTGCATGTCCTGGGGCTGGGGCTGCTGTGAGGCTGGGGGATGGGCGGGCCCTGTTAGGCCTAGAGGAGCCTGGAGCCTGGGAGGGAGTATAATGTCACCCCGGGACTTGATGTGGAGGGAGTCTGTGTTAGCCGGGGGGGTCCCTTGAGCGGTGCTGAGACTTACTGTTGCCGCCAGCATGTCAGCGCTCTGCTGGGTGAGGGAAGTGTGGTCTGTGGTATCCATGCTGTCCCTCTGTGAGGTAGCGGTCGCCATCTTGGATGGGTCAGGGGCCGCCTGATTGAAGAGCAATTGTCGGCTCACCTCGCTCTTTTTCGTTCCGCTCGTCATGTAATGATGAGCTGGGGAGGTTCGGTGAGCCCCGGGGAAAGTCTGGTGCCGGTTCCGCTCGATCTGAGAGCTCTGGGGGAGGAGAAGGGCCGGAGCGGTGCGGAGCTCTCGATTAGAGCGTCTCCTCGGGAGTCCCGCGCATGCGCACCCCTCTTCAGTCTTTTTCACACTGACCTTGCTTCAATAGGATAGTTCTGTGTCCCCGGTCACAGAACACTGATCTACTCTCCTCCACTTGACTGCTACTTCCTCCACACTGATCTTCTCCAGCATGAAAGTCCTGTGTTCCCTGGTCACAGCAGCTTGATACTTCTCAGAGATGAAGATCTTTATCTAGGACTCCCTCCTAGCTGTTCCTCCATCCCTCCTCCGCACTCGGCGCATCTCCACATGGGGACACCTGGAACAGCAACTCCATTCTGTCTGTTCCTGCTTTCCAGAACTCCTGCCTGGCAGCATGCAACCTCAGCTTATATGGGATGCCTGCCCCCTGTCAATACCAAAGGGTAATTGTTCAGAGCTCCTCACATGAGCTGCCTGCCACTGAAACCTCAGATCCAACCTCTCTTCCAGAACGATGTTTCTGAAAGCAGGGGAGGCACCTTTGAGTCAGAGCACAGGTGGCCACACCCCCCACTACACCAAACACTCCCAGTCCCAAATCAAAACAACCAGGCCCAGCCTAAAGCACAGGCCTGGCTAAACTTACCTGTACTTGGACCCTGAGCTATAGAAAAATACTAGTCTAGCACCTACCTTCAGGTAGAGGGTGCTACATAAGTATAGTACCATGTCATTAGCATAAAGACTGACTTTTAGTCAGCAATGTTAAAATAGATACTGCAATATTTAAGCTAAAATGCAGGCAGTATGGCATAGAGTAGTGGGGACAGGAGAAAACCTTGTCTGGTTCCCTTAAGACATAGCAAAAGGAACCCAAGATCCAAGTGTTAATGTTACCATAGCATAGGGTGCAGTATATAGTAGATTAATCCAATCAGTAAGGACTCTTTGACGTTTGTTTTATTGTAACATTGTAGGTTCTTATACATTCTATGGCGATTGATTGCTGTACTAGCAAGCATAAAGTTAGTTTGATCAGAGTATTGGATAGAAGTGATTACTTATCCCAAATGTGTGGCCAAGACCTATGCTAAAATTTTCACATCTGCTGTCAGAAAGGATATCTATATGTAAGAATCACATTGGTGTAGGTCCTTACCCTACACTGAGTAGAACACTGTAACATTCACAAACATAAGAAGACATTACCATATATACTTCTTGCAATTTAGCCACCACAACATCAATATATAGCTTATAAAATTCCATAGGAAGTCCATCCAGCCCGGGGACTTTTTGTTGAAAAAGGACCATACTGCTGTTTTAATCTTTTTTAAATTATGTGGTTGTATTTGAATTTCAGAAGTCGACTTAAATATATAATTTTAAAGCTCACTCTTTTATTATGCATAAGTTTCAACTATATGTTCTGTGATGGACACTTCATCTTGTATTTTGATTTATATTGTGTATGAAGTATTTCATTATGAGTTATGCTCTTATATGATTTACTACTGAGTTATTGTATACATTGGTTTTGAACACTGAGCATTTGCTCAGCCCCCCTGAATGCCTTTCTCCTGGCAGGAAAAAAGTTGCTTTAAAAACACACCTAAAGCCACGTTTTGCATATGTGTTTAAATGCATCAAGCATTTGAGAATTTATAGATTCCATTGGTCAGGCTATTCATTTATTCTGGTCATTAAAATGAATGAACACTCAAGTCCTAAATGTGTCTAGCCTTTAGGTGTCTTTAGTTGCTTGTACATGTGCTTAGCTCCAGTAGCTCCTCTCCTGAAGGTGTTAGTTATGTTTTTTCTGCCTGCAAATGCTCCTCTTCTACTATACCTGTAAATGTCTGTTTGCATGGGCACATAAGCTAACATAGAGATGCTTTAACATGCAAAAAAAAGTCAAAAGGCTGTAAAAGCAGCGTTTTAAAGCCCAGTGTGCATGAGCCCTAAGTAGAGATTAGCCATCAAACTAGTAAATGATTAAATAAAACTTGAAAATTAACTGAAACCTATAGTACACCCTTTATGCAGGTGTGAGTGCCCTTTGATTGTTATCCCTCCTTTTGTGATGTAGTGGGTGAGTTAGTGCCCCTTTTATATGCCAGTTGTGGGTGGGGCCCAGTGCACTTGGGGTATTGTAACAGGACACCTCTGATCAGCAATGATGTGCTGTGCTGGAGCTGCCCTAAAGAGCCATCTGCAGGGCAGAACTGCCAGGGTGGTGAGTGAGGACACCTAGAAGCAGACAGAAATTATAACACCTTTCAGGTGTTTAGTGTTGTCTTTGACTCTGTTAGGAAGATACACCCTCTCTATTTATCAGGTTTACACTTATCATCAAAAATGGAAGTTAAAGAAAATCCCCCAAAAAGTATAAGAGAGGGAATCTTCCAGGTCTATGATCCAGGAGACAGCCAGTGACCAATGTACTAACCAATTAAACAAGCAGTAAACCAAAAGCTTTGTTTTAGCACCTACAGTAATATAATAGTATGGTCTGCAACATTGCATGTACAGTCCATATAAAACAAAGGATCTTGAAAGAAATGGAGTAATCACTAAACAACATTCTACTATTTTGAAAATGGTCTGAGCTTTAAATTAGGAAAAAAAAAAAATGTATTACTTTATGCAGTATTACAAATATGTGAATATGCATTGGCATGTTGTGGAACCTCTAAATGTATTTCTAGGCAGAAAGTTTGCTTGGTTTTTTAGTATGTATGAGATACCATTATTCACACTTGGAGGTGGGAAAAAAAGGATGCAGAAAGTTTGTGGAGGATTTTTTTTAACTATAATTGTTACTTGCATATGGAAATGCACCTATATTAAAATACAATCATTGATACTTTTGCTTAGATATGGCCGAAAATTATGTTTCCATTACATTTTTATAAATTTCTACTATATTTTATTTAGAACTGTCAAAGCATAGCCTACTTTCGTTGTCTTTTACCACCTTTACCAGCTATCTTTGTTTCCCCTTACATTCTTTATTGTTTGCACTTCAAAAATATTGTGTGATATTTCTTTATCAATTCATATTTAAAGGACAGCTGTACCTCTACTACAACTTTTGGTACATACCACCCCCACAGCTAAACTGTAGTAACCCCTCTCTTCCCAGCTGCTTACTTACCTCAGGTCCAGCTCCAAAGATTTATCAGGTGTTTCTAGTCTGTTGAATGAAATTATCATCATTGTTGGTTGTAACTGGAGGTTATTGGTATACTGCTTAATTTACGATAATGGTTGGCTAGCCAGCCAAGACATTTTTGTCTGACAGGCTGAAAGCACTGGAGATGACTTTTGGGTTGATTTACTAAAGGTAAATAGGCTGGTCACTTTGGAAGTGAAGTTGCACTTTGCATGGGAATTTTCCCCAAAGCTTAGTGAATGTGGTAAAATTAAATTTTGCATGATTGGATGATGATAGTCAATAGAGCTTCACCTTCCTTCCCTTGCAAAGTGCAACTTCCCTGGCAAAGTGAAATGTCTTTGCAAAGGTAACAGTCAATTTGGCTCTAATAATTTAACCCCTTTGGCTCTGGGAGTAAGGTAAGAAAACAACTGAAGAGGGTGTTAGTGCTATTTAGCTTAGTGGTGGATTAAGTGCAAATTCTTGGGGTGGATTAAACAAAGTTGTTGGAAAGGTACAGTTGTCCTGCCCTTTAAACAGTAAGAAAAACAGAGCCATGTGCTTTTACCTTTCTTACATTTACTTTGACTAAACAAATACTGCTCATGTTTTGTTCTGTAGTAGTAACATATTTTATATGCATTAGCACAACATAGTACAGTGCGTGAGTACAGTATTACAGATATAAGATATAACATTGTAATTGCTGAAGAAAAAAATAAAAGACTTTAGTTCAGACATAGTTACCTATGGACTTATGTGGTGGGGGAGTGGCCACACAAAGGTCTTATTTGTGTTTTTCATTCTTCCACAAGTGCCAAAAATTTTGAGATGTAGGGTGACACAAACACCTTTTAGACAGCTGATTGCAGTTACTTAACTGTACTGAACAATTGTCAACAGCACAATAATTTTGCCAACAAAATCAACAATTTTTTCATAGAAATTAGTATTTACACCATATTCAACTTAAAGATTATGTAGCGCAAAAACTGTATTCTTATTTGGGATAGGGTAGGTAATAGTTAAAACCCCTATCAATGTATTTTGCCACTAGGAGACTTCCCTTCACTTCTTGTGCTGGCCTGTCCTGTCAAGAAGTGGAAGAAAATGTCTTCAGGGTCTTGACATTGCCACAAGGGCAGGTGTCCTCATTGGAAGATTTTCACTTTACTCTTGGTGACAACTCACATTTATTGGATTTACTTTTAGTCTCCGTGACAGTGGTCACTATGACAACAGAAAGGCTGGGTCTTCCTTGATCGAGACACAGGCAGCAATTAAAAATGTAAAGTTATAAAATAGCTAGCACTCCAAAATGCAGAGAAGCAAAATAGCAGAAAGTTCACTGAAATCTCATAGAAAGCAATGTTTCAGAGGCATCCAGGGCTGTTTTATCAAGGTGATGCGATATAGCAGCCAAGTCTTGTCACCTTGAAAAAGGAGGCCTATGTGCCAAAACATTGGTTTCTATTGGATTTCAGTAAACGTTCTACTATTTTGCCTCTATGCATTTTGGAGTGCTGGCTATTTCCTGACTTTGGATTTTCACCTTGTTATCGTTGGCCAAGCACCCTTTCACACTGGCTGCAGGTGACAGTGTGGGACTGGCTGATAAATGTAAACCTTAAAAACCTTACAAAGACTAAAGATGCATGTATTGCCCCTACTAAATAAGCCTGTTGAAAATGCTCCACAACATACTCAGACCTTGAGTTACTTTATATTTCTAGCAGCCAAAATCATGATAACCACAGCGTGGAAAAGCCCCATAATAGACATTGCGATAGTAAAACAAAAACTCACATGTTGAATGTAAAAATAGTGAGTGTCTTACAAGATGAACAATCCATTTTGACAAAATATGGTCCCCTTGGCTTACTTACTTACAGGCTCTGAATGACTGAATCTTACAGTACAAATAAGTTGATGCAAGATCCCCGGACGGATCCATTTCTTTTTTTCTTCACTTTTTCTTCTCCTTATTTTTATTTTATTGTTCCCTTAACTTTGGTCAGCCTTGGCATCATCTCCTCTTAGCTTATTCTTTTTTATTTAAGTTCTTGATGTTCAAATTTGGGGGTTCCTAGTCCCTTTGTGGAACCTTTTCAATGATTGGCAACAGAGAATACTTTGTGAACCGTGGTCACTGGACATGGGCTTTTTTCTTCGTGTTGGGCCTTCTTCCAGGGATTACGATTTAGGATGGTCTTGACCTTGCTATCTTGGGTTTTGTTGTCCTACACTATGGTCCTAGGGGTGAGGGGTCCTAGGGGAAGATTGTTTGCTGCTCTGCACAGTGCTCTTGTTACTTCTACTCTTTTTAAAACATTAATAAAAACGATTGAAACAATAACCTTACAAAGGCTCTACCACATCACCACTCTAGATTAGATTAGATACTTTGTTATCATTGTATTCAGTACAACAAAGTTTTAAATGGTAGCGCTCTGACAAAAGTAAATACATGCACATGCATATCAACATACAATACATACATAAGCACCAATATACTGTACATACATTGCATACCTAAAAATGAAAGCAATAGTCTGTGCAAATAATACAAATGTATTAAAATTAATGCAAATACTATAAAAGAACAAAGATATTAATACACTGTTTGCATATGATAAAGATATAATACAGAGGTGCATTAACATCTTTGGTAGTATATGATGGAGTAATGGATAGTAGACAGTTCTGGGAAAGAAACTGTACTTCAATCTGTTTGATTGCTCTATATCTTTTTCCTGATGGAAGTGGAATAAACACACTCTATCGTGGATGATTTGGATCTTTGCTGATGCTGCTAGCCCTTTTCTTTATTTAGCCAGCATTCATAGTATTCTAAATTAAACTGACGGTCACCAACTTCCGTGCAACTAGACTTGATGTTCCATCACTGCGCTCCTGTGTATGAATATAAATTCCTAAAGCAGCCAACTTAAAATTAAATGGAGGAGAATATTTTTACATGAAAAAAATAGTGGCGCTGTGTTCACATCAATTCAGTGACACCAAATCTAATATATCAATATCTCATAACAGTGAACTATACAACTTTTATGTGTCCATAATGATAAATCAAGGTGTATTAACACTACAGCAGTGAAAATGAAAACATAGATGAGTAAATAAAAAGTGGAATGAAAATATCAAAAATACTGATGATGCAAAAAGTCCTTCAAAGCACCATGTTTCACATAGCATTAAGTGAATAATCTTCCTATAATTCAAACTTCCTTCCACCAAACAGACAGTGATTGTGATCCACTCCTTTGAAACCGCACTTACCACAAAGATTTGCCTTGTACTCTCATGCTCAGCATGTAAGCTGTTAGAGACCCACCAGGGTTAATCAAGGTAAGTCACATTCTTCAATATCCAGCAGTGCTCAGCATAAGGAGATGTATCCACATAAAATGAAAAAGATGCCTCCAATAGCGTGATAACCTAAAAACCATTTATTAAAATAAACACACGAAATCCACAACCATTGTACTCACATCCTTCCAATATTTAAAAAGCATTTCGGGCTAAGCTCATGTAACATTGATGACCTCCTGTTTATATGGGAGGGGTCTGAGGACTCTGTGATTCAGTTTTTGCAACACCTTAACAATAACATGAATAATATTGTGCTGGATCATGTCATTAATGATTCGAAGGTGAAATTTCTGGACCTAACTATCACTAAATCGGATACAAGGTTAAGCACTAAGGTTTATCTGAAACCAACAGACAGAAACAGTTATTTGTCTATTAGGAGTGGTCATCACCCTGCTTGGATCAGGAACAAATGTTGAGGGTTAGACGAAACTACATGGAACTAGAGGATTACTTTGAACAGGCTGAGATACTTAAGGAAAAGTTCATACAGAAAGGGTATAGTGAGGTTGTATTGGACAACACTATTTCTGAAATAGCAAATATACCAAGAGAACAATGTTTGAAGAATAGGGATGATAAACCATTAAATGATGAGCATCAGTGTGGTTTTATCTCCAGCTTTCATTACCAATACAGGGAGATTGAAAACATCTTCAGGAGGTATTGGTACATTTTATGTAGAGATAGGCACCTTTGTGACACTCTACCTAGTAGTCCAAGGTTTATTTATAGAAGGGCCTTTGGTGATCAGGTAGTGAAGAAGATCTTGGACCCACCGAATAAATCGGGTTTATAAATAGATCTGAAACGTTTCTTCTCCTGTAAAAAATACATCTGCTGTAGAACTGTAAGTATAAGGAATAGGGGCATAACCAGTGTTACGAATTTGGACCATGAAACATTTGAAATAGATAAATTCATCACTTGCAACTCTTTGTATGTAGTATACTTGTTGTTGTGCCCATGTGGGCTATATTATGTGGGAAGAACTAAACAACAATTTAAAGTTCGAATAGCTGAGCATCTAGCCAATATCAGGAATGGATTCAAATTTCATAGTGTGTCCCTGCACTTTAGGGAGAAACATGGCCAGGATCCATCTGTGCTTCAATTTTGTGGAATTGACCATGTTCCCCCATCATGGAGGGGGTCCAACCATATTAGGGATTTTTCTCAAAGAGAAACTAAATGGATTTTTCTTTTAAAAAGCCTTCACCCGAGAGTGTTAAACATAGAGCTAGATCTTAATTGCTTTATTAATAATTTTTGAGAATAATTTTTAGATATCTGACAGGAACACTTAATAGCTGTTATTTTAAATGTGATTGCATTGATCTGGCTCCAACCACTTTAAATCGTGATGTATCACAGTTGGTTTATTGATTTTATTAGTTTGAATTTATTTTAATCACCCACTTTGTAATGTCGTATTTAGTATACGAAATGAGTTTTAAATACATGTTTACATAAAAATGAGCCTCATTTGATTGATAGGATATGTGGATGCATTATGTCAGAAAGAATTTTTATATACTGTTACATATAACATTATCTTCATGTTCCACTCAGCATATGAAATGCGCTTTAAACATCTGCTCGTTTACAATTGAGCCTTGTTTGATCGGTATAACATGTATATACATTATGCTAGAAATAAGTCTTAAGTACTATGATATATGCTTTTTATTTTTCGCAATGAAGTAGTATCAATGGGGTACAAATCAGTGCATTGTGATCATGCGGACACGGGATGTGCACATGCGCTTTGCAATTACTTCCACTAGCAGTTGGTAGGGAGAATATAAAGAGGGGGTTGCCGTGCCGTACAGCCAATCCTATATAGAAGTCGGAATGATGAAACATGTTGGGAGCGTGGCTGTACAGCAACCTATCGTAACGTGTTACGTGTGACGCTCTGCTGTGTTCGGCTGTGACTGCCCTGTGTTGCCGAGGAACTAACGAGGAGAGGGTGAGGTTTAAAGCTGCATCCCGGGTCTGCCGTGAACACAGTACACTGCCACAGCTTTGTTACATGAGCTTAGCCTGAAATGCTTTTTAAATATTGGAAAGATGTGAGTACAATGGTTGTGGATTCCGTGTGTTTATATTAATAAGTGGTTTTTACGTTATCACGCTATTGGAGGCATCTTTTTCATTCTATGTGGATACATCTCCTTATGCTGAGCACTGCTGGATATTGAAGAGTGTAACTTACCTTGATTAACCCTGGTGGGTCTCTAACAGCTTACATGCCGAGCATGAGAGTGCAGGGCAAATCTTTGTGGTGAGTGCGACTTCAAAGGAATGGATCATAATCACTATCGGTGTGGTGGAAGGAAGTTTGGATTATAGGAAGATTATTCACTTAATGCTATGTGAAACACAGTGCTTTGCATGGACTTTTTGCATCATCAGTATTTTTGATATTTTCATTCCACTTTTTATTTACTCATCTATGTTTTCACTTTCACTGCTGTAATGTTAATACACTTGGATTTATCATTATGGACACTTAAAAGTTGTATAGTTCACTGTTATGAGATATTGATATATTGGATTTGGTGTCACTGAATTGATGTGAATACAGCACCACTATTTTTTTCATAAACACAAAGGAGGAAAACAACCCTATAATCCAAACACACTCCCCCAATCTCAGCGCTATGTGTAAACAGGTCTTGCAAATACAGTCAATATTTGTTGATAAAACTAAAATATAAAGTGATATGTGCAGTAAACACCATTAAAAAAAATATGCATTATAGAGGGGGTTTCCCTCAGCAGCCACTAAAATCAATAAAATGGTAGAAAAGAATGTTAAAATTAAAACCTCAACAGACATAAAAATAAAAAAAACATCGGTCGCCGTAAGGTTACGGCGACCGGATACTGCGTCACTACGTTGTGTGCTCCAAAGCCCTAGTATTACAACCAGGAAGGAGGAAGGTAGAAGTGGTGGAAGCAGAGTTTCACTGTCCTCACTGGTGTACATTCCTCTCCTCCCGGGATAAACACAGGGCTAGTGGATGTTTTTAGCTCTCTACTTTAAAGATCTTGAGCTACACTACCACAGTCGGACTGTCACTTCAATGTGTTATTGGATTTTTACTGTGTGGGTGAATAAACTTTCAAGACGGAACTAGACTATATGGAGTCTCTTTTATATATGAGGATTCTGGAGATAAGGCTGAACTTCCCCATTGGGAAATCCAGATTTATAATCCATGGGATGCTGGTCTGTGCCTATTTACTTCTAGGTTCTGGTGAGTACAAACCCCTCGTGGTTGTGTGGAGCACGTGACAGTGAAGTGTTTGGTGAATGGTGCACCCATCAATATACTGCCTGATATACCATCTATACTCATCAGAGACTCTTAATCCATTATAGTTTTGTAATTTTTATACAAACTAATTTATCAGATCCACTATTGTTACCTGATAGAAGCGCCGCTTTGATGTTTTTATTTTTATCTCTGTTGAGATTTTAATTTTAACATTCTTTTCTACTATTTTTTTCATGTAAAAATATTTTCCTCCATTTAATTTTATTTAAGTTGGCTGCTTTAGAGATTTATATTCATACACAGGAGCGCAGTGGTGGAACATCAAGTCTAGTTGCGTGGAACTTGGTGACCGTCAGTTTAATTTATATTATTTTTAACCACTTGCAGCCATGGAAGCTTTTAATTTTCTGTCTAATAGACAGATGGACCCGGAGTGTGTTTTCCCCTCTAATCAGGAAATGATAGAGTGTGATGAGGATATACAGGGATGTTGAAATCATTAGAGAATCTCTTAGAGAAACAGGTTAAGACCTGGTGGGACATATTTACATTTGAACATTATGAGAAAGAGAGTCTGATTTTTAGAATACTGAGATGGGAGGTGGTCCCCCCAGGATGGCCTAACAGACCAGAAATATATGGATGAGTGGTTGGAGTTTTTTAATAAAATGGGAAGAGAACTTCAAAGCCTAGTTTTAAAAAGAAAGCAGATTAAAATGGATAGACTGAATGAGAATATGTCTACTACAGAGTAAATTGCAACCCATTAAGGAGTCCAGTCAGTTTAAAGATTTTAATGTTAATATGCGGAAAAATCTAGAGAAAGTAGATAGAGACACCCAAAGAAAGAAAGTAAAAAAATATAATAGGGATTCCAATGACTTTAAGAGTAACAATATGTATCTATGGCAGAATGCTAATGCAGCTATTAATGAAAAGAACGAAAATATACGGGAGAAAGAAACAGGTACAGAGAATGCCCCACAAAGAAATAATCAAGATAAAAGTAATGGTGAGAAGAACCAAACCACTAGAGGGAGGAACAATACCCCAAGAGGCAACCACAACAATAGAACTCAGGAATATAGGGGAAATTACCATGAGGTTGATTAATATGGGGGAAATTATATGACCCCTAGACACCATCAACTTAGTAGGGAAAGATATCCACACAATACTAAATCGACCTATCAGCAAGGGAACCAGCACCCCTCGAACCAATACCCCGACCCTAGATATCCAATTCCCACTCAGAATAGGTATCATCCTCTGATGTATGAGGGATATAATGGGAATAGTCAACAACAGGATCCTTTTTTAGGACAGTGGGGGAATGGGGGGAGAGGAGGAGGAATGCAGCGAGGAAACCCCTACCCCATGAACAATCGAGGGAGGGGGAGAAACCCAACACCCCATTATCCGAACAGGGACGCAGTTCCCTTTCGAAGAGAAGTAGAGGGTGCAGGGCAGGGAGACAAAAACAATCCCAGAAAACGAAGGAGGGACATGTAAACATGGGGATTTATAATTTAAGTCAAGTTGAACTGAACCCCAATGAACTGCATATATTGAATTTGGGTTTGAAGTGTGCTCTCATGAAAACTATGAATAAGTTTGAGGTATATATAGATGCACACAAGTTTATTCGGACGTTAGATATGAAAAAATATTTTCTAAGCCATCCAACTGACACCTCTAGAAGAATAGTGACAGATTCAGGAAACATAGATAGTGGTCTGAGAAATAAATCAATTTTTAACCCTCAGAATTCCAATAATCACTATATTGAGGTATTCAAAAACTTGGTGCTTAAGGATATTGAAGAACTGCCTTTGAAAAAACGATTAAACCCGGATTACATTAGAGAAGGAATTAAATCTTTGGAAGACAGAAGAGATATTATAGTCCGACCACCAAATAAGGGGGGAGGGGTGGTGGTGATGGATAAATCCTTCTATCATGGCCAATTGCTGGAACTTTTGGGGGACCGGGTTACATATAAGAAACTACAATCTGATCCCACTGGACCATATAAAGACCAATTAAACTTATTGGTTGAATGGGGCAATGCCCTAAACCTCATGGAAAGAAGATACCTAAATCCAAGTGCGTGTAGAATTCCGGTAATATATACATTACCCAAAATTCATAAGAACATAGAGAATCTACCAGCACATCCAATTGTCAACGGCATTGGATCAGTAACTGCTAGACTTGGGGAGTACCTGGACAAGTTCCTTCAACCCAGCGTTAAAAAGACTAAAGCATAGCTGAAGGATACCACTGACATTCTGCGATTGCTGGATGAGGTTAGGCTCAACCCACCTGTTATGACCTATCTAGTTACCGCCGATGTTCGGTCGTTATATACCATTATACAGCATGACGATGCTCTGCTGGCCCTAGACTGGGCCTTAAGCAAGCGGGACGATATTCCACATATGCAAATGCTTTCTAGGGAAAGTTTTGGACTTTTGCATGGCGCATAATTACTTCTGGTACCAGGATCAGTTCTACTCCCAGCAGGTTGGCGTGGCTATGGGAGCTAAATATGCTCCCAGCCTAGCCAACCTGTTCATGGTGGAATGGGAAGATAGGCATGTATTTTACCAAGATAGACCCCAGCTAAAACTGTATCGCAGGTTCATTGATGACCTCCTGTTTATATGGGAGGGGTCTGAGGACTCTGTGATTCAGTTTTTGCAACACCTTAACAATAACATGAATAATATTGTGCTGGATCATGTCATTAGTGATTCGAAGGTGAATTTTCTGGACCTATCACTAAATCGGATACAAGGTTAAGCACTAAGGTTTATCTGAAACCAATAGACATAAACAGTTATTTGTCTATTAGGAGTAGTCATCACCCTGCTTGGATCGGGAACATCCCTAAGGGTCAAATGCTGAGGGTTAGACACAACTGCACGGAACTAGAAGATTACTTTGAACAGGCTGAGATACTTAAGGAAAAGTTCATACAGAAAGGGTATAGTGAGGTTGTATTGGACAACACCATTTTTGAAATAGCAAATATACCAAGAGAACAATGTTTGAAGAATAGGGACGATAAACCATTAAATGAGGAGCATCAGTGTGGTTTTATCTCCAGCTTTCATTACCAATACAGGGAGATTGAAAACATCTTCAGGAAGTATAGGTACATTTTATGTAGAGATAGGCACCTTTGTGACACTCTACCTAGTAGTCCAAGGTTTATTTATAGAAGGGCCTTTGGTGATCAGGTAGTGAAGAAGATCTTGGACCATCCGAATAGACCGGGTTTACAAATAGATCTGAAAGGTTTCTTCTCCTGTAAAAAATGCATCTGCTGTAGGACTGTAAGTATAAGGAATAGGAGCGTAACCAGTGTTACGAATTTGGACCATGAAACATTTGAAATAGATAAATTCATCACTTGCAACTCTTCGTATGTAGTACACTTGTTGTGGTGCCCATGTGGGCTATATTATGTGGGAAGAACTAAACAACAATTAAAAGTTCGAATAGCTGAGCATCTAGCCAATATCAGGAATGGATTCAAATTTCATAGTGTGTCCCTGCACTTTAGGGAGAAACATGGCCAGGATCCATCTGTGCTTCAATTTTGTGGAATTGACCATGTTCCCCCATCATGGAGGGGGTCCAACCAGATTAGGGATTTTTCTCAAAGAGAAACTAAATGGATTTTTCTTTTAAAAAGCCTTCACCCGAGAGGGTTAAACATAGAGCTAGATCTTACTTGCTTTATTAATAATTTTTGAGAATAATTTTTAGATATCTGACAGGAACACGTAATAGCTGTTATTTTAAATGTGATTGCATTGATCTGGCTCCAACCACTTTAAATCGTGATGTATCACGGTTGGTTTATTGATTTTATTAGTTTGAATTTATTTTAATCACCCACTTTGTAATGTCGCATTTAGTATACGAAATGAGTTTTAAATACCTGTCATTCTACTTTTTATTTACTCATCTATGTTTTAACTTTCACTGCTGTAGTGTTAATACACTTGGATTTATCATTATGGACACTTAAAAGTTGTATAATTTACTGTTATGAGATATTGATATATTATATTTGGTGTCACTGAATTGATGTGAACACAGTGCCACTAATTTTTTCATGTAAAAATATTTTCCTCCATTCATAGTATTCTGGTTTGATATTTGCAGGTTGTTGTGTGTGCACTGCTCAACCAGATGTTGAACTCGATCTCCTTGGATCATTATTTTCTGCATAAGTCTGGTCAGAGTGATATCACCTGCTAACTTCACTATAGTATTAAGGCCATGAATAGAGATGTGTAAATAGGGTAAACAAGGGTGGACTGTGCCCTGTCGTACTTCTGTGTTCAAAATGAGAGTTGGGAGGAGTTGATTCCCCATTCTCACAGTTTGTGGTATGATGGTTATCCATAAGAGTGAGAGGTATTAGTTGTTAGGCTTGTACACCAGTTTGTTGGAGATTACTGTAATAAAGGTAGGATTAAAATCAATAGGTAATATCCTAACATACATTAAAGCCTAGGCCAAATGTTGGGCAGCATCAGGCGGTTCAATAGAAACCAGCCCACATTCGGCCCCTTGTATACTGCTGTTGCCAGTCCGACAGAAGCCAGCTGTTCAGCCAGCTTCTATTGAAGGGGCATGGCCGAAAAAGATCAGCCGACCGGCTCCCGATCAGTGCTCTCAGCCAATGGCTGAAAGCGTTGACTGTAGTGCTCTGACGGGGGAATGTTCCTCTGTCAGAACACAATAGAACAGCAGGGGAAATCGCTGTACTAACATTGTTAGTTCAGCGGCTCCTACCTGAGCTGTCAGGTTTTTTTTGTTCAATCAGTTGGGTTGAACAGAAAAAAACTAGTAATGTGTACCAGGATTTAGTGTTTGGGTGCTTGAAATGAGTCAATGCTGTCTGTAATGCAATAGTGACAGCATCATCAATGGATCTGCTCGCTCAGTAGGCAAACTGATGCTTATCCAGATCAGTGGGGATGCTGGCCTTAATGTGTGATAGTGCAAGCCACTCAAAGTACTTTGTAATCACCGGAGTGAAAGGGGCTGGGTAATGATCATTCAGACATCTCACTGCTGCTTTTTTGGGAATAGTAACAATAGTAGTGGATTTAAAACAGTTATGGACAGCAGCTTGTCACAATGACAGAACAAAAATGTTGGTAAGAATCTCTGCTAACTAATCAGCACATGCTCTCGTGCATAGCCTTACTCCCTATCTGGCCTGCTATCTTGTTAAGGTCAATCTTCTTCAAGATAGATTTCACATTGTTTGGCTGTATTATGCACCTCTGTAGGGTTTTTAATCTCTGAGGTGATGATAATCAAGACAAGCAGAAAAATTATTTCAGGTATCAGAGTGGACAGTGTCGCTGATCTGTGGAGTACTAGTTTTAAAATCTGTCATTATTTAAATTTTTATCCACATGCTATGGGGATAATTGTTCTCAAGATGGCATTCAACAAGCTGTTTGTATTTAGCCCATCTAATATTCCTCTATGCAAAAATAAAACAAAAAGTTTTAGGTTTACTTTTACATTTACATTTTAGGAGGGACAGCATGCGTTTGCGTACAGTAACCATTTATTTTTATTGCGGATAAAAGAGTACTTTGACAAACATCATAGAGCAAAATGGAACTTTATTCTACAATTCCACTGGAAAACAGCTAGCCAGCTATCCTGCTTGTCTGGACTAAGGTAGTTTACAGGTGAAACTTTTTCTTTGGGCCCAGTCTCAGTAATTCTAATGCCTGGGAGGATTTTAGGTCTCACTGTGCAAATGGAACTTTGACTATGATGCATCTTGCAGTCTTCATATGGATGCTCAGTCTTTAGTCTGGAAAGGGCTGCCCCTCCTAGTCAGCTAGAGTTAAAGGCACACAGGCTTTCTTCCTGAAAGGTACTTCCTATAAATCTGATAATCAGAGATTATGTACCAAGAGAAATATGTAAGCTGTCACTGTTGACCTAAATTTTGCAGCTAGCCTTTTTGGAAGGTTTCTGTAATGGCATCCTACATATTTCTCCAAGTATAAGCTTTCATTAGATATTTTTCACAGAAATGGGTTAGGTTGCTGGAGTTTGTTTTCTGTTATGCAGCCAACTTGCATATAGAGCTTAAAGGAGTCCTTCTTTAAAGCTTGTTTAAAGGAGAATATGATTATAAATTACAGTGGAGATTTTGGCACAGCTTTCATGATTTACAGAATTCTTGCTCAAACAGAGTATGGACTAATTCACATTTTTGCCATTAGCAACAAGGTAAGCGGACTTTTGTGGCTCTGTTAGGGTTTTAATGTGATCTATGAATCATTTTTTTGTCCAATACTTCAAGCCTGAATTAAAAGGAAGCGTTTATAATTGTAATTTTCATGAAGGTCAGGTTCTATGAAAACCATATAAACCACGCTGTACTAATGATTTCTTTAAAATTGATTTTCAGGTTGTAAAACTGCTTTCCAAAGTCTCTCCTGTTGATTAATGGTATACTTTTGTCTTATCTATAAACTCACATAATTTAAAATAATGACTACTTCATAGCCGATTGGAAGAATTTAGAAAGTTTTAAACATTTAAAAGCCGAAAGAGCATGAAATTAAGTAAAAAATGACAACAGCAATGCCTAGCAGTGAAGGACAAAACTCCTATCGCAATTCCAGCGTCCAAAAGTCTTTTATCTTACAGTGTACGATAATACTGTATATGATTGCTATTCTAGTTTTAGAAAGAGGATTTTATTCATTTTCCCTTTAGTAAATTACACACTTAGTCGATTGCTATATTACAAAGGCATCATTCAGACATATGTATGACATTTGATTTTAACAAATAGTATTTGATAATGACCATGCCCTATAACTATTGGATATGGAAGTGTGGAATAGCTCACTGTTCTGTGGAAGATCCAGACAGGTCCACATATACTGTATGGTGGCACATATATCACAAAATCTTGTGCTGTAAGAATTTTATGGTTTATTTACCTAGGCAAAACAACATTTTGTAACCCATATCAGAATATTAGTTTATAGTACTTCATTGATTTCAGATTAGTTTGCTATGGGATACTGCACTTTATACATTGTTAGCTTAGACTGCAATTGATAGGAGATAATTATGCCTTATTTACTAGGAAAGTTTAGAACTGTGGTGGTAAATGTATTAAAGGATGCTGCACAGCCACAGAGCCCATTGGACTTCCCAGGAAAATATTCAGTATTTCTGCTATACACCATGCAGATTGGACAGTAATATGTAAAATGTATACAGGCTTTTTTTGTTTTTTTGTCATAAATGATATTAAATACCTATCAGTATTCGACCCACCTCAGTTTGAACCTTACTTGTCCCATACAGTATGTACATTTGTACATTTTAAATTATTCTTTTGCAACAGAGCAATTTATTGGTTATAATGAGGCAAAAATCACCTAGCAATAAGGGTTCTTAGTTGTCATAAACCAAATGCCATATGGACATTTACAAATAAACACTGTTATCAGTAAAATTATTAGTAGGTGAATTTTCAAGTGTAGAGTAGTGAAGAGTAAATCCTACATTTATTTCATGGTTTGAAATGACCAGTTTTGATGGTTTTGGCTCTCTATCTGCTTAAAAGAAATATTGCTCAGAACACAATAACTACATAAATGATAGATCAGACTTGTTGGAAAAAACAACATTCTCTATTGTTTTACAGTTTATATATCAGTATTTTGTCAGTACATTGAAAGAATTTTCATAAACTTTATAGCAGATACTAACCTGTTGCTCTTTGGGAGAAACCTAAACTCTTTTTTCTACTCGCTACAGTCACAAGACAAGTCCTTGTGTTGTGATAGGAACAGAAGGGGTAGGAAAAACAGTGAGCCAAACAGGACATTTTATTTTAATGGGGGTAAATTGTACAGAATATGCCCAGTTGCCATGGTTACAAAGAAGCAACATTCTTTGTTTTTGCCCTTTAACAAAAGTTAAAAAAAAGGCTAAAGACTGAAATATTTGTGTAAAAAATATAAATGTCATGTCAATGTAAAAAATAAAAGTAAAGACCCTTTGTCCTATGCCAGATGTCTGCTTAGATACCAGTCATTTGTTGAAATTCACTTGCTCGTGGAAATGTGGAAGAGATTTAAATTGGCAATTAAGCTCTGTTAATATCCTGGTATTTTTGTGATTAAATGACAATAAAAATCATCAACTCCTGCCCTCTAGTACTTCCAGATAAAAATATGGAACATATTATCATGTATAACATTTGGAATACATTTTTACAGCCAAATTCCTTTTAGTGATAAAAGAATCCTTTGCCTGGCACTTAAAAAAAAAACAAAAAACTCTTGCTGTAATAGTCACTTTTGATCTAGAGCTGTGCCTCACATAAAGTCCTCTCCTTCAGTAGATCCAGCTCCTCTGCTAGCTTGAATGATGGTCAGCAAGCATCATTCACCAAACTACATGTGAGCCCAAAACAGTACTCCTGGGGGTGCGTCATCATGCTGGCCTGGACTTCAGCACAAAATCAGTACTGCTCACACATCATGTAAGTGAAATTCTGTGCTGCAGTAAGAAATGCCCACTGCTGCCTGAGCAGAAGGGGAAAGACCTGTGATATCATCGCTAGACGAGCCAGAAGACACTTCAAATTAAAATAGGTATATGGGGAATTTTTAAACCATATGTGTGGATGTGCTGTTTTGGAGAACAGGTAATTGGTAATTTTCCATAATAGCATGGAAGAGTAAGAGCAGAAAAAGAGCGAGTGGTCCACAGAGCCTACCCCCTTTTAGCCTATTTTTCTCAGTATAGACATGTGTTTATCACAAGCATGCTTGAAATTCATTAACTCACTACTTTTTAGAAGTCTGTTGCAAGCATTAACTATTCTTTCATTAAATAATTCTTTTTAAGGTTAGTTTTGAATTTTCCTTTTGCTAATTTGAAGTCATGCCCTGTGTATTCTTAATCTCAGCGTAACACTAAAAATGACTCAGCTGACAAGTTAAATACAAGTAAAACAAACATGAAATTGTTATGTTATTGAATGCCATGGGAAATATACCCTTCCTGTCCGCAAGTTTATAAATCAAACCTAATGTATGGAAAATCTATAAAGAGGTTTAATTAAACACAAAACTATCTAACTGAATATGCACAGATAGTTTTTCTTCTTGCTTTACATAGAAGGATTTTAGTTAATTTTATTTCACAAAATATACTAACTTGTGTAATCGGTGAGCCAGTTTTCCACAAATTAGATAGGTAGTTCTGATTGAATGCCATTTTTTTTGCTTGGCTATAAGGGTGTCCATAAATAGGCAAATCTCAACCCTAATTCGGTGTCTTAATGCAATGCTCACATTACAATTATTCTGTCTGCCCTAAAGGGTGATGATGCGTACTTTAACATCAGAAGTACTTACTCACTAGCATGAGCGCTTATAACCTAAATCCAATCTTCTCAAAAAACAGAATAGTCCAAACACACACAACAAACCAAGTTTAGCGCTGTCCCCACTATATCTATTCCAACAGTAAACAGTCTGTATGTATATTCCTCGCTTAAGGTGTTGCAGCTCTCCCAATAGTCCACTGGGTGATAGACATGATTCTGAAAATATATAAAAACAAGAGAGAGCGCACGCCAGCCCTAGTGTGTTATCGTTTAATAGATGAAGGTTAGTGTATAAAAAGCAAGGGTTGCACTCACAAACATCCAGCATTAAATGGCATAAACAGCTCCATAATAGCCTCCTCTCCTGGTCTGTAGGGATCAGTTAGCTCACAGCAACTAGCAGCGTGGTAAAGTATTCCAGTAAGCACAGACCACCTGCTTGCTTGTAACACACACCGCCCAAAGCACTCACATGGACCAGCCGGCGCTGCCTGATGTCACTCGTGGCCAGGGAGGGGATGCACAGTGATGCAGCTGACTCCTCTCTATTTTACCACGCTGCTAGTTGCTGTGAGCTAACTGATCCCTACAGACCAGGAGAGGAGGCTATTATGGAGCTGTTTATGCCATTTAACGCTGGATGTTTGTGAGTGCAACCCTCGTTTTTTATACACTAACCTTCATCTATTAAACGATAACACACTAGGGCTGGCGTTTGCTCTCTCTTGTTTTTATATATTTTCAAAAAACAGAATCCCAAACACCCCCCCACCCCCACCTCTCACTTTTAGTGTTTTTTTCTTATTTCTTTTTCAATTTTTTGCTCACCTAAGTCCCTCTCTGGCTACATTTCTCAGTGTGGAGGACCTGGCATGGACCCCTTTTACTGACATCACTGCTGCAGCATCTTTTTGAAAATCCTGGGAGAATCTCCTCACTGGAGAATCTCTTCACTGAATCTAATCACAAACTATCAAACCAGGCTGTGTCCTTGTCAAGCAGGTAGTGACATGAACACGTAAGGGTGTCACTGACTATTGTACACAGAAGAGAAGACTCAGGACTGGAATTCCACTTGACCTCAGATTTAGGCGAGTAAAAGAAGCATTTGGGTAGATTTTTTCCTCTCTATGTTAGCAATTAAAGTAAGGTGGGTGGAGGGGGTGTGTAGGATGGGTAGTGAATTAGGGAGTAGCATTAAAGGGAGATGTCTTCAATGCAGCAATATATGCTGCATCTTCTTGTTGGGAAGATCACACCATATGCTCTACCTTTAGAAGACAGACAGCAGAACCTCATTGGGTGAAATGAATCCTCAAAATCTTAGAGTCTATGGGCAGTTTAGGTAAGAGAAAGTTTCCTTATGTATGTGTGGTGGTAAAAATGTAAATTACCAAGAAAATAAGCAAACAATAGTCCAATTAACATGAGTTATGTTGCTTTGGTTCATGAATAGCTGAAAGAACAAACACATGGCAAGTCTTCAGGTCTTTGAGCAACGAGCTTTGCTCTGTTATGAATTTTAATAATTTGTTTTATAGATAATCACACCATCTGCTACCATTGTACTGAAGACCTGCTTATAGAAATGCACTTGACAGGAACATGCAGTCAGCCCAAAAAAGTAGACATGATGAATGCAAATTTATGAATGCATTTACTGATGTGCACCTTTTTATAGGTGCATGTTTCCATACACTATGAAAATCATTGGGATGCTTACTTATAAAATATCGGAACTGATATTTGCCTTTTATTTTAAAGGCAATGTCCATCCTGACCATTTTGTTTATTTTTAGGTTGCTCTGGGTTACTCAGGGTAAGTGCACTTATTTTCATAAGATTTCTGTATAGATTAAAATAATAAGGAAAGGGAGAATAATGGAAATTCAGTTTTACAAAATCATAACATTGTTCACTCTGCCTGTGTAACAGTGAGCTAGTAATAAGTTAAAATAACCAGTCAGGAATCCCATTATCTTAGGGAGCACAAATTATTTACTTTCTGGGTAACATCCTGTTCATGCACAGAATTCAATGTGGATCCTACTTTTAACACCATGCAGCCGATTCTTCTCAGGGCTTCAAGTCTTCTGCACTGCCATTTTGGCTTTGGGTTCCATACTGGAAGTTGTCTCATTACAGTGCATTTTAGCATGCATTGCATAGAGCAGACACTCCTGGTATCTAAAATCTGGTGAGAGAATCAATGATATCTGCACTTTACTGGACCTCCATTATGTTCTTGTCATAGGGTCTTGTTTCCCCTTTTATAATGGTGTGGATTTAATTGTCTAGTGAAGTCACAGGCGGTTTCATGGTCTGTTGTTGACCGATGGTCTAAATGTATTTAGTATTAAAGACAAAAATATTTTTTTAGCAACTACATTGTTCCCCTAATACTGCTGATCATATTTATCTCCACCACTGTTTTCATTGTGGACCCACATTAGCTTTAATCATGCTTACTGACATTTAAGTTTCAGTTTTAGTTGTTTCTATATACTCTGACATTAAAGCAGAGCTAAATCCATCAACTGTCTCCCAAAACAGTTACATTTATGCAGTGAATGTTAACTGTCACGGTCACTTGTGCTCTCAACCAAACTATCAAACCATCAAATGACTGGAGTCATAACTGATCACATATGCAACACCTGGCAGCTGCAGATAAAAGACAGGCTAAGTAGGGAGCTTGTCTGTTCCAAATGATATATAGATCTATGATATCATTCATTAGAAAGTAAATCTAAAGAATTAAGCAAATGCAAATATTGTATAGGTAAGCCTGCACAACTATTACAATCAGATATAAATCATATATAGAAAAACTGTACTTGTGATCTATAAAGGCTTACTTGCTGATATCTACTGAAATCTTAGTTGCTTGGCTGTTCAGCTAAATTATTGGTTTTAGTACTTTTTTACTAGACAGCCCATTACAAGGTCATAGATTATAAGACTTCACACTAATTTCCCTGATCTAGATGTTTGTTCTAAGTCAGGGGTCTCCAAACTTTCTAAACAAAGGGTCAGTTTACTGTCTTTCAGACTTTAGTTGGGCCAGACTAGGGTCGGTGAGAATAGAAAATGTCCTGGTGTCAAGCGGCAGTAAACAATACCCTATCTTTGGTGTCAGTAGGGAGACTAGTAGGAGGACTAGTGCCCCATCACTGTTGTCAGTGGAAGGAATAGTGCTCTATTGTTGGTGTCAATTGGAGAAATAGTGCCCAATTGTTGGTGTCAATGGATGAAATTCTTCCCCATTGTTGGTATTAGTGGGAGGAATTGTTCCCTTTCGTTGGTGTCAGTAGGAGGACTAGTGCCCCATTGCCCCATTGTTGGTGTCAGTGAGAAGAATAGTGGCCTATCATTGGTGTTAATTGGAGGAATAGCGCCCCATTGTTGGTGTCAATTGATGGAATTCTGTCCCATTGTTGGTATCAGCGGAAGGAATTGAGCCCTTTCGCTGGTGTACATTGGGAGCAATAATGCCCCATTGTTGGTGTCAGTGGGAGGAATAGTGACCTATCGTTGGTATCAATGGAAGGAATTGTGCCCCATTGTTGCTGTCAATGGAAGGAATTGTGCCCCATCATTGGTGTCGGTGGGAGAAATTATGCCCACATCGATTGAGTCAGTGGGAGGAACAGTGCCCCATTGTTGGTGTCAGCAACATGACTTACTATTTTGGTATCATTGGATGGAATAGTGCCCCAAAGGCCAGACAAAGGAAAGCAAAAGGGCAACATCTAGCCCCCTGTGCCGCTGTTTGGAGACCACTGTTCTAAGTCATTAAAGTGTAACCACTTTTTTGCAAAAAAAAAAAAGAAAAATTCCCTTTGGTTGATCATTGTATACTACAAGGATTTGAACAAACTCTGTTGAAGATTCATACATTCTCTGTTCTTAAAAAATTGCTGCATGTTTGACCATGTCATTTCTGATACCTGAATGGGAGGGCCTGTGTTAATTATAATCACTATATCAAACCTCAGTGTTTTAATATGGAAGTCTGCAGTGTCTACATTCTTTTCAGTAGACAGGCCTTAGGGAGTTTGTCACCAAAAACAAAATACCGATTGCAGGGGATGCCTAAAGTTTTACTTGGATCTTCCTGCAGTCTTCTGAGAAAATCAGTAAACTAATCTGAAGCAGGAAATTACATTTCTGGCAGTATTCTGTATGCCGACGGTGTACAGAATGCCTCCAGGTTACCATATTGCATTGAATTTTTTGACAGTATTGGAAAATTACAATGACTGCAGGTTGAAATGGAAAAGTAATTTGTATTAGCATTAAATTACAAAATGACTTATAAAGCAATTTTAAATGCTACAATATTTTTTAATGTAAGTAGAGTTTCCTTTTAACCCAGATATAGAAGCCAGAGACAGCTTGGTGGCTAGTTTTTAATAAAAATATCAGCAACAGCAGCCCTTCTATTTTTCTCTGTACAAGTTGCCTTTTAGATTGCTCTGACTTTGCAAATAATCTGAAGGCTTCCCCACTCAGGTCAATATGAAGAACTTGTAATGTCCAGGTTGTGCACAACCAAAGTATACTTTAGACAGAATCTCCAGCATTTAAACATAGGATTTCTTGATCCTCACCACTACCACCATCCCACACAAAATAATTTGGTGGAGTCTACTTTTTTGAATTTTTTAACATATTTACTAAAACTGACTATTGTTCTTCTCAGGAAATCATTTTTACTGTGTTATACTGTACACTGATATCTTTAGGCAACGGAACAATGTGCTTGATAAAATAATTAATTGTAGTCAATACCTTTCCAATTTGCTACACAAAAATAGGTCTAATTTTGATGAAAATCCTCTCTTTACTATTCAATGATTCATCAGTCTTTCATGTATCTTGATGTCTTTTTTTTATCTGGATTTCAAACATGTTGCTATGCTGTATCTAAATAATTTGCACTGGTGTAGATATGGTTGTTTAACAATAAGAAATACTTTGAAGTATAAAATGGAACACCTGTTTTTTTTCCAAATGACAGCTAGTGTAAATAGTGCATTTTGGCTGGCTGGAAGGTGCAAAAAAAATAATTTTACAGTAATCCTCATGACTTTTATATTACACATTTATGATCCGGTAATGTTCTATTTTGTCATGAAAACCCGTACCCTGGCTTCAAATATTTGTATGTGTTTGTATGGATCTGTGTAAGTTATATCTTTTACACAGCAGCAACAGAGTTTTATAGAACTGGCTCCAGCCCCCCTTTTTACTTACGCTGTTGAAGACTCGGCTCTAATCCCTTGCCATTACATTGCCATGGTAACCAGCTACCTGCACACCTGCCTCACAGTTACAAGGAGAATAGAGAATAGAAACCGGTCGCACTTAACACTGAAATGGATAATAAAAATCCAAGAAAATATTAATATTTCATACATATGTATAGCTTTTAGCCAAGGCTTCTTTTTTGCTTCGGCAATGAAAGGATTCTCGTCCTGCTTAGTGTTGTTTGCCTTATTATAAAGTCTTCAGTAATAATACACAATAGGTTTCCATGCATTATGGGGAAGCATAGAAGTTAAAATGAGGATTGATTTTAATAATATGTAAAAAGATGTAGAGGACATTTCCTTGCTATTACATATCTCTGTAGTGTTCTTAAAATTTCATAGTTATCTCCTCAGCACAGAAACGCTGAGGAGTGTAACCAAAATGAAAAATGTGAGCCTGCTTAATTACTGCGCTATATTTAAATTATACATTATGTGCTGGATAAAAATAAAGATGCCATACTACCTGCAGTAGCTTATCTTTATCTTGTGAATTGATTAAATGTGTTACATTGGATATTATCCAGGCACAGTAAGAAAAGAGAAGAACCGGAGTTTCCATAGTTATACCAGGCGTCTTCTTTTGAATTTAGTTAATGACTCACACTTCTCATGCAAAGGTTTTCTCTATTTTTATATGCTAAATTGAACATTGTCTGTAATTAATCATGCACAATATTTTGAGACTTAACTGGCTCTTTGAATGTATTACAGGCATATCACTTAAACGCAAAACATATGGGAGTTTAAATTCCACATATGTTTAATGAATATTCTGCCACTGCATCAAATTCTAATAATAAAAAAAAAACTAATCTATGAAACGTCCTCTGTGCCACTGAATGTAAACCAAAAGTGGTATCAGAGAAGGTAAATTGTGCACCAGACAAGTTCACTTTTGGTCGGTGTTCTGAGGAGGCAAGATCAGATGAACAGGGGGAATGTTGAAGCACTTCAAACCTACATTATTGGAAGACAGACAGCTAACTGTAAATGCATGACCAGGAACTTTTCACGAAATAACACCCTTTTGGTCAACTTTCTCATTGTTTGCCTTTCAAATTCTGTCAAAGCTTCACTAGCGGATTATAATATTATATTTGCCCCTTGTAAGCTTCATCAATTACAACCATTGTCTCTACATTAGTGCTGCCTCCAATTTTCCAGAAAAACAGCCAGGCTTTGTCTTCTTTAGAATGGATGAACCAACATGCTTCCACCATTTTGACTTTGGCAGTGAAAACATGAGAACTGTAATGCCCTGTACACATGGTCGGACATTGATCGGACATTCCGACAACAAAATCCTAGGATTCAAGGGAGCAGTGATTGTTTTCTCTGATCTGTTTAGGGCTTCACAGGCTGGGAGTCCTGCCTCTGGAAAAAGCTTCCAGAATATGGGGCTGGAAGAGTCAAATGACTACTCTCAATATTTATCATGCCCTAGCCAGACACTGATCAGCTGTTCAGATGCTGGTTTTCCAGATAGGCTGCGGTACACACTGACCAAATGTCGGCAAGTTTCAGTTGAAGAAACAAAAAAAATGTTGATGGCCGCACACTCTGGATGGACGTCAAAGCTTTATTATGGCATTTCAAGCGATAAAATCTTGATAGCACTGTGAGCATAAGGAGATAAATATTAACCTGTTTCACGCAGATGACAGAGCTTACTCATAACATTGGTGTTATGAGTTTGAGCTGTCATCTATTTAAATAGCTTTGACATTCATTCGGATACATTCGAATTACATGCCCCTGTTAAACAGGGGCAGAAAAATGGGGCCTTGGGCGGTGGTGGTGGTGCCACAACACTGTAACCCCTCACAGATACTCTTGTTGGGTGCAGGAATGGGCCCTGCTGTGAAATATTATATCAAAAATTGTAATACATGTCCTTGTTAAATGGGGCAGAAAAATTGGGCCTTGGGCGGTGGTGGGCACCGGCGATCACTCCACACAGACACAGAATGGAGATTCTTGTGGTGTGGCTGTGGTGGCCTCCTCTCCTGGAGTGCGGGCAATGGCGGCTCCGGTGTCCACTCTTCCAGTTTCCTCTGCTCACACGGCAGAGGAAACTGGAAGAGTGGACACCGGAGCCGCCATTGCCCGCACTCCAGGAGAGGAGGCCACCACAGTCACACCACACGAATCTCCATTCTGTGTCTGTGTGGAGTGATCGCGGGTGCCCAGCGGTCAGCACGCCCCCTAGTGGTCTTAAAGCGAACCGACGTACAGCTACGCCCAGGGGAGCCAACCTGCCGCAGTATAATGACAGCGGCTGGTCGTGAAGTGTTTAAGCAGGAAAATCTTCAGGTCTACATTCCAACACGGATTTGAGTACCACGACCTCTGAGCCCGACCACGTCCAAGGAACACAGTCACGTGGAAGCCATTCCACCATCCCTGCTCTTCAGTAGGGATGAGCTTCGTGTTCGAGTCGAACCCATGTTCGACTCGAACATCGGCTGTTCGATCGTTCGCCGAATTGCGAACGTTATGGGCCGTTCGCGCTAAATTCGTGTGGCGCGTCACGGCCCATAATTCACTGCGGCATCGCAGTGCATTGCTGGCTGATGATTGGCCAAGCATGCACTATGACCCACATGCTTGGCCAATCACAGCGCCGTCAGTAGAGAGAGCTGTAATTGGCCAAAGCCAGGGTGGCTTTGGCCAATTATGGCTCAGGGGATTTAGTACACACCCCACACTATATAAGGCCGCCTGCACGGCGGCCCTGTGTAGTGTGTGTTCCGGTGTGCTGAGAGATAGAGAGAGAGAGAGACAGTGTCATTTGATTTGAGTTAGATAGATTAGGCAGAACAGTCAGTCAGTTAGCTGCACTTACAGTGTATTGTGTATATATATGCATCCCAGGTGTTGCATATATATATATACACTGTATTCAGTTTAGCTAGATCCGTTCCTGTTATCTTCTATCTAGACTATTTACATTTAATGCAGTGCGTCCTGCTCACAGTGTTCAGCTAGATCCGTTCCTGCTATTTACATTTAGTGCAGTGCGTCCTGCTCACAGTGTTCAGCTAGATCCATTCCTGTTATCTTCTAGACTATTTACATTTAGTGCAGTGCGTCCTGCTCACAGTGTTCAGCTAGATCCGTTCCTGCAATTTACATTTAGTGCAGTGCGTCCTGCTCACAGTGTTCAGCTAGATCCGTTCCTGCTATTTACATTTAGTGCAGTGCGTCCTGCTCACAGTGTTCAGCTAGATCCGTTCCTGCTATTTACATTTAGTGCAGTGCGTCCTGCTCACAGTGTTCAGCTAGATCCGTTCCTGCTATTTACATTTAGTGCAGTGCGTCCTGCTCACAGTGTTCAGCTAGATCCGTTCCTGTTATCTTCTAGACTATTTACATTTAGTGCAGTGCGTCCTGCTCACAGTGTTCAGCTAGATCCGTTCCTGTTATCTTCTAGACTATTTACATTTAGTGCAGTGCGTCCTGCTCACAGTGTTCAGCTAGATCCGTTCCTGCTATTTACATTTAGTGCAGTGCGTCCTGCTCACAGTGTTCAGCTAGATCCGTTCCTGTTATCTTCTAGACTATTTACATTTAGTGCAGTGCGTCCTGCTCACAGTGTTCAGCTAGATCCGTTCCTGTTATCTTCTAGACTATTTACATTTAGTGCAGTGCGTCCTGCTCACAGTGTTCAGCTAGATCCGTTCCTGTTATCTTCTAGACTATTTACATTTAGTGCAGTGCGTCCTGCTCACAGTGTTCAGCTAGATCCGTTCCTGTTATCTTCTAGACTATTTACATTTAGTGCAGTGCGTCCTGCTCACAGTGTTCAGCTAGATCCGTTCCTGTTAAATTCCTACTGACAGGCAGGCTTGTCTGGTTACAGTATATAAAGCTACCTGAAGAAAATTACAGGTGTTCTATTTGATCCTATTAGTACCACGGTCAGGCAGCTAGACTATTTACATTTAGTACAGTGCGTCCTGCTCACAAACCCAAAGGCCCAAAGGGCCTGGTAATGGACTGGGGGGTACCCATGCCGTTTGTCTCACTGATTTTCATCCATATTGCCATGACCCGACATGACATTAAACCCGCAAGCAGTTTTAAATGAGATTTTTTCCTTTAAAAATGACATTTGGTGCAGGGACTGTTCTAAACATGGGAAACACGCGTCACTTTACAGGCATACTATAGACACCCCCCAGGTACGATATTTAAAGGAATATTTCACTTTTTTTTTTTTACTTTAAGCATCATTAAAATCACTGCTCCCGAAAAAACGGCCGTTTTTAAAAGTTTTTTTTGCATTGATACATGTCCCCTGGGGTAGGACCCGGGTCCCCAAACCCTTTTTAGGACAATACCATGCAAATTAGCCTTTAAAATGAGCACTTTTGATTTCGAACGTTCGAGTCCCATAGACGTCAATGGGGTTCTAACGTTCGTGCGAACTTTCGGTCCGTTCGCGGGTTCTGGTGCGAACCGAACCGGGGGGTGTTCGGCTCATCCCTACTCTTCAGCATCTGTTCCAGCCCAGCACCACTCAAGCCTGTTTGACCCCACCTGGCGTATGCCTTGTCGGGTCCACCAAGTCTGGTAAGCCTCTTCATTGTCATTGGTGGTGTGTGGGCTTTCTCCATAAAGGATTTGTACCACGGTCAAAAATTTGTTCCAGAGGACTCTATATCCCATTCTTCTAATTTTCTTCAAAGACTTTTTTGTCAACATTCGAACTTTGAACTGCCAGTTCTCTAGCAATACATAATTTTATCCCCCCCCCTTTTTTAGCGCTACACATATTTTGTTTCTTTGTCTGTTCTTTACATTTGTTGGTTGTGTTAGCTGCTTTCCCCCTTTTTTGGTAGCGCAGAATTATTGTATATATATTCCTTGGGTGGTGGTTCCCTAAACCAAAAATATTGTTGGAAGCTAGCATCATCAAGATTGAGGAGGAATAGGATAGTCAGCATAGGCAGTCTTCAAGGGATCCCACATCCATAGCAAATTCAATCAGTGCTTGATAGCTGCTTATCCAAGACTTATTCATTTTTATGAATGTGAGCCTATCAACGGAGTCTGTGGATCAAGAAGGGTTGCCAGCCAGTAATGATCCCTCTCCTTGATATCATGTATCCTAGGGTCCTTTCACAGGCTTTGTAGAATCAGGGAGGCCATGCAGCATAAGTTTGCAGAGGCATTTGATTCTGAGTCCTCTGGGTCACTAAGGATCACATGATCCATAACTACCTCCTCTCAGCCACGTACAAATCCTTGGGTTTCTGGGGACTGAAAACTACCCCTTGAAGACTGCTGCTGAGTGTTATCCTCTACATCCATCTTGACACAATCCTCCTTCTCTTCTTCCTGTATGTTTGGTGGCCCTGCAGGAATGCTATCTGGATAAAGGGGGCCTTGAGAGGTTAGGGAGCCCTCCTCTTCCTGCCACTGTTCTGCCTCAAGTGCCCTGTTCATGATGTCATTGTCAGGTCCCACACTTACCAGACAGGTGAGTCCGCTTGGGCAGAGGGTAGGCTCCCTTACGTATCCGATTCGGGGCCCCTGATAGAGTAGACAGAAGGCCCCGAATGCGGAGTGGTATGAGGGCCTGTAGTAGGATCCTGGAGCACAATGGTCTGGCAAGCAACCGGTAGGTCTTCAGACTGGGTAGAGCAGATGCTGGGCAGGAACTGATCAGGCTGGTCACACACAGGCAGAGGTCGGCAACGGGCTGGCAGCAGCGGTACAAGAGGGTGAGGCAGAGACAAGGTCAGACAAGCCGGGGTCGGGTTCAGGCAGCAATCAAGGATAGTCCAAGGGGTAGCCGGGTCACAACGGATAAGCACAACAGGGAAACAGGAACTCAGGATGATCACGGACAAGGTACAGAGCTGTTTGATCAGGCAGCACTGGGTCAGCATAGAGGCAAGCCTTAAATAGGCCGATTGGCGCCAAAACGCCGCGCACGTGCGCGCGCCGATTCGCCAAAGCGCGCCGCGCCCCCGCACGCGCCCGAGCGCGCCCCCGACACCGGCGTGCACGCCCACCGAACCGGGTCGCGTCACAAGCAGCGCCCACAGGCGGACGCGCGCTAACGCGAACGCGCGTACGCACGAACGCCCGGACGCCACCCCGCACGCCACGGTCGGCCAGCCCAGACACACCGGCGCCCCCAGGGACACGCGCCCCAGCACGGACAGAAACGCGAGCGCCAACACGCCCCGGCGCGCCCCGGCGCCCAACCAGGTAACCTCTCTGACAGTCATGAACTGTGTGTTCCAACAGGAAGACTAGAGGGACAGTGTCACTGATGCATGTATTGTCGCTGCTCACCATCCTTGTGGCCTCCTCAAATGGTGACAGGACAGGGCATGCATGCTTGATCAGTAGCCACTGGCATGGCGTAAAGAAGACAAGCTCCCCCAACCCTGTCCTGGTTCTCATTGATGGCCCTGTGCTGTGTGTGCAGCCACTGCAGCATTGCCAACGTTGAGTTCCACCTGGTGGGCGTGTCAGTGAGGCGGATGGTGGGCAGGCATTCCCTTTGAATGTCAGCCAGTCGAGCACTGGCATTGTATGACCACCGGAAATGGCCACAGACTTTTCTGGCCTGCCTCAGGAGATCCTGTAAGCCTGGGTACCTGCTCAAGAACCTCTGCACCACCAAATTCAGGACATGTGCCAAACATGGAACATGGATCAAGTGTCCCTGTTGGATGGCGGAGAGAAGGTTGGTGCCATTGTCACATACAACCATTCCTGGCTGAAGCTGGCGTGGCGTCAACGACCTCTGAGCCTGTCCCTGCAGATCTGACAGAATCTTTGTCCCAGTGTGGCTCCTGTCCCCTAGGCAGACCAATTCAAGCACCGCATGGCATCTTTTAGCCTGACTGCTTACATAGCCCCTTGAACTCTTACGGAGCACCGCTGGTTCAGAGGACAAATCTGCAGAAGAGGCCATAGAGGAAGAAGAAGAGGTGGGGTGGAGGAGAGAGCTGTGGCAGAATCACCACTAGCATTTTGGAGGCGTGGTGGCGGAACAAGCTCCAACAACACTGAACCCTGTCCTGCATCCTTCCCAGCTGCCAGCAGAGTTACCCAGTGCGGTATATGAGACTGTGTGTGTGTGTGTGTGTGTGTGTGTGTGTGTATATATATATATATATATATATTTATATATATATATATATATATATATATATATATTGCCTAAAGTGTATTAAAAACAGTACACCACGGAATGCACTGTAGATATAGGCTACACTGGATGTAGAATATATATATATATATATATATATATATATATATATATATATATATATACACTGACTGAATATCGAGTCTATGCTAAATGCAGAGTATATATATATATATATATATATATATATATACATATATATACTAAACTGACTGTTTATATACATCAAATACACTGCCACTAACTGAGTAACCTGCCTGCCTAATCTAAATCAAGCTATCTCTCTGTTCATGCCAACAACATTACACACGACCGCCGTATAAGCAGCCTTATATAGTGTGGGCGTGGACTTAGTGCCCTGAGCCATGATTGGCCAAAGGCACCCTGCCTTTTGCCGATTATGTCTCTCTTAGCAGAGCGCACTGCATGCATTGACCTGCATGCTTTGGCCAATCATCATACAGCAATGCACTGTGATCTCGCAGGGCATAATGGGGCGTTCCGCGGCGCTCAAATTTTCCACGAATGCCCCATAATGTTCGCTGTTCAATGAACAGACGAACACCCGATGTTCAAGTCGAACTTATGTTCGACCCGAACATCGAGCTCATCCCTAGTGAGGATCAAGGAGGGTGATGAATGGAAAACTGCGTTTAATACCATAACAGGCCATTATGAGTACCTCGTAATGCCATTTGGCCTTTGCAAAGCCCTGGCAGTTTTCCAGGAATTTATCAACGATGTCCTCTGAGATTTGTTGCAGCTATGTGTGGTGGTTTATCTCTATGATATCCTCAGATTTTCCAAGTCCCTAGAGAGCCACCACACAGATGTCTGTCGTTGCTTCAGAAGCTGAGAGAAAACAATCTATTGTAAATTGGAGAAGTGCAAGTTTCATCGCGAACAGGTTAAATTCCTGGGTTATGTAATTTCCAGTGCTGGTTTTTCGATGGACTCAGAGAAACTTTCTGCAGTCCTACAGTGGCCCCGACCCGTGGGTATACGTCCTCTGCAACGTTTTCTTGGCTTCGCCAATTATTTTTGGAAGTTTATTCGTAACTTCTTGTCCCTGGTCAAACCCCTGACTAATATGACCAGAAAGGACGGTAACCCACAGAGTTGGTCTCCGGACTCCATTAAGGCCTTTGAGAGTCTCAAGGCTGCTTTTGTTTCTGCTCCTGTGTTGGCACACCCTGATCCTACGTTACCCTTTATCCTTGAGGTTGATGCTTCTGAGACTGGAGTTGGCACCCTTCTGTCTAAACGTCCTACTTCTGAGAGCGCTATTCATTCATGTGGCTACTTTTCCAAGTAATTGGCACCTGCGGAATGCAATTACAAGATTGGGGACAGAGAGTTGTTGGCGATCATTTTAGCCCTTAAGGAATGGAGGCATCTCCTCGAAGGTACCACTGTGCCGGTTCTCCTTGTTACTGACCATAAGAATCTCACATACTTCTCTCTGAGGCTAAACTCCTCTCTCCCAGAAGGGCGTGATGGGCTCCTTTCTTGTCAAGCTTCAATTACAGTCTCATTCTTACCCGGTACTAAGAATTTAAGGGCTGATGCTTTGTCGCAACAATTTTCCTTCACGTCCAAGTTGAAATCGGTTCCTATTCCAGTGATTCCTCCTGATCGTATTTTGGCTACGGTTCGCACCAGTCTCATTTCTCCGCTAGGTGACAAGATTCTTGCTGCTCAGATCCATGTTCCTCCTGAGAAACCTTGTGACCGCTGCTTTGTCCCCGGGAGTCTCTGTACTGCCGTGCTCCAGACTTACCATTCTCCCAAGGCTGCTGGTCATCCAGGGAAGAATCAACTCTTTTGGGACATTTCTTAACAATTCTGGTGGCTTAGTCTACATGCTGATGTAGCCTTTGTATCTGCTTGTTCCATGTGTGCTCAACGTAAGACACCACAACATCTTCCAGTGGGCCTCCTACAACCCATAAACAATGGAGAGAGGCCTTGGACCCACCTGCCCATGGATTTCATTGTGGAGTTACACAACTCTTAGGGCAACACAGTTATCCTTATGGTGGTTCATCGGTTCTCGAAAATGTCTCATTGCATTCCACCTAAGAAGTTGCCCACATCTAAGGAACTGGCTCCTATTTTTGCTCAGGAGATCTTTCGCTTACATGGGCTACTCAAGGTGATCGTCTCAGACAGGGGTAGTCAATTTTTGTCCCGATTTTGGGGAGCCTTTTGTGCACAGTTGGGAATTCAGCTTGCTTTCTCCTCTGCGTATCACCCTCAGTCTAATGGGGCTGCAGAACGAGCCAACCAGTCCTTGGAGCAGTTTCTACTTTGCTATATTTCTGACCATCATAGCAACTGGTCAGACCACTTACGTTGGGTGCACGTAAGTGGTGCTCACAATAGTGCCATGAATTCTGCTTCCTGATTGTGCCCGTTTATGGCGAACTATGGTTTCCAACCATCCATGTTGCCTGAATCATTTGCTCTTCAGAACATTACTGCATTAGAGGAGCATCTCTTTGGTCTTCGTTCCACTTGGGTACAAGTCCAGGAGTCCTTGCAACATGCCAATGACAGGTACAGACTCCATGCTGACTGCAGACACCTGCCCGCGCCTTCCAACCAGGTTGGGGACAGGGTCTGGCTGTCATCTTGCAACCTCCAACTCCGTGTTCCCTCACTGAAGTTGACACCTCGGTTTATTGGGCCTTTCCATATTCTCCGCAGAATTAGCCCAGTGGCTTACACTTTAGACCATCCTTTTGAATATGCGTATCCCAAATGTATTTCATACCTCCTTATTAAAACCTTTGGTCTGCAATGGCTTCACCACCTCGGTGCCATGTCCTCACCCAGTGCAGGTTGAGAACCATGAGGAGTATTAAGTACAGTCTATTGTTGACTGCCATAGGTTTCGTGGGCGCATACAGTACCTGGTTCATTGGAAAGGGTACGGTCCGGAGGAACGCTCTTGGGTCTCATCCTCGGACATACGTACCCCTGTCCTCCTCTGTGCTTTCCATAGACGCTTTTCCCTCAAAGCTGGTCCGAGGGGGAGGGGTCATTGAGGAGGGGGTACTGTCAGGTCTGGGCTCAGCCCATCCTTCTCAGAGCAGGCCCCTCAGCTGTCGGTTAATGGACAGCTATAATCTTTACACAGTGACTCATCTGGTGATGATATGCTGCTCTTCAGTCCTGCTGGCTACTTAAGCTGTTCAGTCCAGATCTGCCTTCACCTGGTCAACATATCAGAGAATCTATCCTGTGTACCTGTGAAAGACTTGCTTGGCTGACGTCCCTTCTGGTTCCTGACCCTGCTTGCTGTTTCACTACGCTGATTCTCCAGTTTCCTGATTTATTGGCTTGTCCTGAAGTATGCTGATCCCTGGCTCCCTGATGTCCTGGCTTGTCTGACTATGCATTCTGGTTACCGAACTCTGGCTATGTTTTGACTACGCTTGTTCTGTTTACCTTTTATTATCATTATTAAACTAGTGTGATTTTTACTGCACTTCTGTCTTGGTCTGATTCATGGTTTCTGACAGAACCGGCCGATACCAGATATTGATATTCAGCTCTGTGTGTACAAACCTTAAATCTGAGCTTATTGATTTTTTTGTGAAATCTGCAAAATGTTTTTTAGATGTTGTTTAGATGTAAATGAATTTCAACAATAGATTGTAGACAATGGATTTACAACAATGGACTAGAGATGTTTGCAAATGTACACCACAGAGACTATTTCCTGAGTCCTGGAGAATTTATTTGGGTACATGTGGTGAACTGAGCATGATGACATTTTTTCTTTGGATTTTTGTAATATCACCGTGTTAAGGGCAGGGATGTGTAGTGATTCACAGTAATCAGTCAAAAGGTGTATAGGGTATAATGGCAATGAGAAATAACTGCATTTAAATGCCATGGTTTGAAGAGGGATTGATGTCTTGTCAGTGCGTACCATACTTTTGATCTTTTGATAGAAAATAAAGAGGCAAAAAGATAAACCAGAACCTTGACTCATAACTTGCAAGATTTTTTGTGATACACACGGAGGAATGCATGTTTGGTCCAAAACTGATCTGTAGATGGTTGAGTTATATGCAAGCACACTTGGCTTGGCTAGATTTAGCTAACATATTACCTATTTTTTTAGCAGTGTCTGGAGTGCAGACTGCTTCTGATGCTGGTAGCTCCTATAATCCTCAGCATAGCAATGCTAAAATTGATAGCGGAAGTGTGCATTAACAGAAACAAAAAAAATAATTGTACAAAATCTGATTTCTTTCAAGGCTAAAAAGGTGGATGCACAGGGATAGTCACATGAAATAGACTCAGAATTCAATATGTTAATGCAGTGAAGAAGACTATGTGGTTGCATGTTTGCAATCATATCACATTAGCTACTTGGTCCATCAGAATTCACAAAGGCCTGTTTCTATGCATGGACTCTACCTCAAGTTGGAGTTTTCCTTGCTAGGTCTAGTGCTGTTTTCAGCTGGGCTGTAGCCAGTCTATGCTTTGTTTATAAAGCCTGTGTTTGTTAGGTTTTTCCTAAACCTGGACTTTGTTTATTTCTACCTGTTCTGCAGTAGAGTAAAAACTTACAGTGTCATGAGTTTTTTTATCATGTCTTGAAGAATCACTGAGGAGTTTATTCCAGTTATGTAGGCTGAGAGGATACATATTTGGGGTGACCTTCTAGAAGTGTCCATGCCTTCCAGGTTTTTCCTGGTGAGCATGTCTGTGCACAAGGATCCTTAGACACTGTTATCAATGATAAGTCAGGCTACTAAGATGTGTTTGCTGACATATGACAGTGTCCATAGGTCTTTTGCCTCGTACACACGGTTGGACATTGATCGGACATTCCGACAACAAAATCCTAGGATTTTTTCTGACTGATGTTGGCTCAAACTTGTTTTGCGTACACACGGTCGCACAAAGTTGTCGGAATTTCCGATCGCCGAGAACGCGGTGACGTCAACAACGTATGACGAGACTAGAAAAGGCCATTTCAGAACCAAGCGCGGCACCCTTTGGGCTCCTTTTGCTAATCTTGTGTTAGTAAAAGTTTGGTGAGAGACAATTTGCGCTTTTTCAGACTCGTGGCTTTCATATCGTTTTCTGCGGTTCAGTTTGTGCTTGTGGGTTTGTATCTGCTCTTCAGTGCGTGCAAGCAAGCTACGCGTGACTTGGATTAGTCATTGTGTTCTTGTTCGTTCGTTGCTGTTTTTCAGGTCGCTCTTCACAGGCCTTGCTGTTCTTCAGTGCGTTCTGTTACTTCGTTCTGAGCAGCCGACCGTTTTCTAGCCATGTTGCGTATACGTACTCCTCGTAGAGTTCGTGCTGTGCGGGGGCTTGGTGTTGGGGTCCTGACCTTGACACAAGTCCAGTCCATGAACAGGGTGGGGAGGAGTTCATGGACCAAGAATTGGTTGCTTCAGCGTGACCAGTTCTCTCATATGCCTTTGCTCCGTGAGATCCGTGAGAATAATCCTGATGATTTCAGGAACTTTCTCCGGATGACGGACCCCGTATTTCACCGTTTGTTGGCTTCGCTGACCCCCTATATCAGCAGGCAGGATACCTGCATGAGGCAAGCCATCACTGCGGTACTTGGCGACAGGGAGAAACCTGCAGGACTTGCAGTTCTCGACAGGCATCTCCCCCCAGGCTCTGGGAATCATTATCCCAGAGACCTGTTCTGCCATCATCCAGGTCCTGCAGAAGGAGTATATTAAGGTAAGATTTTTATCCTTTAATATCACATTTTATTGTATTGAATGTTTGCTAATATATTGTATTTCTTTCCTCATTCCCTAATTACCATGATTGTAATATGCTGTGAATGTCCCCTTTGTCCTCATGCATGCTGGAATTTTATGGGGTTTTTTTAGTCCTTCATACATATTTGCCTTCACTTACCTCCCCAGCATGCTCTCCTGGCCCTATATTCACCTCATGTAGTCACTTAACAATGTATTTGATCGGCTCCATAGTAGTGCTTTACCCCAAACAACCCCTAACATGTTTAGAAATGTGATTCGTGCTTTAAATTCAGGCAGAGTGCCAGAGGCTTTTTTTTGTAGTGTCCCCAAATCATTTTTATTAACCCTCCCTCCCCCCAACTGCTAAGTCAGCTGATCCCAATTCTCTATCTATCCTCAATCATCTATCTGCTGACTTTGCCAAACCCATACACACTATACCCATCTCTTTTGTGGTCAGATTTATGGATGAATTCCCCAAAGCATGTAGTGCAAGGGCCTGCCTGTATACTTTCAAATGGTACTGTTTCAAGTTTTTGTATTATATTATTATCTTGATGGGTAATAGCAGAATGTCCAAATGTGCTCAAATGTGTACAATGTGTATTTATATCTTTGTATTAGGACACTTCTTACCTGTCCAGTGGTCTGCCAATAGTGTAACTAAGGAGGGGCTGTTCCAAGTAATACCCATTATTGAGGCATTCATCTCTCAATGAAGTGAAGAGGGTTACCTGTCCAAGAGTCCCCCCCCTATAATGTTAGAAATGGCCCATGAGAGGGGGGGTATGATAGATGTACCTTATACTTTGGTGTTGTAAAATTCCCCTTAATAAATGTTATCTGGATGTTGGCCAAGAATGTTTGTGTCTAATCTGCTTTCCATGTTTATGTGCAAAAATACTAATTTATTTTTGTTTTCCTCAACAGTTTCCTTCCACGCCACAGGAATGGCAGACTGTGGCCTCCCACTTTGCCCAGCGGTGGGACTTTCCTAACTGCGGAGGGGCAATTGATGGGAAACACGTCCACATCATCCCACCCCCCAACTCGGGGTCGTACTATTATAATTACAAGGGGTTCAGTAGTATTGTGATGTTGGCGGTGGTGTCGGCTAATTACGAGTTCCTGTATGTGGACGTGGGGAAGAATGGCCGGATGTCCGATGGTGGAGTCATCGCCCAGACGGAGTTTTACAGGCATCTCCAGAATGGCAGCTTGGACTTGGCACCTCCAGAAGAGAATGTGGAAGGACTCCCATTCGTCTTCGTTGCAGATGAAGCATTTGCGCTGGGGGACCATCTTATGCGGCCATTCCCGATGAGGACCCTCACCCCGGAACAGAGGGTTTTTAATTACCGGCTGGCCAGAGCCAGAAGAGTGGTGGAGAACGCATTTGGAATCATGGCCAGCCGGTTCTGCCTATTTCTTACACCCATCCATATGGCGGAGTATAAACTGAATCATATAATCCTGGCGTGCTGTGTTCTACATAACTTTTTACATCAACATTCAGCCAACTATGCTAGCTCAGTTGGGCCTGAGACCGGAATGATAAATGAAACAACCCTGACGGCGCTTGAAAGTGGCCGTCCTGGCTTTCCCTCCCTGAGTGCCTGTGATGTCTGGTTAAGATACCTTGAGTTCTTTGCGGGTAGGGGGGCCATCAATATGCCAGACAATTTGTGAAACCTTGATCCAATAAAAAAAAAAGCGCAAATCTTTGGTGACATTTACTGCTTGTGTTTGTTTTAGCTGACCCTGACAGAAATGTGGTGAGTCCAGAAAATGGCGTGATTGTGTAACCTTACAAAGCACTGTTGGGTGTTATTTACTAAAGGCAAAGACACTTTGCACTACAAGTGCACCTGAAACTGCACTGAAACTGCACTTGTAGTGCAAAGAGGATTTGCCCTTAGGAAATAACCCCCATTGTCACAGAAAACAGCAATTACATCACCACAAAAGTGTTGTAGCGTTCAGACAATAATCCACACATTCTTGATTAACAATCTTTTTAATACCTGCACAATCACACGTGCATTTAGAAAAGGTTTTTAAAACAAACCAACATGTTTGTTGTATAATAATTTTGGGGTGGCATTATCAAAAATAGAAATGTCCATTTAAGATAAAACAGGCATGTGTAAAACCAACAAGAAAGACACAAATCTTGAACTTACAAAGTTCACATTTGGTAGAACTTGAAGGCAATATCAGACATGAGTATTTAGGAACTGTGTTTGATATTGCGTTCAGATGGGGTGAAGTCACCCCAGGAAAAGCCAAATTTGGAAGATGCACACAAATTTCCCAATGTCAACATGTGCTAGCTGCCATCACGGGGGATCAAGGGACGTGTTTTGGGGGAGAAACCCCTTCCTCTCAGCTACTTTATTATTGAGGAAGGGGTTGCACCCCCAAAACGCGTCCATTGATCTCCCGTGATGGCAGATAGCACATGTTGGCACACTGTGTGCATCCTCCAAATTTGGCTTTTCTAAAAATCGCTAAAACATTTTGAACATTGTAGCACACAAAAAAAGAAAGTGATTTGGAGGGGTTTTAAACTCTACCCAAAACATCAATGATGTTCTTATTTTTTTGAATAACATCATTGATGTTTTCCTTGAGGTTTTCCAAAGCTAAATTACACCCTATGATCTCCCCGATCAGGATCTGTGCACTTTCTGATGTGAAACGATCTGGATCCACAACATCACGATCACCTAAAAAGAGAGAAACCAAACAAAAACAGGTATAAAAAATATGCTGGCATCCATCTCTTACCTGAGCGTGTGGTCGCAGACACTCACCTGTTGTGGTGACTAGTTCCACCACGTCTTCTTCCTCCTGCTCTTCTTGTGTTGGGGGGATTTCCCCTTCTTCCAGAGGGGGGGGGGGCTCTGGTCTCCTTGGATGAGGGGTGTCCTCCGAGTCTTTTCTCCCCTATGTAAAAGAAAAATGGTATACTTAGCACACAGATATTTGATGGCAGAACTATAAATAGGAAACATTGCTTGGAAGTGGGGTACAATTGTCTATTTTGGCAGAGTTCCAAAATGTAGCATTTTCAGTGTCCTTTGTCAAGCTGCAATACTTTACCTGTTTGGTACAAGCTTCACAGATGGAGACCCCCCTATAGTATACACTGGAGCACCTGTGTGGCCCCCCTAATAAAAAATGGTGTTCTTGTGTCCCACACTAGTGCTCCAGCATCCAGATGTGAAAACAGCTGCTCAGTGTCCTCTCCTTACACAGAATCTAGTTTGCATTTAATTCTAGTAACAAAGCCATCTACACCACCAAATTAGTTTCATACAAGTAGGGCGTAAAAAACGTGGCCAAATGCATATGGCCAAAACAATGGTGTTTTATAGTCCGAAAGAAAAATGTTTGATACGAACGAATAATGTGCCCATGAACATGAAAGTTGCCATTTTAAAATGTACAACACTTTTAAGAAAAGCATATGGAGCAGCACGAACGTAATAAAGACAAAAAGAATAGGAACACAGCACAACTACTTACTTTTTTGCAGCACTCTCCGGATCTTTCTGTACTGCTCATGTTCTCGTAATTTGAGGTCCGACCACCGTTTCCTGAGCTGATCTTTCGATCGACGAACCCTGAAATTCCGGTGCAGACTTTTGACCACTTTCGCCATGATCTTGGCCTTTCTGACATTGGGGTTGGGGTAAGGTCCATACTTCCCGTCATAGTCGGCCTTCTTCAGGATGTCGACCATCTCCAACATCTCCCCAAAGGACATATTTGATGCCTTAAATCGTCTCCTTCTGGATCGGGACGTTTCCGGATCTGGGCTTTCCTCCTCCTCCTCCTCGTTGCTGTAATTAGCACACACCTGCTGTGTCTCCGCCATGTGCTCTTCCCCCACTGCACAGAATGAAAAGGGGCGGGGAATAGACTAGAAAGAACGTCAGGGGCGGGCGGAGTTACACGCATGCGCAGTGTGGATAAAGCGTAACACGCGTGCGTATTACGTACGATCTGTGAGCGGAGGAAGGAGCATCGGAGGCGCCGATCGTGATAACGAAGGTAAGATCTAAACTTGGGCCTATACTGCTTAGAAATTGAAGCCTATATTGTAACAAGATTAGGAGAGTTTGGCCTGACCTTAGGGTTTGTCTTGTGTTGTGTCTTGAAGAGAAAATGGATGGCTTCAATGACCACAGTTTCCTCCCCCTTTTCATAGACAAATACAGAGAGCTGCCCTGTCTGTGGCAGGTGATACACTCCCATTACAACAATAAACAAAAGAGGCAGGCAGCGCTGGAGAAACTGCTGGAGTTGGTGAAGCCGGTGGTCCCCACAGCAACCATCCCTTATTTAAAAACCAAAATTGGTGGCCTGAGGAGCACTTATCTTAGGGAGCACAAGAAAGTCACAGATTCCCAGAGGTCCGGAGCTGGAGCAGATGACGTTTATGTCCCCAGGCTGTGGTACTATGAGAGACTGCAATTTCTGTCAGACCACACTGAAGTCAGGGAATCCCTCTCTACTCTTCCTTCCACTCTTCCTTCCACCCCAGCTGAGGCTTCCGATGTCCAACCTGGGCCTTCCAGCCAGGAAGAAGTGGAGGAGCCCAGCTGGAGTCAGGTATAGCATTCCTCTACAGATTTCTGGTCAATAAATAAATTATGTTTACTAGATGTTATTATTGATCACTAATTGCTGATTGCAAAAAGTGTTTTACATATTAATAGACAGTAGTGGGCACCCAAAATTGGGACAAGAATGAAAAATGGTGGGCTCAGAAGGATAGTCTGTTATATTTGTTTACATTCAATTTGCAACAGTCAGGAGGTGAAAATTGTGTGTGTGATTGATGAAACAAATACTAAAACTATGTCCCTTTTTCATACGCAGGAAGACCTCAGCCAGGAGGAGGCTGTGGAATGTGGCAGCCAGGAGCAGGCGGGGCTAAGTTGCAGCCAGGAGGAGGCGGGGCTAAGTGTCAGCCAGGAGAAGCCTGGGACAAGTCGAAGCCTGACCGAATCGCAGGTTCCTCCCCTCCGCCTTCCATACAAAAGAGCGAGGAAGGCGACTCACATGCAGGATTCTGCCCTCAGGCTCATTCAGTAGGCTTCTGCGTCCCTCAGAGTCTTACCCACTCCTAAAGAGGCCTTTGCCTGCATGGCTGCCACAAAACTGCAGGGCATGCAGGAGGGTCAACGCAAAATATGTGAGGACCTTCTGTATAAAGTCCTAAGTAAGGGGGTGAGTGGGGAACTAACACCCAATACCCACCTGAGTGAGTTGGCCCCTCCTCCTCCTCCTGCTGCCACAACTCCACCACCAGAGCCACAGCGTGGAAGGAGGCGTGAAAGGAAGACAAGAAAGTGATGGCCCTGGGTTCAGTCTGGTCTGGCAAAAGATGCAGTCTCTTGTATGACCACAGCCTGGGGACACAGATGTCATCTGCTGCTTTCTGGATCTCTGGGACTTCTGGACCAGACTGCACTCCCTTAGATAAGGACTCCTCAGACCACCAATTTTGCTTGAAAATGATTGATGTGTGCCCTGGGGGTCCAAGGCTTCACCCATTTCTGCTGTTTCTCCAGCGTTACCTCCCTCTTTGTTTAGTTGTGAGCCCTTAATAAATGATTTTTTTTTCTATTATACTCTCCTATGTGTGTTTTCATTCAAAAAGGACAGTTTGTTGGTGACGATTCAGGTACATTTCTAAAGTACAAGGTGAATTTAACAAGAGACAACAACACCAAACAATCTTCTACAGATTAAATATAACAACCTATCAATGGTGTTGTGGTAACTTGACACACAAAACACACACAAAAATATTCTGAAGTAAAACTAAAAATACAAGAAAACAAAGATCAGCCTTGAAAAAAATACAAACCAAAAAAAAAAATTCTGCCTTAAAACAAAAAAACAAAACAAAATGCAACACCAAAAACATGTTGTCAGATGTGACAAATCAAAATATATTGAGAGAATCCTGATAAAAAGTAAAGAAATAAGTTTGAGAGAAGTCAGTGTGAATATGAGCAGCAAAACTACTTCATTCTTCTCACATTATAAAGAAGAAGAGAAGGCGCTGTATTAAACCATTTTTAACATTGCAGCGTGACGAAAGTGCTGTATCCATTCCGAACGCTAAGTTTACCAGACCGAGCTGTTCCGTCTCGGAATTTCTTCTAAACATGCGTGGCACTTTGTGCGTCGGAACAGGCCACACATGGTCGGAATTGACGCCATCGGATTTTGTTGTCGGAAAATTTTATAGCCTGCTCTCAAACTTTGTGTGTTGGAAAATCCGATGGAAAATGTCCGATGGAGCCCACACACGGTCGGAATTTCCGACAACACGCTCCGATCGGACATTTTCCATCGGAAAATCCGACCGTGTGTACGGGGCATTTCAGTGTGTCCAGGGGCTACTAAATCCGAGAGTATACAATATGTCATTCTTGTTTTTAGCCCTTAGCTAAAGCTAAAAAACGTATCCTGCTTCTTATAATGTCATATGAATGCCTCACTTTCTTTTCAAACTTGAGGGTTTCCCAGAGCACACAGAAGAGTATTTGGTTTTAGATTTCAGTACTGTGTACAGGTATCATGTATTCTTCCTACAGGAAGTTTTTTTTTTTTAGCAATTTTTGTAAAAATATTTGTGAACTTAAAGCAGACCTAGACTTAGACAACCTTATCTTTCTAATATGACAAGACAATTCTACAGTTCCTCTTTTACCTAGGCCCTTTATGTCAGTGTTTCTCAACCAAGGCGCTGTGTAGGTTCCCCTGGGGTGCTGTGATGGGTTTTCCTGGGATGCCATGAGCATTGGATCAGTGTCATCAGTTGCTCTGGTATGGTAGGACCAGCTGCCAGCACTATAACAACCAAAGATGCTCTAGGGCCAGGACGCATGGCGTCATTGACTGCTATAGTGATAGCGGCTGGCTTGCTTGATCCAGTGTTCACAGCACTCTGTGATGGTGGGTCTCTGATGTGAAGGCAGTTGCCTGCATTTCCCCAGGCTTGGATGTCCCATTGATAAATAAGATTTATGTTTTTTACATTTAAGACTGAGGTGCCTCAAGATTTAGCATACTTTTAAAGGGTGTTGCAACTAACAAAAGGTTGAGAGACACTGCTCTAGGTTACTTATTCCACAGCACTGTGTGTCTGAGAGGCAGCCACCATATCACTGGGGTTGCAAGATACACCCAGCAAACCCCGCCCATATCTAAACCAGTTTGAGAACCTAGATTGAACAGGATATGGGTTTGATAAATGAAAGTCCTAACTGTCACTTGTGAGGCTAAAATAGCAGACAGTGCCTAGGCACAAAGATTTATCAAAAAGAAAAAAATTAGGTGCAGCTCAGGTAGAGAGGTAAACTAGACTGCTGTGCATGCAGGTAGGGACAGGGAGCTCGTCCTAGCTCCAAGCTGCAGCAATGCAAAAAGAAAAAAATATCAATAAGTCGCACATAATAAAGAAGACTCATGTGCATGAAGTGAGATAATTGGCAGCCTCAGCCTGGACTCCAGCCAGGCCATGCCCCTGGCTGGAGTCTGGGCTGAGGTTGCCATTCATCTGCTTTCATGATTTGTGACTTATGGATCTTTTCCTTTGACATTGCTACAACAATTAGTCAAACCATGCTGTACAGGCATCCTTAGGTAACCCTTGTGTATACATGGTTTTCCGTTCTGTACCATAGAAAATCCAGCAATGAAGATAAATCTAGCACACAAAGGAGATTCTTAAGCATGATTTATGGAAGTCCCAGTTCAGCAAAAATGTTACACCAATATTTCAAGAGCACTGTGGTCCTCTTTCTCAAGATGACAGACAAATTGTATAAAAACAATGGACATACAGTGTTATGTCTCCAGGAGACCTTTCTCTCTCTCGAGGTTCAGAAAGGAGAATTCATATTGTCATTTGATTGTATATTGTGTTGTTGCATTATTAAGCTATGTTTGTTCCAGGTTAGCTGTACGCATGCGCCACCTACTGGCCAAACATTAATATCATTTGTAATAATACCTTTAACCTTTAAAGGATGTGACATATAAATCATCACATCCTCTTTAGTCAGGAAGTGAATACCCCCTAGGGATCAGCATTTTAAAGATTATCCCAGCTGCCTAGATAAAATCTCTTCCCATCCATGGCATCAGAGGTAAGCAATCTTCCCCCTCCTCCTCCACAGGCTATTAGGGAAAGCAGATAGCCATTTAATTTGTTATTTATATGATGTTTACAATCGTATGGTAATGTTATATTATTCATGTTATCTTCGGTTTTACCGCATATAACGTGTGTCATTCACACTTGTATTAAAATCTGCAACGTGCCAATAAAGACACAGACAAGAAACAGCAGTTTATTATTGTGTGAGCAGAAAAAGGTTATCTGCCTGGATAGCTACCCATAGACTGCGGGAGTACGGGGGGCGAGGCCAGGACATACAGTATACACCCATATATTTAATTACAGATCATAGCTGTAGATATGCCTAAAGCTGGGACAGAAGCCAATTACCATGATTAAGATAGCTACCTGGCTTACCTGTGTGGTCTAAAATGGAAAACAATACTTTGCTGTACCTGTGGTGGCCCTGCAGTCAGGATGGAGAGCAAGCATCTATTCAACCAGCGCTAAAATGGATGAAAACAGGAAATGTAATAGGACTGTAGGCAGAACTTTCTTGACCTTAACTTATTTTAATTAAATAATAAAAATACACTATATAATTAATTTGGAATTGAAATGGCCGCAGCCCATTTTATTGGTATTTAATAAAACAATCTTTACTATATCAACTTTTATGAAGTAACCCATATAATATACACCAAGTTACACTTTATACCAACTTTGACTCAGCCTTAAAAGCTTGAGTCATACCAACACATGTCCATATATAGATATACAGAACTGTCCCCTTTCATGGAGAAAGGGACTAACCACATAAATAGGGCTTGTGACAATGGGTGGGAGGGTGGGATGCGTCCTCTTCTTGCTGATCCGCTACTGAATCTTTTATTGCACAGTTGAATTCCTTTATATAGGGACTTGCTCGTGCCACCACAACATGTGACCCATAATTCAACCAATTACAACTAACTATTACATTTAAAATTGTCAACTGTCTTAACTGACTTTTCTTATATGGTCTGCCACAGTCCTATAGGTGGGCAGTAGAAACTTCTTTGCCCCTCCCCTCTCCTTTTCATGGACAGGAAGAGATATCCTTCTTCAGCATCCACTTTGTTTGCTGTTCTTCATTGCTGGTGCCTAGGCACTGTTGTATGTGTGAAAGTGCTCTACTGCTTCTAATTGGGAATTACTGTATATGTTAGGGTGTATATATATATATATATATATATATATATATATATATATATATTTTTAGAATAGAAAAATGGGTATATGAGGAGTTTTGGGACTCTAAATGAGGCCCACGACATACTATATTCATACGCCTCCACCCCTAAATCTGAAATAAAAGGAAAGGGTTTGGGACTTTAAATGAGGCACGTGACACAGCTGTTTTTTTTTTTGTTTTTGTTTTTTTTTTTTTTTACACTGTCCTTTTTAAAAAAAAAAAAAAATTGGGTCACTTTTATTCCTGTTACAAAGAATGTAAACATCCCTTGTAATAGAAGAAAAAGCATGACAGGACCTTTTAAATATGAGATCTGGGGTCAAAAACGACCTCAGATCTCATATATACACTAAACTGCAAAAAAAAAAAAATGTAAAAAATCATTGAAAAAAAAAAGTCAAAAGCACGGCGGGAGGGGTGGCCCTCTTCTGCCCCCGATAAAAGTGATCTCGTGGTGAATCCACTGCAGAAACCACTTTTATCTGAAACCGGACAACTCACTGAAGAAGAGGATACCGGGGTTATGGTAGCTAGCTGCTGCCATAACAACGATATTCCTCTTCAAAGTGCCGATGTATATCGTCATGAGCCGCTCTGTCATATATCATCTTGAGCCGGTTAGTTTTAAATATAGGTCCACTTTAGAACTTTCATTGTGGTCTCATCACAGGGGGCCTTAGGTGGCTATTTTGTTTTTTGTGAAACTTATGGAAGTAACACAGGACAAGCAAGCTCTACAACACAAATGTTTCCATCAACATAAATTCCAATTTCTTAATTAATGTCTGAAATGCACCTTTTCAGTTACTGGTTTGTAATTAAAGTCCATTCAGGCTCTGTTTCCACTAGTGCGACTTTTGATGCGACTTGGGACTGAAAAGTCGCATGACAAATTGTATCCCATGATTTCCAATGAGTACCGTTCATATCTGTGCGACTTCAAGTCGCAGCGACTTCAAAGTAGTCCCTGCACTACTTTGGTCCCACTTTGATGCGACTTGAGGTCCATAGATACAGGCATTGCTTCAAATCGCGGTAAAAAGTCGCGGTAAAATCGCGGTAAAAAATCGCGGCAAAATCGCGCGACTTTGGGGACGCAATAGTGGTAACATAGCCTCAAACTTGAGACATCATGATTCAATAAAGACTGATTGAACAAACATGCAAAAATAACTTTATAGATAATAGTGAGATAACATAGAATTAGCTCTGCTGGAGACTGGCTGGATCAGTCATCTGATTACACTCATTAGGGATAGATTAAAAGGTATTTCTAAAGGCTTTAGAATGTGGGCTGTACACTATATGTATTGGATTATTTATTGTGCTTTTTTTAACAATAGGTCAAGATTAGCTATGCTGTTTTATATTTACTTAATAAGGTATTAATTTAGGCATTGTTTAAAAAGTGTAAGACTCATCCACCAACTAAGACACTGTAGTAATTTCTGCAGAGAACTTCAGCTGAAGAGCGCATGCACAACTTACCTGTACCACACCCTTTTAAAGCTGTATCAAACCCAAAATCAAACATTTATTATATTGCAGTTTACCAATTCTTAGATGTAATTGCTGCATTTGTTTTCTTTTTTAGACTTTCGTTCCTTTATTCCAAGCTGTCCTGCAAATGTAGCAGTTAGAGTGTTGAGACATCATTTACCAGTGACAGGGGTGCTTACAATGTTTAGCTTTAATTTATGTAAAACCTTTATCTCAAAAGCAAAAAAAATGTTGCTGTAATTGCTTGTGTAACTGCAGTGTGAATTGGAGTCTGGCTTCAATTTGTTAGTGTATCTAAATCTGCTAGTACATCTAGCACTCCCTCCCCGCAGACATCCAGAGTGGAGGCACTCCAATGCAGGAAGTGTATTACTGGCCAGATCACCAGGTGAAAACAGAGGGTAAAAAAAAAAAAAAAAAAAGAAAACAAATGCAGCCACCACATATCAGGATTGCTATAGATTACATTTTTGTTTTTTGGTTTAGTATCGCTTTAATTTCTTCCCCTTGAAATAGAAACCTTACTTTAACCACTTGACGACCGCCTCACGCCGATTTAAGTCGGCAAGGTGGCACGGACAGGCAAAATCACGTACATATACGTGATTTGCCTTCCGCGGGTGGGGGGTCCGATCGGACCCCCCCCCGGTGCCCGAGGCGGTCGTCTTTTGTCCAGCGGCGATCAGAGGTGAGGGGGAGGCCATCCGTTCGTGGCCCCCCCCTCGCGATCGCCGCCGGCCAATCAGATCACTTCCTTTGCTGCTGTATGCTAAACAGCAGCAAAGGAAATGATGTCATCTCTCCTCGGCTCGGTATTCCGTTGCAGCGCCGAGGAGAGAAGACTTCACTGTGAGTGCACCAACACTACACAACACAGTAGAACATGCCAGGCACACAAAACACCCCGATTCCCCCCCCCCCCCGATCGCCCCCTCCCTGTCACAAACTGACACCAGCAGTTTTTTTTTTTTTTTTCTGATTACTGCATTGGTGTCAGTTTGTGACAGTTACAGTGTTGGGACAGTTAGTATTACCCCCCTGTAGGTCTAGGATACCCCCCTAACCCCCCCTAATAAAGTTTTAACCCCTTGATCACCCCCCCGTCACCAGTGTCGCTAAGCGATCATTTTTCTGATCGCTGTATTAGTGTCGCTGGTGACGCTAGTTAGGGACCTAAATATTTAGGTTCGCCGTCAGCGTTTTATAGCGACAGGGACCCCCATATACTACCTAATAAATGTTTTAACCCCTTGATGGCCCCCTAGTTAACCCTTTCACCACTGATCACCGTATAAGTGTTACGGGTGACGCTGGTTAGTTTGTTTATTTTTTTTAGTGTCAGGGCACCCGCCGTTTATTACCGAATAAAGGTTTAGCCCCCTGATCGCCCGGCGGTGATATGCGTCGCCCCAGGCAGCGTCAGATTAGCGCCAGTACCGCTAACACCCACACACGAAGCATACGCCTCCCTTAGTGGTATAGTATCTGATCGGATCAATATCTGATCCGATCAGATCTATACTAGCGTCCCCAGCAGTTTAGGGTTCCCAAAAACACAGTGTTAGCGGGATCAGCCCAGATACCTGCTAGCACCTGCGTTTTGCCCCTCCGCCCAGCCCACCCAAGTGCAGTATCGATCGATCACTGTCACTTACAAAACACTAAACGCATAACTGCAGCATTCGCAGAGTCAGGCCTGATCCCTGCGATCGCTAACATTTTTTTGGTAGCATTTTGGTGAACTGGCAAGCACCATCCCCAGGCAGCGTCAGGTTAGCGCCAGTAGCGCTAACACCCACGCACGCACCATACACCTCCCTTAGTGGTATAGTATCTGATCGGTTCAATATCTGATCCGATCAGATCTATACTAGCGTCCCCAGCAGTTTAGGGTTCCCAAAAACACAGTGTTAGCGGGATCAGCCCAGATACCTGCTAGCACCTGCATTTTGCCCCTCCGCCTGGCCCAGCCCACCCAAGTGCAGTATCGATCGATCACTGTCACTTACAAAACACTAAACGCATAACTGCAGTGTTTGCAGAGTCAGGCCTGATCCCTGCGATCGCTAACAGTTTTTTTGGTAGCTTTTTATTGAACTGGCAAGCGCCAGCGGCCTAGTACACCCTGGTCGTAGTCAAACCAGCACTGCAGTAAGACTTGGTGATGTGGCGAGTCCCATAAGTGCAGTTCAAGCTGGTGAGGTGGCAAGCACAAGTAGTGTCCCGCTGCCACCAAAAAGACAAACACAGGCCCGTCGTGCCCATAGTGCCCTTCCTGCTGCATTCGCCAATCCTAATTGGGGACCCACCACTTCTGCAGCGCCCGTACTTCCCCCATTCACATCCCCAACCAAATGCAGTCGGCTGCATGAGAGGCATTTTCTTTATGTCCTCCCGAGTACCCCTACCCAACGAACCCCCAAAAAAGATGTCGTGTCTGCAGCAAGCACGGATATAGGCATGACATGGGGTCATTTGGGGGGGGTTTTGTGCCACCTGGGCATTCCATGGCCTCCGAAACTGCGATAGGCAGTGAAGAGTGAAATCAAAAATTTACACCCTTAGAAATCCTGAAGGCGGTGCTTGGTTTTCGGGGCCCCGTACGCGGCTAAGCTCCCAAAAAGTCCCACACATGTGGTATCCCCATACTCAGGAGAAGCAGCTGAATGTATTTTGGGGTGCAATTCCACATAGGCCCATGGCCTGTGTGAGCAATATATCATTTAGTGACAACTTTTTGTAAATATTTTTTTTTTTTGTTTTTTTGTCATTATTCAATCACTTGGGACAAAAAAAATAAATATTCAATGGGTTCAACATGCCTCTCAGCAATTTCCTTGGGGTGTCTACTTTCCAAAATGGGGTCATTTGGGGGGGTTTTGTACTGCCCTGCCATTTTAGCACCTCAAGAAATGACATAGGCAGTCATAAACTAAAAGCTGTGTAAATTACAGAAAATGTACCCTAGTTTGTAGACGCTATAACTTTTGCGCAAACCAATAAATATATGCTTATTGACATTTTTTTTACCAAAGACATGTGGCCGAATACATTTTGGCCTAAATGTATGACTAAAATTTAGTTTATTGGATTTTTTTTATAACAAAAAGTAGAAAATATCATTTTTTTTCAAAATTTTCGGTCTTTTTCCGTTTATAGCGCAAAAAATAAAAACTGCAGAGGTGATCAAATACCATCAAAAGAAAGCTCTATTTGTGGGAAGAAAAGGACGCAAATTTCGTTTGGGTACAGCATTGCATGACCGCGCAATTAGCAGTTAAAGCGACGCAGTGCCAAATTGGAAAAAGACCTCTGGTCCTTAGGCAGCATAATGGTCCGGGGCTCAAGTGGTTAAGATATTCCTATTTTAGAGGCAACCTATAAAAAAAAAACCTAATTCCTCTACTTTTTAAACAAACAAACTGAGCTCAGTAGACTAGTTGACCAATCGTACCTACATTATAAAAGGTACGATTGGTCAAGCTAACCTACATGAGTTTGGTGATTCAAGTGGTAGATTTCTAGCTTGACTGATTAAAATTCAAACAGTTCAGGATGTATGTTTCTAAGATATCATGCCTTACTCAGGGTCTTGTACACACCTCAGAAGCTATAGTTAAGACCTTCCAACTATACTACTCATCCTTGTACAATATCCCAGCTGTTTCAAAGAGAATGTACGACAGATTGTGTACACCTTTAATAATGCAATATATACAATCGAATGCTTCCCTGACCCTTCCAGCTGCAACTGAAGAACTTTCGGCACCATTCACGACTGATGAAACTACATCAGCAATAATGTATTTAAGTATACTCTTCGTTTCTATTCTCAATTCTCCGATTTTTTTCTGCCCAGTTGTTAAAGAGGCTTTTAACTGTATTTTGTAGACTTTTCCTTTTTAGGGATACTCACAAGAAGCCTGCATAACTGGTGTACTGAAATCCAGCAAAGGCCCAGCGTCATGTGGAAGTTATAGACTTATTTCTCCTAACCACTTGAGCTCTAGAAGATTTTACCCCCTTCATGGCCAGTTTTCATGGCCATTTTTTTGCTATTCGGCACTGCACAACCTTAACTGCTTAAAGGGTCGCTAAAGATATATATTTTTTTTAAATACAAACATGTTATACTTACCTCCACTGTGCAGCTCGTTTTGCACAGAGTGGCCCCGAACCTGGTCTTCTGGGGTCCCTTGGTGGCTGTCTCGGCTCCCCCCCGCAAGGACTCAACACCTTCATGCGAGCTCCCTCCCATGGTCTTGAGTGCTTCCCGTGATACAGCCGGCGGCCATAGCCGCTCACTGTATCACTCGGCCCCGCCCCGGTGTGCCGCGTCATTGGATGTGATTGACATCAACGTGAGCCAAAGGCTGCGCTGCTTTCAATCCATCCACTGTAACCAATCAACAGCCAGGCTGAGCGGCAAAGAGGATGTCTGGGCGAGCGCGGGACTTTCGAGGGGTCAGGTAAGTAAAAAAGGGGGGTTGGGGGGGGGGGGGGGCGGTATTGTCGGATGTTTTTTCACCTTAATGCATAGAATGCATTAAGGTGAAAAAACTTTTACCTTTACAACCCCTTTAACTGGTAATTCTGCGGTCATGCAACACTGTACCCAGATAAAATGTATCTATTTTTTTTTCACACAAATAGAGCTTTCTTTTGGTGGTATTTGATCACCACTGGGTTCTTTATGTTTTGCTAAACTCAAGATAATATTTGTGCACTTGCAAAAAAACTGTAGATCTTAGTGACCTTAGTGACAAAAAACTGAATAAAACAAATACAATAAAAACAATTAAATCAAACGCACAGCAGCATCTAAATCACCAATCCGAGTAGGATGTGTAATAAGCTCCAACAAAATAATAATTAAAAGTGTGCTGTCCTTGTTCTAGGTATAAGTTAATAAGTCACATAAAAGACACAATAAAAGTGCATTAAGCATATGATAAACTCATCCTAAATTGACATGTCCATGCAAATGAAGTCCATATGAATTGTGCAAACACTGTGCAAAAAAAAAATATTATATAAAAAAATAAATATATAAAAAAAAGGTGCTCAGATTTTCTAAACATCAATAGTTCATCTTTCTTTGTCGAGAAGGAATGATGATAAAGTACACCACAAAAAGTGCTCCAAAAAGGAATCACCATAAGAGATTAAAGCGTAACTCCACTTTAGTTGAGAAAAACCTTCCCCTATGGGTGATCTATGTACTTTGCAAGGTTTATAACAACCTTTCTGGCATATTCCTACCTTTTTGTTATTCTAAAGAAATCCTTGTGTGTTTGTCTGTGTCCATGTGGGAAAGTGCATCTAATGGGAGTGGTTTCATAATTATCAATCAGCTGTGCACCTGCAGGGCTCTAATGAAGAAATCTGCTGGGCCTGCATCCCTTTAGACATTATTTCCTATTGAAAGTATCTCACCAAAAATGGCATTTTTGTTGCAGGGGGTGCCCTAAATCTGACCTGTATTTTAGTGCAGACTTCTGGGAACAGAACACCTCCAGGTAGCCATATTACATTTTCAGAAAATTACAGTGGCTGCAAATTGAAAAGGTAAATGTATTTTTGATAACATTTGATTACAATATGACATTATGTAGCAATTGTATATGGTAGATTACTTTTTAATTAATTGATATTTATATTTTTTCCCCACGAAAGTGGAGTTACCCTTTTAAATGAGTTCCTTACCAATGCTCTGACCTCACAAGATCATTAGACGCCTTGCTGCATAGCAGCCATATATACCTGGAGGAGGGATGTGCTGACGTCACCACATTACTAGGATCCCGAAAGGACGGGTGGTCTATGCACTCTGGCTGGCTTTTTATACCTTACTTTTTTATCTGCTTTTTGCTATAAGTGCAATACCATTTTTTACCATTAAAGGTGTAGTTGGTTTTACACTATAGCGAGTTTTTTCTTTTTGGGTATCCTGGCTCATTATCCTTTGAATGCTGAGGTGGAGGTTTACTCCTTGGTCCTTGTGAGAGTGGTGAGATGTCTAGCTGGCCTATCCCGTATGGAGTGAGATTACCTTCTGGAGCTGGCATCAGATTTCTCCCCAGGATAAAGGCCCTGGCTGGGTATTAGCCACAAGCTTTCCAAGCTTGCCATCATGTTTTTTATGTGGTGGAGGTGCACTTTTGGTGTGCGGTAATAACGTGTCACGAACAATAATCAATGGACATTTACCCTTATGGGCTCAATTGATCATTTCAACTGATGACCTTGTGGACTTTCATTCATTTTCTATATACATGCACAATTAGGCACTGAATGTATATGTATTACAAACAACCAGTAGGTCCAAGCGGTCAGGCTGACTTGCGGAATAACGTCATGTGTGGGGCTCCTCCCAATGCATTTCTCTGTAACCAGCGTCATATTGGGTTATGAGGCTCCCCTATACTTTTGGTGGAGAACACATCGCTGAGAGCATAAAGGTAAAACACACCATGGGGTATATTTATAACAAATTTGCAAGGCTGTTTGTTCTTTGAAGCTGCGTGTAATTTTGTTCTCTGCAAATCAAATGTGTGAATGGGGAAAATACCACATTATGGCCATTAAATGGCAGTGACTATCATAGCAAATAAGTATGTTCCTTACCTTCATTTATTGGTTATAATGTGGTATTTTCCCCATTCACACATTCAATCTGCAGAGAATATAGCCTGAGAACATTTGATTTTTCAAACAGCTATTTTTTTAAATACACCCCTGTCTCATCCAAAATTGCTATAACAGTTCACATTTCTTACAGTATTGCTAGGTTCTCTATTTGCGTTTTGCACAATGCTGAATATTTTTTAAGTTCATTTATATCTACTGAGCATAGAAATGGCATTTACTGTATGAACTGTATATAGGAAGAACATTTTAGTGAGCTAATAATAAAGAATATACAGTATGATTTTGTATTCGCCTTTTTGTCCTCGTTATGTATGGAACATGTATCTTAGACATTATTATATGCATTTTGATTGAAATTTAATAAGGAAGATTTATATAATTATTTTAAGCAAAATGCAATAATATAAAACTACCTGTTTACTAATCCTGAAGTGGCCAACACAATGCCATGAAATGTATTTAGGTGGCAATACTTGTTGCCAACATAAAACATTTTTCATTGAGACTATATGATGAATTCTTGATCATGTGGTTGCCTCTACCCATCTCCACACCTTTTGGAGCCAAAAAAGAATGATTTCACATTTCACTGGTCCTCTACCACTTATGTCCAGTTCCAAAGGCCTGTGCGGAGACATATGTATTCTCCACATGCTTGGTTTAAAGCACCCCCAGCAGATGAAATAACCCTATCCCCCTGTGCAGTTAGAAAATATGATTAGCCACTTCCTGTCCTTAGGTCATTTATAAACAGCCTCAGGTTGAAGTGGTTATACTGGGATCCTGGTTGAGGCTATAGCCATGATCCCATTGCTGTTTTTTTCAGGAAGTGATTCTCTTTCAGGTAAAAGTGATAAAGTGATCAAAGCGGCTATACAGTCGCTGGATCTTTTTTACAGGTGGCGGACGGGGGGCCCCCCTCCCCTGCCTTTACAGGGCTCTCCCATGCAATCAGGGGGCCCAATAAGAATGCAACTGGTGGCATCGGCTTCCCTTGGGACGGGGAGAGGAACTGATGTTGTTCCTCCCACCGTGTGACATCAGAAGCCGGAAGTGACAAGGTTTTCGTTACTTCTGATTTAGGTCTGATGAAAACAATCCATTACTGGCATGTGAAAGCATCTGATCAAACTGATTTTGGTTTGATCAGATGTTTTGGAGTTAAAGGAGAGATCTGGGGTCTTTCATCCCTTATGATAGCAATAAAGTTGATCTAAAAAACAAACAAATTTAAGGTACAGTGTAAAAAAAATGTAAATAAAAAAAAAAAAAATTAAACTGCCTCATCCCTCCGTGCACACAAGCACATGAAAACGTGCACATAGGTCCTGCAAGCATATATAAACGGTAATTGCAGCACACATGTGAGGTATTGCCGTGAATATCAGAGCAAGATCAATAATTCTAGTGCCGGAACGCATGTGTAACTCTAAACTGGTAGCCTGTGAAGGATCCTTAAACACCTAGTTAAGCAGTCTGTATTTGATAATATGGACAGTCCACTGAGCTGTTCACATTATCAAAACATAAAGTATTTGCATTGCGTCGCGTTGCTTTGCTTAAGAGATGAAGCTACATTTTGAGTTTGGATGGAGTTTAAGCATCTCAACTCCTTCCATTCAAGTCTATAGTAACACACCATAAACACAATGGCATGCCTTTGCAGTGCATGTGCAGCTTATTTTTAGGGCGTTAGGCCTTGTTTACAATTACAAAAAGTAGGCATTTGGGGTAAGATTTTAACGCACCTTTAATGCTCATAGGGTGTTTGGTGAGCGTTTTTTAAACGTTGTTTTTACAACAATGCAAATTTGTTCAGCGTCAGTATTTTGAGCAAGTGTGAACAAAGCCTAAGACATCAGTGGACACATAACACATGATGCAAGTAAAAGTGCAGCCACCAGATGTCGCTTGCCTTCTCTGGGGTCCACCTTCTAAACATCCATCTGTGGCCCAGGTAACTCCAGGAAATGTTATAGAAAAGACCAAGAGGCCAGACCCATAGTGTACAGGGATGAAACTCAGGGGGAAGGGGGAGGTCATGTGCCCCAGGTGCTGCCATCCTCCTTACTACAGAAGCAAATACTCTTGCACACAGGTGTGTAAGCTAGATGATCAAAAACAAAAACGTCAAGACAATGCATTAGGGGAATAGCATAAGGAGCACTTAGCTCGCAGTGGAGCCTCTAAGGGGGGCAAAAACATTACCTAGTAATAAACGAACATAATATTAAAAAAACGCACATAATATTGTAGACAGGGGGGAGAGAGAGCATAGACAAACTAGTATGTAAATGTTATGTATACATAGCGGAAGCATGTATACACATGCATGTACAACAATGTGCCATTAGTTACTGGGGTTTATAGCAGTTGATTACAGCTAGCACTATATCGCTGGAGATATATCCTGTGGTCCTAGGCACAAGGTGTATATGCACACGTCGATGAATATGGACATACAACAAATCGAATGAACAAAAATCAGTGTTTCAATGGATATAATCGATAGTGACTATCTATAAAGATATGTCTATAATTAAAAAGACTAGTATACACATGTATAAAAAGATGGGCAACAGGTGCACTATGTTTATATAATAAAACATATTAGTAAAAAAATGTATATATAATATGATTAATAATAAAAACTTATAAGTAAAGATGTTCGATTATATGTGCAAAGGTGTGCAAACCAACACATTATACAGGTTATTGAAAACCACATATATTATTATGCACATTATTTCAGATGTTGCTATAGCTGGAGTACTTCTATGTGAACATACAGAGGCCTATACATATACACACACATACATGTACTCCAGGGAAAGAGATAAAAAGATTAAAATAGAAATAAAACTACAAATGTTGGTTCTGACATACTTTCTTGTAAGAGAGGTATATAGAATAAAATAGGGCTACTGAAATTATACATGTGCATAAGCCCATGTATGCTTTATTCTAGTCGTACAATAGGTGCATATTTTACATTTTTATGGGCTATCTTGTATACAGGGCATTAAATAAATAAATATTAAATAATAAATAATGGTCTGACTAAAAATGATGAATAGACATGGGACTAGCTTGCTAAATTGACTCTAAGGTGTTGTTATACTATTTTATGTATTTTGGGGTCTTCATTTGGGCCTCCGGGGGCGAGACTGCCAAGGGTGAAGATCCAGAAGGCCTCTCACCTGCATAGCCTCTGGTATCTTCTTCCTGTATCCAGCTTGCCTCCAGTGGACTCGATTCCAAAGACTTTCATGCCTGCAGGGTCCCCTTCGTGGGCCTCTAAGAAGTGTCGGGGGACTGGATATTTGTCTCTTGAATTGATGATACTGCATTTATGTTCCCCTATTCTGACTCGCATTGGACGTTGAGTACAGCCAACATACAGGCGCCCACATGGGCAAATAATGCCATAAATCACAAATTCTGTTCCACAATTTATAAATTGTTTAATTTTATGGACCTTTCCATCTCTCCCTACTATGGTTTTCTTTCTGTGCCACATTTACAAACATGTGCCACAGTTCTTCACGCTGCACCTATAGCACCCTTTTTGGTCAAATATTGTTGAGCAACGACTAATTGGTTTGTTGGTAAATATCTTTACCCTACTTGGGGCTACCAAGCTCCTAAGATCCCGGGGTTTTCGAAAGACAATATTGGGGTGATCGGGGAGTGCCTTACCTAGCACTGGGTCATATTTCAGAATATTCCAGTCCTTTTTGATAATATTCTGGATTTCAAACGCCTTATCGGTATATTGGGTAGAGAAGCAGGCCTGTTGGGTATTGAAAGTGGTCTGGTATCGAGATTTTTCATTTGGGTTTCCGCCTAGTGGATCATCATAGAGAGCCAAGTATTTGTTAAAGGCTGTCTCTATATGATTGGCTTCATATCCTTTTTCTTTGAACTTCTGTGTAAGAAGTTTGCTTTGTTCCAGATAGTCCTCTTTCTTGGTACATGTACATTTCAGGCGACAAAATTGGCCATAGGGGACATTCTGTATCCACCTGGGATGGTGATTACTTTTAGCATGTAAATATGAGTTGCCTCCGCTGGGTTTAAAATGAGTTTTGGATGAGATATCGCCATCTTGGTCACCCTGCAGCTCTAAGTCTAAAAAGACCAGGCATTTCTCGTCTAGGACGTGGGTAAATTCTATCCCAAGAGGATTATTCCTACAGTGCTCTAAGAAGTTGTAGAGATTTTGATCTGACCCATCCCAGATTATCAGAATATCATTGATGTATCTAGTGTATAGGACCAGGTTTGCCCCAAAGGGATTGTTTTTCTATATAAGGTATTCTTCCAAAATCCCATAAAGATGTTCGCGTAGCTGGGGGCAAACCTGGCTCCCATAGCTGTACCCTTTGTTTGCAAATAGTGTTCCCCTATGTGTAAGAGAGAATTCTATACAGTCTAATAGGAATTTGGCTTGCCGAGAATTCAGTCTGTCATCCTTGAGCAAAAAGTGATTGATGGCTCTTAGACCATATGTATGATCGATTGATGTGTATAGTGAGGCCACATCTAAGGAGAGTCATCTGTAGCTGGGTAGCCATTTGTAATTTGACAGAATCTCTAGCACATGGCTAGAATCTTTCACAAAGGATGGCAGACTGACTACTATATCTTGTAAAAAATAGTCTATATAACACCCCAAGTTGCTGGAAAGGCTGTCGATCCCAGCTATTATGGGTCTACCTGGGGGATTTGAAAGGCTTTTGTGTACCTTAGGTATATAATAAGAGTAGCGGCATGCCTATTGAACAGAAAAAGATATTCATTTTTAGTAAGGACTTCTTTTGACTCATCCAACAGTATTTTAAGCTCCTTAGTATATTCCATTGTAGGATCTCTTTTAAGTTTAGTATAGGTATCAGTGTCACTCAGAAGTCTTCTTGCCTCAGATATATACACATCTCTATCTTGGATGACTAGACTACCACCTTTATCTGCTCTTCGGATAATTACATCTTGATTTTGTTTTAGAGCATCTATGGGCATGAAACTCGGGTCAATATTTTTAGTATTTGTAAAATTATTGAACTTTATTTTAAAAGTATTAAAAACCATATCAGAAAAAGTGGAAATAAATCTTCCCTTTGCCCAGTAGGGGAAAAAGGAATATTTGGGTCTGAAACAGGTGTGGGCTATTGCACTTTCACATGGGGGACCAATTTTTGGTTCGAGAATTGTTTGTCCCTCAGGTTGCGCCTCTTGATAACGCTCTTCTAATATGTTTAGTATAGAGTCTTCATCTGTGCTTATTTCAGGAGGTAGCGACATTTTAGATTCCACTATGGTATTGTTAATGCTATTCTCATTCTTAGCTTCTTTGAGTATGTAATATCCTTGTATAGTAAGCTTACGTATATACTTATTAAGATTAATAAATAACTCAAATAGGTTTGGTACACTAGGTGGAGCAAAATTGATGCCCTTCCTAAGGAGGTCCAGCTTGGTTTCTGAAAAGACAGAGCTGGATAGGTTATAGATTTTGATGGTTGAATGAGTGGTTTCATCCTCATGCTCCAGGGAGCCTGTGCAGCCTCCCTTTCATACTTGGAGTGGAGGGGTGGCATTTACTAGAACCAATGAAAGCGATTGATGCCGATCACTCACTGTGTTCATAACTGAAGCATAGTAAAATGTTTGTGAATGAATAGGAAGAGCACTTCCTATTCATTCACTGTCCAGTGTGGCTGAGGCTGAAGAGAAAGGGACTGGGGAATCTCTGTCCTCAGTTTCTTTCTCAAAAGTGAGATGTCAGTGGTCAGTTTAGACCCCTAATATTTCATCGAAGCCCTCTAATGGGGCTCCTAAAAAAATAGAATAAAAATAATATTGTAAAAAATAATACAAAATGTAATTGTAAAAAAAATAAAATAAACTACTGACACCGTTTACTGCCCAACTGATTCATCCACTGCGCTACTGACCCATCCACTGCCCTACTGACATCGTCCACTGCCCTACTGACACCGTCCACTGCAGTACTAACACTGTCTACTGCCTTACTGACACAGTCTACTGCTCTAGCAACACTGTCCACTACCCTACTGACATCATTCACAGACCTATTGACACTGTCCATTGCTCTACTGACACCATACACTTCTCTACTGACGATGTCCACTGCCTCGCTGACACTGTCCACACACCATCCACTGCCCTTCTGATACTTTCCACTGCTCTGCTGATGGACACTGTCCACTTTTAAGGTAGGCTAAGTTCATATTTTTACAGTGACATTTGTTTTTTTAATCTGAGCAAATTTTATGGATACAAGAATACTTTTGTTTTATTTAACCATGCCCTTTTAAGTCCCTCCCGCTGTTAACACAGTTTGGCCACATCCATCATTCACCATGCTGCGCTACCCGCGACTCATTACTACTCTCCTTGGAGCACCCAAAGGTGTTCTAGGTCTTTTACAATCCTACAGTGTATGCTACGAAAACTTTCTGTGCGTGGTGTGCCCACGCCCCATTATGACGTCAGCGACCAGGGCATGCTGGGTCCATGACATCATAACTAGGCAGGGTCACCTGGTGACATCATTGGGTGACCCCTGCCTCCTAGTTTATTTAGCAGCTGATAGGCACAGAGCTGTCATTTGGTGGGAGCCAAGCATCGATGTGGATCAGGTTTTTTTTTTTATTTATTCGTGCTGGTCGGCGGCCTGTGCTCATCATGATTGATGTTGGGTCTACTTTGGGGAACATTTATTTTTTGGGCTTTTTTGAATGAAGGACTTGTCAAAAACTGTCTGGAATCTGGAGAGCATAAAGGTTTAGAGCAGGGAGGCAGCAGTAGCAGATGAGTAGGGCTCATGGGAGACAGGAGAAACAGCAACAGAGGAAGCATGCACATAGGATGACTGAGCTCCAACCCAGATGACCACATTGCATTTAACCTCTAAATGCCTCTCCATATGAAACCCTCACTAGTAGGTCCCAATAAAAGAATATTTGAAGAATTGGGGTTTGCACAGAAAAATGAAAACCAGTGAAATTCATCAGCCATTGAGATTTTAAGTACCTTGCCCTTCATGAGGATGCCGATGTGGATTTTACCTTAGGGTGGATCTTCCGTCAAAACATTTTAAAGTAAGAACCTCTGTGAAGTTTTTCTGCATGTGTCCCCTTTTGTGAAGACTTCTTGCCCCAGTGACACAAAAGGAAGTGAGTGGAAATCTCTTCAAAGCATGGGAAAATCTCATCTTGGCATTGTTATAATTTTCCCAACCCTTGTCAGTGCCAGTTATCCAGGTAAGCAAAACATTTTCTATACTGAATACAATCATGTATATGTATGGTTTGTCCACAGAGTACAATATTTGGATTTATATATATAGTGGGAGGCCCCTCAATGCTGAAAACTGAAAATGTAGGAGAAAACTACAGGAGGGGCTCCAGAATGTCAGTTCTGAGTGGAGAAATGTGATTTTTCATTTCTCTATGGGTTTTGTCATTTCTAAATCAGGATTTGGAGCCAGAACCAGCAGGCTGAGTGTGCAGGTGTCCACAGCCTTTATATTCTAGGACCTGCCAGTTTGGCGCTCCACTTGAGAAACAAGAGGTATCTGCATAGTGGCTCAGGAAGACTCCAAAACTTCCCCAGAGGTCAGAGAGGCTGCACGGGGCAGCCAGAGGATGTTTGTCTACACAGTGCAGGTGCAGTCGATGACAGTGACTGTCCGGAGTCACATGATGTCACTCCCGCACATGCACGCGGGAGCCGTCAGTCATGGATCATGCTGGGGGAAGAAACGGCATGCGATGACAACATCGGCGCACTACAAGTGAAGTATCTCCTAAATGTTTAGGAGATATTTCCACTACCTATAGGTAAGCCTTATTCTAGGCTTACCTATAGATAAAAGTAAGACAAAAGGGTTTACAACCACTTTAATAACTCTTCCTTATGCATCTATAGCTACCGTCGAATTGGCATGTATTTCTGGATTATCTAAGTACAGCACCTATTGCAAACAACAATCTAATGGAATGGCAGTCAATTTTGCTAGCCTAGTTTAGTGAGGAGGGGTTAGAATTTGTGATAATTATATTATTGTTTGTGTGAGTTCTATTCTTTCTTTACTGTGCCAAAAAAGTGCTTATTGCTTTCCTCCTGTAGGAGATATTTTTATTATTTCTGTTTTGGTGGCTAAAGTGCATCCGGAAATAAGTATTTACAGCCTTTGTTCAATACTTTGTTGAAGCACCTTTGGCATCAATTACAACCTCCAAGTCTTTTTGAGTATGATGCTACAAGCTTGGCACACCAATTTTTGGGCAGTTTCTCCCATTCTTGTTTGCAGGACCTCTCAAGCTCCATCAGGTTGGAAGGAAAGCATTGGTGCACAGCCTTTTTCAGATTTCTCCAGAGATGTTCAATCAGTTTCAAGTCTGGGCTCTGGCTGGGCCACTTAAGGACATTCACAGAGTTGTTCCGTAGCCACTCCTTTGTTATCTTGGCTGCGTGCTCAGGGTTTTTGTCCTGTTGAAAGATGAACCTTCACCCCAGTCTGAGGTCCAGAGCACTCTGGAGCCTGTTTTTTTATCAAGGATGTCTCTGTACATTTTTGCATTCGTCTTTCTCTGGATCCTGACTATTCTCCCAGTTCCTGCCACTGAAAAACATCCCCACAACATGATGCTGCCACCACCATGCTTTACTGTAGGGATGGTATTGGTTTCCTCCAGACATGACGCTTGCCATTCAGCCCAAAGAGTTCAATCTTTGTTTCATCAGACCAGATAATTTTGTTTTTCATGGTCTGAGAGTCCTTCAGGTGCCTTTTGGCAAACTCCAGGTGGGCTGTCATGTGCCTTTTACTGAGGTTTGGCTTGCATCTGGTCACTCTACCATACAGGCCTGATTGGTGAAGTGCTGCAGAGATGGTTGTTTTTCTGCAAGGTTCTCCTCTCTCCACAGAGAAATGCTGGAGCTCTGTCAGAGTGGCCATTGGGTTCTTAGTTACTCCCCCAAATGCTCAGTTTGGCCGAGTGGTCCGCTCTAGGAACCTGGTGGTTCCAAACTTCTTCCATTTACAGATGATGGAGACCATTATGCTCATTGGGACCTTCAATGCTGCAGAAATTTTTCTGTACTTTTCCCCATATCTGTGCCTCGATACAATCCTGTCTCTGAGGTCTACAGACAATTCCTTGGACTTCATGGCTTTGCTTTGTGCTCTGACATGCACTGTTAACTGTGGGACCTTATATTGACAGGTGTGTGTCTCGACCCCTGATGATGTCAGACGTTGGTGACAAAACTCGCAGGTTGGGTAGTGCATGACACGTCACTTCTGCCATCTTTTGGAACAAAGGTGGAATGTGATGATGGGCGTCCCTGGTTGTTTGTATGGGCTCTTATTGATCAGCAATATTTTAAGTGTTATTCTATAGTGAGCGATGGAAATAAATTGTCAAACTGCACTATGAAAAGCCTTTTTTCTTCTTCCTGATATGTGTGGCATATCTTATCCTTGCCCGGTGGGTGTGCATCTCTGTGGGGAATTTCCCTTTTCTTGGAGGATTACTTCTGCTCCATATACCTATTATGACTATATCACCTATCTGTGATGGGTGTCATGTACGTTTGGTGAGTAGGATGTTTTCTTAGGAGCTGGTGGCAGAAGGCACATTTAGTTTTTCACATTCAAGTGTGAGGATGATTTAAGAAGATTTCACTTTCACTGCATTGGAGACATCTGGTGTTGGTGTATGTACATTACATATAGATAATATTTTCACTGTATCATATTCATTGGTTTGATTATGTGTATATGGTTTATGGCTTAGGCTATATGTTTATGGTTTTGATCTTCACTAGAGTGTGTGGTATAACTAATGTTTTGTCCTTTATGGCTTAGGCTATTGAGCCTCACTATGGGCTGCTTCACGTTCAAATCACTTATATTATACACTTCTTCAGGTTGATCAAGAGTGAGCAGGTTGGAAGCCACTGTCCCAATTCTTCCTTTTTCTAAAAAATGTTTCTGTACCCTTCCCCAGATCTGTGCCTCGATACAATCCTCTCTCTGGGGACTTCATGGCTTGGTTTGTGCTCTGACTGTTAACTGTGGGACCTTATATTGACAGGTGTGTGCCTTTCCAAATCATGTCTAATCAACTGAATTTACCACAGGTGGACTCCAATCAAGTTGTAGAAACATCTCAATGATTAGCTCAATTTTGAGCTAATTTTGTCATGGCAAAGGCTGTAAATGCTTATGTACATGTGATTTTTTTCGTTTTTTATTTCTGATAAATTTTCAAAGATTTCAAATGAACTTCTTTCACGTTGTCATTATGGGGTATTGTTTGTAGAATTGTGAGACAAATAATGAATTTAATCCATTTTGAAATAAGGCTGTAACATAACAAAATGTTGAAAAAGTAAAGCTGTGAATACTTTCCGGATGCACTATACGCTGAAATTTAGGAGAAATCTCACCAACAGGGATGCAGCAATAAAAGCTATACTTCGATTTTGGCAGGGGTTCTACTTTACACATATATATATCTATACTCTGTGTGTGTGTGTGTGTGTGTATATATATATATATATATATATATATATATATATATATATATATATATATATATATATATATATATATATATATATATATATATATATATATATATATATATATATATATATAGAGAGAGAGAGAGAGCCTGTACCCAAGTCGATCAAAGTTAGGTGAATAAAAGGTATATACAGTGGGGACGGAAAGTATTCACACCACCTTAAATTTTTAACTCTTTGTTATATTGCAGCCATTTGCTAAAATCATTTAAGTTCATTTTTTTCCTCATTAATGTACACACAACACCCCATATTGACAGAAAAACACAGAATTGTTGACATTTTTGCAGATTTATTAAAAAAGAAAAACTGAAATATCACATGATCCTAGTATTCAGACCCTTTGCTCGGTATTTAATAGAAGCACCCTTTTGATCTAATACAGCCATGAGTCTTTTTGGGAAAGATGCAACAAGTTTTTCACACCTGGTTTTGGGGATCCTCTGCCATTCCTTTCCAGTTCTGTCAGGTTGGATGGTAAACGTTGGTGTACAGCTATTTTTAGGTCTCTCCACAGATGCTCAATTGGGTTTAAGTCAGGGCTCTGGCTGGGCCATTCAAGAATAGTCACGGAGTTGTTGTGAAGCCAATACTTCGTTATTTTCGAATAACGTCATTGTCTTTGTCTTGTTGGAAGGTAAACCTTCGGCCCAGTCTAAGGTCCTGAGCACTCTGGAGAAGGTTTTTGTCCAGGATATCCCTGTACTTGGCCGCATTCATCTTTCCCTCGATTGCAACCAGTTGTCCTGTCCCTGCAGCTGAAACACATCCCCACAGCATGATGCTGCCACCACCATGCTTCACTGTTGGGACTGTATTGGACAGGTGATGAGCAGTGCCTGGTTTTCTCCACACATACCGCTTAGAATTAAGGCCAAAAAGTTCTATATTGGTCTCATCAGACCAAAGAATCTTATTTCCCACCATCTTGGACTCCTTCAGGTGTTTTTTTTTTTGCAAACTCCATGCGGGCTTTCATGTGTCTTGCACTGAGGAGAGGCTTCCGTCGGGCCACTCTGCCATAAAGCCCCAACTGGTGGAGGGCTGCAGTGATGGTTGACTTTCTACAACGTTATCCCATCTCCCGACTGCATCTCTGGAGCTCAGCCACAGTGATCTTTGGGTTCTTCTTTATCTTTCTCACCAAGGCTCTTCTCCCCTGATAGCTAAGGTCTTATATAGACAGGTGTGTGTGGCTTTCCTAATCTAATCCAATCAGTATAATTAAACACAGCTGGACTCAAATGAAGGTGTAGAACCATCTCAAGGATGATCAGAAGAAATGCACAGCACCGGAGTTAAATATACGAGTTTCACAGCAAAGGGTCTGAATACTTAGGACCATCTGATATTTCAGTTTTTCTTTTTTAATAAATCTGTGAAAATTTCAACAATTCTGTGTTTTTCTGTCAATATGGGGTGCTGTGTGTACATTAATGAGGAAAAAATTAACTTAAATGATTTTAGCAAATGGCTGCAATATAACAAAGAGTGAAAAATTTAAGGGGGTCTGAATACTTTCCGTCCCCACTCTGTGTGTGTGTGTGTGTGTGTGTGTGTGTGTATATGTATATATATATATATATATATATATATATATATATATATATATATATATATACACACATCTACATATACACCTTTTATGCTCCTAACTTTCTGTTTGGGCTGACAACATAGTCCCATGTTTGAACTTTAATCCCAACCACCAATATCAGCCCTGCCTGCTGGACTATAGAACTCCACCTATCTCTGCCCCTTCCTATCTTTCCCCACATGCATACCTGGATTTCTTTCCCAGCAAAACAGTGCTGCTGCCTCAAGAGTCTGCCCACACACACTGTGCGCTCATATGAAGCTGCTTATCTGCAAAGGAAGATCATTTAAATATTTCCAGCCTAATTAACTTATCAAAAATGTGTAGTTTTGATAAAGGTCAGTAGATAGTAGCTTGGATTTTACGTAAAATCAAAGTTTAAGGATATAGTTAGGGTGCACTTAGTCACACCACATTCAACTATATTTGGAGCATAAAAAGAGGAAAAAAGAAATTGGGACTTTTAAGGAATGACCACTCAGCAAATAATCCACACACCAATTCAATCTCCAACAGCCTGTTTATCATCCCTAATCCACACTGGCTGGAATAGAGGCGATAGACACGCTGTTGGAGATTGAATTGCCTTTATGCTGCTCTGGACTGTGGGGAAACTTTGTTCCCCTTTGTGATGTTTAGGCAGGCCATAGATTATACGATTTTAAGAAAATGACTTGATTTTCCTATCAACACAGTCAGTGTTGATGGGGAAATCCCTCCCTCCATCTATTGTGTTCATCAGATGGGGGTAGGGAATGGGAAGCTACCCCTGCCGTGATTATTCCTACTGGCTATAGCCTCTGGCAATAATTGTATGCTGTAAATCTGACATGCTGGTTGTTACCCAAATGGATCGATGGATCGACATGGGTACAATCAGCCTGCTCATACATGGATTGAATCACAGCCAGTCCCTGCTGCTCGACCAAGATTAGAACCATCTATGGTAAGTTTTACCTCATATATAAGTGTGAAATCAATGCTGGTGTTCTGTCCTTGCCCAGGTTGGTAAGCTTGTACTTTTGGGGCCCCCCAGTGACAATGCGGGCTATGTGGGGTGTCTGCACCAAGCCTGGACCTTTAGGATGTTAGAGCTACCATTCAGCCTCTAATTCTCAATATATTATTCATATCACCCAACACCTGATGAAGCTGCAGTGTGAAACATGTTGAGTAGGATGCAACCTTCATCAAGATACCAGGATTATCATCTTGTTTGTACTGGTTTATATTTATATTCGTATTTACTGGTTCTTGAGGTAGCCTTTTTTTGGGTGTGACTATATCGTAAACTCACTGTCATGCATGGTGCTTTTTAGTACTGTTTTTATCCTTTGTGCACTAATAAAGATACTGATGTTATAATTATGTGTGGATTATTTGCTGAGGGGTCATACCTTAACCACTTAAGGACCGGACCATTATGCTGCTTAAGGACGAGAGGACTTTTTCCAATTTGGCACTGCGTCGCTTTAACTGCTAATTGCGCGGTCATGCAATGCTGTACCCAAACGAAATTTGCGTCCTTTTCTTCCCACAAATAGAGCTTTCTTTTGATGGTATTTGATCACCTCTGCCGTTTTTATTTTTTGCGCTATAAATGGAAAAAGACAGATAATTTTGAAAAAAAATGATATTTTTGTTATAAAAAAAAATCCAATAAACTCAATTTTAGTCAAACATTTAGGCCAAAATGTATTCGGCCACATGTCTTTGGTAAAAAAAATGTCAATAAGCGTATATTTATTGGTTTGCGCAAAAGTTATAGCGACTACAAACTAGGGTACATTTTCTGGAATTTACACAGCTTTTAGTTTATGACTGCCTATGTCATTTCTTGAGGTGCTAAAATGGCAGGGCAGTACAACCCCCCCCCCCCAAATGACCCCATTTTGGAAAGTAGACACCCCAAGGAAATTGCTGAGAGGCATGTTGAACCCATTGAATTTTTTTTTTTTTGTCCCAAGTGATTGAATAATGACAAAAAAAAAAAAAATATTTACAAAAAGTTGTCACTAAATGATATATTGCTCACACAGGCCATGGGCATATGTGGAATTGCACCCCAAAATACATTTAGCTACTTCTCCTGAGTATGGGGATACCACATGTGTGGGTCTTTTTGGGAGCCTAGCTGCGTACGGGGCCCCGAAAACCAATCACCACCTTCAGGATTTCTAAGGGTGTCAATTTTTGATTTCACTCTTCACTGCCTGTCACAGTTTCGGAGGCCATGGAATGCCCAGGTGGCACAAAACCCCCCCCCAAATGACCCCATTTTGGAAAGTAGACACCCCAAGCTATTTGCTGAGAGGCATGGTGAGTATTTTGCAGCTCTCATTTGTTTTTGAAAATTAAGAAAGACAAGAAAAAAACATTTTTTTTTTCTTTTTTCAATTTTCAAAACTTTGTGACAAAAAGTGAGTTTGCAAAATACTCACTATACCTCTCAGCAAATAGCTTGGGGTGTCTACTTTCCAAAATGGGGTCATTTGGGGGGGTTTTGTGCCACCTGGGCATTCCATGGCCTCCGAAACTGTGATAGGCAGTGAAGAGTGAAATCAAAAATTTACGCCCTTAGAAAGCCTGAAGGCGGTGCTTGGTTTTCGGGGTCCCGTACGCGGCTAGGCTCCCAAAAACTCTCACACATGTGGTATCCCCGTATTTAGAAGAAGCAACGGAATGTATTTTGGGTGTAATTTCACATATTCCCATGGCATGTTTGAGCAATATATCATTTAGTGACAACTTTGTGCAAAAAAAAAAAAAAAATTTGTCTCTTTCCTGCAACTTGTGTCACAATATAAAATATTCCATGGACTCGACATGACTCTCAGCAAATAGCTTGGGCTGTCTACTTTCCAAAATGGGGTCATTTGGGGGGGGGGGGGGGGGTGTTGAACTGTCCTGGCATTTTATGCACAACATTTAGAAGCTTATGTCACACATCACCCACTCTTCTGACCACTTGAAGACAAAGCCCTTTCTGACACTTTTTGTTTACATGAAAAAATTATTTTCTTTGCAAGAAAATAACTTTGAACCCCCAAACATTATATATTTTTTTTAAAGCAAATGCCCTACAGATTAAAATGGTGGGTGTTTCTTTTTTTTTTTTTTCACACAGTATTTGCGCAGCGATTTTTCAATCTCATTTTTTGGGGAAAAAACACACTTTTTAAAATTTTAATGCACTAAAACACACTATATTGCCCAAATGTTTGATGAAATAAAAAAGATGATCTTAGGCCGAGTACATGGATACCGAACATGACATGCTTTAAAATTGCGCACAAACGTGCAGTGGCGACAAACTGAATACATTTTTAAAAGCCTTTAAAAGCCTTTACAGGTTACCACTTTAGATTTACAGAGGAGGTCTACTGCTAAAATGTCTGCCCTCGATCTGACATTCATGGTGACACCTCACATGCATGGTGCAATTGCTGTTTACATTTGACGCCAGACCGACGCTTGCGTTCGCCTTTGCGCGAGAGCAGGGGGGGGGGGGGGGGCAGGGGTGCTTTTTTTTTTTTTTTTTTTTCTTTATTATTTTTTTGCTTTTTTATCATATTTTTAAACTGTGCCTTTCATTTTTTTTTTAATCATTTTTATTGTTATCTCAGGGAATGTAAATATCCCCTATGATAGCAATAGGTAGTGACAGGTACTCTTTTTTGAAAAAAATTGGGGTCTATTAGACCCTAGATCTCTCCTTTGCCCTCAAAGCATCTGACCACACCAAGATCGGTGTGATAAAATGCTTTCCCAATTTCCCAATGGCGCTGTTTACATCCGGCGAAATCTAAGTCATGAAATGCTCGTAGCCTCCGGTTTCTTAGGCCATAGAGATGTTTGGAGCCACTCTGGTCTCTGATCAGCTCTATGGTCAGCTGGCTGAATCACCGGCTGCATTCTCAGGTTCCCTGTTGAGACATGAGAGCCAGAGAAAAACACGGAAGACGGTGGGGGGGGGGCATTCCCTCCCACTGCTTGTAAAAGCAGTCTAGAGGCTAATTAGCCGCTAGGATTGCTTTTACATGAAAGCCGACCGCAGGCTGAAAAGAATGATACCAAGATGATACCTAAACCTGCAGGCATCATTCTGGTATAACCACTCAAAGTCGTGAATGGCGTACCTGAAGACAAAAAAATGGTTAACAATAAAACACAGTAAACAGTAAAGTATAAAAAATTGCATACCTGAAAAGCAAACATGATAAAACATAATAACAATAAAACATTGCAGAATAGAATACAGTAAAAAAGAGCAGAACAATAGAGAGAGAGAGAAAACAATAAAACGACAACTATTTTTTTTTAATTTTATATATATATATATATATTTTTTTTTTACACTTTTTTTTGTAACTAACTTTTATAACTGTAACCGGTTCCAGGTTCGGGTCTCTCAAAATGTGATGGCATCTTGGGAGACCCTGTGAAAGTGTGCCTAGTCTGTGCAATGCTGTACCCTACGCTAATACTCATCTAGTGAATGGTAGCGTTCAAAACATTCACCAATGCAAAGACCAGGATTGTCAGGACAGGAGGGACAATAATAGCGGGTGTCACGCCTATATCCGTGCTTGCTGCAGACACGACATCTTTTTTGGGGGGGTTCGTTGGGTAGGGGTACTCGGGAGGACATAAAATGCCTCTCATGCAGCCGACTGCATTTGGTTGGGGATGTGAATGGGGGAAGTACGGGCGCTGCAGAAGTGGTGGGTTCCCAATTAGGATTGGCGAATGCAGCAGGAAGGGCACTATGGGCACGACGGGCCTGTGTTTGTCTTCTTCTTGGTGGCAGCGGGACACTACTTGTGCTTGCCACCTCACCAGCTTGAACTGCACTTATGGGACTCGCCACGTCACCAAGTGTTACTGCAGTGCTGGTTTGACTACGACCGGGGTGTACTAGTCCGCTGGCACTTGCCAGTTCACCAAAACGCTACCAAAAAAACTGTTAGCGATCGCAGGGATCAGGCCGTTTAGTGTTTTGTAAGTGACAGTGATCGATCGATACTGCACTTGGGTGGGCTGGGCTGGGCCGGCCGAAGGGGCAAAACGCAGGTGCTAGCAGGTATCTGGGCTGATCCCGCTAACACTGTGTTTTTTGGGAACCCTAAACTGCTGGGGACGCTAGTATAGATCTGATCGGATCAGATATTGATCCGTTCAGATACTATACCACTAATGCCGCGTACACACGGTCGGACTTTTCGTCTACAAAAGTCCGACAGCCTGTCCGACAGACTTCCGGCGGACTTTCGGCGGACTTGCGTCAGACTTTCTAATGAACGGACTTGCCTACACACGACCACACAAAAGTTCGACAGCCTAGTACGCGGTGACGTACACCAAGTCCGGCGAGACTATAAAACGGAAGTTCAATAGCCCGTACGACACCCTTTGGGCTCCTTCTGCTAATCTCGTGTTTATCTCGTGTTAGTAGAAGTTTGGTGAGAGACGATTCGCGCTTGTGAGACTCGTATTTTTCAGTTCGTTTTAACTGTTGTTCAGTCTGTGCTTGTGAGGTTTGTATCTGCTTTTCAGTGTGTTTGGTCAGTTGGCATTGAGAAATCTTTGTTTTATTGTCCGCTCTTTCCTGATTTTCAGGTCGCTCTTCACAGGCCTTGCTGTTCTTCAGTGCGTTCTGTTTAGTGCGTTCTGACCAGCCGACCGTTTTGAAACCATGTTACCTGTACGTACTCGTCGTCGAGCTCGTGCATTGTATGTGTTTGGTGCTGTAGTTTATTCTTTAGACCAAGACCAGTCCATGAACAGGGCGAGGAGGAGTTCATGGACCAAGAATTGGTTGCTCCAGCGTGACCAGTTCTGTCACATGCCATTGCTCCGTGAGATCCGTGAGAATAATCCTGAGGATTTCAGGAACTTTCTCCGGATGACGGACCCCGTTTTTGACCGTTTGTTGGCTTTGCTGACCCCCTATATCAGCAGGCAGGATACCTGCATGAGGCAAGCCATCACTCCGGAGCAAAGGCTAGTTGCCACGTTGCGGTACTTGGCGACAGGGAGAAGCCTGCAGGACCTCAAGTTCTCGACAGGCATCTACCCCCAGGCTCTGGGGATCATTATCCCAGAGACCTGTTCTGCCATCATCCAGGTCCTGCAGAAGGACTATATTAAGGTAAGATATTTTTCTTTTATTAGCATCACATGTTCTTTTATGTAATCTTTGATAATGTAATGTATTTCTTGCCTCAAACACTACTTACCATCATTGCAATATAGTGTGAATGTCCCCTTTTTATCCTCACACATGCTGGATTTTTTTCCTGTTCTTTTTTGTCATGCATGTATATTTTCCTTCAATAACCTCCCCAGCATGCAATGATGGGCACATATCCACCTAGTCTACTCATTTTGAATGTATTTTGTTTGAGTGTATTTAGTGTGCTTATAATTAGCAATTAGCTTGATTTCCCAACCCCCTCCTCCCCACCTAAACTCAATCCAAATAGTGTGCTTATAATTAGCAATTAGCTTGATTTCCCAACCCCCCCCCCCCACCCTCGTAAAAATTTGCTAGAATGTTCTGTGGTGTTGATTTGTATAAAGCAAATATATGTTGCACTTTGCAAAATGCATGTGCACTCTCCAAGTGCATTTGTTCCAGTGCTTTAGTAAATGAGCAGAAGCTCTGCTGATTTCCATCATCAAATCATATGCAAGCCACAAAGTGTTTTCATTAATTGCCCTTGCATGTGATTGTGTACTCCTTGCAACATGACTGCCTTTTTACCTTACCTCATTTACTGTAAGCTGGGTAGCAACTGCACTTGCAGAGTGCGACAACTGCAGTCTTGTAGCCTTTTTAGTCCCTAAATCCCTGCGTGTCCTAAAAGTAATCTTTTTTAGGGATTTCACAACCCCCTAAAATGTAATCAATGTTCCATCAGAGGGGGTGAGCAATCTGATAAGTGTGCCTTTCCATATTAGTTCTTCCCGAAGATTTAAATTATTTAATGTTATACTGATGCTGGGGAATAATGTTTTTAATTGTATAATTTTCTTGCAATGTTATCTTCAAAATTAATGATTTTGGTTTTCTTGTTTGATTCCCCAGTTTCCTTCAACGCCACAGGAATGGCAGACTGTGGCATCCCATTTTGCCACCCGTTGGGACTTTCCCAATTGTGGAGGGGCTATAGATGGGAAACATGTCCACATCGTGCCACCACCCCATTCGGGGTCATACTATTTTAATTATAAGGGGTTCCACAGTATTGTTTTAATGGCGGTGGTGTCGGCACACTATGAATTTTTATATGTGGACGTGGGGAAGAATGGCCAGATGTCGGATGGAGGAGTATTTGCCCAGATGGAGTTCTGCCAGCGTCTCCAGAGTGGTGGCCTGGGATTGCCACCTGATGCGGATAACGTGGAAGGACTCCCCTTTGTCTTCATTGCCGATGAAGCCTTCGCTCTGAGCAAGCACCTCATGAGGCCATTCCCGCAAAGAACCCTCACCCCGGAGAGGAGGGTTTTTAATTTCCGGCTGGCCAGAGCTAGAAGAGTGGTTGAGAATGCGTTTGGGATTCTGGCCAGCCGGTTCCGCCTGTTTCAAACCTCCATTAATTTGGCGGAATACAAACTTAATTTTATCATTTTATCGTGCTGCATCCTGCACAACTTTTTACAACAACATTCTCCAAATTATATGGTAACAGTTGGGCCTGAGGCCGGACTTATCGATGACAACCTTACGGGCCTGGATACTGTCCGTACTGGCTTGGCCCCCCAAAGTGCCCGTCAAGTTAGACAGCAATATGTTAATTATTTTATGGGTAGGGGGGCCATTGCAATGGGCCAAGATATCTAAATATTTTAAATAAAAAAAATCTTGATGAAATCGTGAATTATATTTATTGCTTGCCTTTCTTTTGGGCTTTCTCCTAGGTTATGGTCGAGCAGTTGTAGTGCCAACTGTATTTTCCTTTTAAATGTCTAAATAAGCTCCATTGCCACTGTAAACAACTTTTTTAAAATTATAACCAAACTGATACTGAGCATTGAAATAACAAACCACACATTTCTTTAATTCCTAAGCAGATGTTTTTATTAATCGTTGTTATGCATTCAGTTATGCATTTAGTATAAAATGTTCCTAGACAAAAATATAATGATATCTTAATAATTTCGAAAAGTATAATTATAGTTAAATATTTTTACATAATCAAAAATACAATTTTTTGGGCATTTTGATTTTAGCAAACATGCGTTTTTTTTTTAATTTTTTTTTTTTGGTTTTTTAAAATCCATTTTTTTTTTTTTTTTTTTTTTTTTGGATTTTTAAAATCCATTTTTTTTTTTTTTTTTGTTTTGGTTTTTTAAAATCCATTTTTTTTTTTTTTGGGTTTTTTAAAATCGCTTTTTTTTTTTTTTTTTTTGGGTTTTTTAAAATCACTTTTTTTTTTTTGGATTTTTAAGGTATTTTCTCTAAACAGCCCTCCTTTTTTAAATGCTGTTAAACAGCCATATAATTTGACCAAAAATAATAAAGAGAAGGCCCAGAATGGGGTCAGCAAACCAGGAAATGAAGGACATGATCGATGTTTTGGGGTTTCAAAAAGGGCATTTAGATTCGACCCAAAACATCAATCATGTCCTTCATTTCCTGCTGCATACGATCCAGCCGATTACGCATTTCATCGATCTCCCCATTCCAGGCCATTATTTGACAAATTAGCCGTTGGGCACTGTCTGAGGTGAAATAGTCACTTCTTGTACCTAAAGTGGAATGAAACAAAAAAATGTGTTTAGAAATATGCACACATACATAGTTTACCTTACCATAAAGCTGGTGTCTCAGACACTGACCTGGTGGGGTGCCCATGTCGCATAATTCCTGAACATCCTCGGGGGTGGCGCTGTTGCTTGACTCAAGCACAACCAGATCACCTAAAATAGAGTAGAAAAATTACATAAAAGAAAAGGCAGCCATGCATAGATTACCGTAAGCTGGTGTGTCAGACACTCACCTGGTGGGGTGCCCATGTCGCCCACCTCTCCTTCCTCCACATCCTCAGTGGGGCTTGGGCTGATTTCCCAAGTATGTTCTTTTGCTGGGGGGGGACTGGGTTCCTCTTGTTGGCTGAGTGATTTTTCCCCTATGTGAAGCAAAAAATTAATATACTTAGCACACAGATATTTTAGTACATACTAATCTTCAAACATTTGTAGTGAAGTGGTGTACAAATTGTCTGTTTGTGTAGAGTTCCTAGTAGACTTCAAGATTTTAATTTCTAAAGACATATCAAGATGGATAGATATCTCGATATCTAGATATCAATATCAAAATATATCCAAAAATCTTTGGATCTCTCTCTCTCTATATATCTATAACTAAATATAAATCTTCAATCTCAAACAAAATCTAAATCTAAAAATAGATATTAATTTAATTAAAAAAAAAGAAAAAAATTCTATATCTATCTATATATCTACCTATATATCTATATACATACATACATATGTATATGTATATGTGTATATATATATATATATATATATATATATATATATATATATATATATATATATATATATATATATATATATATATATATATATATATATATATATATATATATATATATAGTGTGTGTGTGTGTATATATATATATATATTATATATAGATATGTAACGATGTTTATTAAAAGATCGTTTCAAACGATGCAAACAATCGTAGAGGAATGAAAAGCACATGGAGCGGTATACGAGGTAATCAACACAAGATGAAAACACAGGTACTTACTTTTTTGCAGCACTTTCCGGATCCGTCTGAACTGATCCGGCTCCCTGAGTTTCAGGTCAGACCATCTTTTTCTAAGTTGATCCCTGGAGCGCTGTACCCCAAAAGAAGCCTGTAAAGTGTCCACCACCTTCGCCATTATTTTGGCCTTGCGCAAATTTGGCCGGGCGTACGGCCCATACTTCCCATCATAGTCCTTTTTTTGAAGAATGGCCACCATCTCCACCATCTCTTCAAAACTCATATTGGAGGCCTTAAATCTAGGCCTCACAGATCTTGTTGACGTTCCAGCCTCCGGGCTTTTTTCGCTACCTGAGGTAGTTAACATGTCGTGTGTCTCCGCCATTATTCACCCCACTACGCGCCGTAACTAAAAATGGGCGGAGAACATGAGTTAAAATCGAACGTCAGGGGCGGGCGACGCAGGCGGAGTTTCACACATGCGTAGTGTATAAAGAGGGGCCTTGCGCACGTGTCGTACGTACGTTCTGTGCGTAGAATTAAGGGGCGGAGAACATGAGTTAAAATCGAACGTCAGGGGCGGGCGACGCAGGCGGAGTTTCACACATGCGTAGTGTATAAAGAGGGGCCTTGCGCACGTGTCGTACGTACGTTCTGTGTGTAGAATTAAGGGGCGGAGAACATGAGTTAAAATCGAACGTCAGGGGCGGGCGACGCAGGTGGAGTTTCACACATGCGTAGTGTATAAAGAGGGGCCTTGCGCACGTGTCGTACTTACGTTCTGTGCGTAGGTGATAGTGGACCGGGACGCTACTAAACTAAGGTAATTTAAAATTTATACTTTTGGTCAAGACTTTGTAGCAAGCGGCCTATATGGCTTGACAGATTGATGAGGCCTACATAGGGATAAGATGATGAGGGTTTAGCAGAAACCCAATAAAAGTGTTTTTTGTCTTGTGACTTTATCTTTTATACAGACATTATGAATCCCCTATTTAAGGATCCAGAGTTCCTTACTGCTTTTATTTCTAAATATAGAGAGATGAGGAATTTGTGGGAGGTGAAACACCCACAGTATTATGCAAAGCATGTGAGGAAGTCAATGCTGGAGAGACTTCTGGCCTTTGTCCAGGCGACCATCCCGGAAGCAACAATGGAGACATTGCTCAAGAAAATTGGGGTCTTGAGGAACATGTATAAGAGGGAACATAAGAAGATCCAGGAATCAATGAGATCAGGAGCATCAGCAGATGATGTTTATGTACCCAGGCTGTGGTACTACAATCAACTCCGTTTTCTTGATGACCAGACTGAAGCCAGGGCATCACTTTCAACCCTTCCCTCCACCCTTCCCTCCACCCCAGCAGAGGCTGATGAGGAGCAAGCTGGGTCTTCCATCCTGGATGAACCGGATATGACCATCTGGAGTCAGGTAAATTATTTTAACAAATATTTACTGTACTAATATTAATGATGTTAACTGGATGTTATAATTGTCTAAAATAATTTTGCCCTCAAAATTGTGTATACATATAAATTGACAGTAGTGGCTAAATATGTTTGGCACCTGCTTGAAATAATTAGGGTGTCTGATTAGACTCTTTTATTAAAGAGAAGTATTCACATTGAATTTGCTAGTCATGAGAAGCAAACTGTGTGTCATTGATGAACCCAAAAAAATATACTAAAACTATTGTCCTTTTTTTATGCACAGGATGAGTCCATCCAGGAGGAATGTGGGGAAAGTGGCAGGCAGGAGGAGACCGGGCCCATGGACAGCCTGGAGGAGGCCGGATTCACCATCATCCTGGAGGAGGCTGGGCCCAGTGTCAGGCAGGAGGTGGCTGCTCCCAGTGAGGTGGCTGCTCCCAGTGAGGTGGCTGGGCCAAGTGAGGTGGCTGGGCCCAGTAGGAGCCTGACCGAATCCCAAGTGCCTCCCCTCCACCTTCCCAAAAAAAGGGCCAGGAAGGGGACGGTCACACAGGAGGCATCCCTGCGCCTCATGCAAGAGGCCACCCGTTTTTTAAAGAGCCCCCCCGAAGCGGAAGAGTCCTATGGCTGCTACTTAGCCAGCAGGCTTCTTCAAATGGATTGGGAGCAGCGCCTCATTTGTGAGCGACTATTTGGGGAAACAATCCAGAAGGGGCTGCAGGGCACGCTAACACGAAACACCCAACTACATGAGGCAGCCCCCCCTCCTCCTCCTCCTCCTCCTCCTGCCACAACTGAAACACCAGAGCCACAGCCTCGAAAGAAGGCTACAGGGAAGGCTGCAGGGAAGGCTGCAGGGCAGCGTGGAGGAAAGGCTGCAGGGAAGAGAAGAAAGTGATGACTTGGGTTCAGTCTGGTCTGACAGAAGACGCAGGCTGTTGTAGTACCACAGTCTGGGGACATCTATATCATCTGCTGGTGCTGTTGATCTCTGGGATTCTTGGACCAGATTGTGCTCCCTCTTATATGGACTCCTCAAGATCCCCATTTTCTTGTACACATACTTTTTCCAGCGTTGACTTCCTTTTTATTTTATTTAGACCATAAATAAATGGATCTTTTTTGAGTTTAGGTTTTTTATTTTAAATCATAGATTTTAGACACAATGTTTTAAATTAACAAGGGACAACAATCTCATTGATTTTGCAAAAACACAACAAAAATAGATTAAAATAATGTTAATAATGTTCGAGTGGTAAGTATTTAAAAAAAAAAAGATACATAACCAAAAACGGTTCTTTGGGTTAACTTTATATAAAAAAAATAACAAATCACTATAAAAACAAAAATTATAAAGGGTTCTTTGTGGTAACTTTACAAACATTAAAAAAAAATTTAAAAATATATATAAAAATGGGTTCCCTGTGGTAACTTTACAAAAAAATTTAGAGATAAACAGAAAAAAAGTTCCACAACAATCATAAAATAAATATCTGGATAAAAATTACAAGAAAAGATGACTCCACCAAAAAAAAAAAAAGTTTAAAAAGTATTATTAGTATGGAAACATTGTTTTGAAAAAGCATACCATGTCATTTATGAGATCAAAGAGAAAAAGAATCCAGAAATCTGTTTGGGAGAACTCTGTTTGAATATGAACAGCAAAACATCTTTGTTCTTTATAGCATTCGTAAAGAGGACATTAAATGCGCTGCATTCAACGATCACAGATTTTGCAGCGTGAGGAATGTGCTACCTACAATACGAACACTAGTTTTACTAGACCGAGTGCTTCCGTTTAGTTTTTGCTTATGAGCATGCGTCGTTTTTTTGTCCGTCGGACTAGCATACAGACGAGCGGACTTCGGGGTCCGTCGTAGTTACGACGTAAAGATTTGAAGCATGTTTCAAATCTAAAGTCCGTCGGATTTGAGGCTAAAAAAGTCCGTTGAAAGTCCGGAGAAGCCCACACACAATCGGATTACCAGCCAGCTTTAGTCCGTCAGCGTCCGTTGGACTTTTGTAGATGAAAAGTCCGACCGTGTGTACGCGGCATAAGGGAGGTGTACGCTGCATGCGTGGGTGTTAGCGGTACTGGCGCTAACCTGACGCTGCTTGGGGCTGGTGCTTACCAGTTCACCAAAATGCTACCAAAAAAACTGTTAGCGATCGCAGGGATCAGGCCTGACTCTGCGAACGCTGCAGTTATGGTTTAGTGTTTTGTAAGTGACAGTGATCGATCGATACTGCACTTGGGTGGTCTGGGCTGGGCCAGGCGGAGGGGCAAAACGCAGGTGCTAGCAGGTATCTGGGCTGATCCCGCTAACACTGCGTTTTTGGGAACCCTAAACTGCTGGGGACGCTAGTATAGATCTGATCGAATCAGATATTGATCCGTTCAGATACTATACCACTAAGGGAGGTGTACGATGCGTGCGTGGGTGTTAGCGCTACTGGCGCTAACCTGACGCTGCTTGGGGCTGGTGCTTACCAGTTCACCAAAATGCTACCAAAAAAACTGTTAGCGATCGCAGGGATCAGACCTGACTCTGCGAACACTGCAGTTATGCGTTTAGTGTTTTGTAAGTGACAGTGATCGATCGATACTGCACTTAAGTGGGCTGGGCTGGGCTGGGCTGGGCGGAGGGGGCAAAACGCAGGTGCTAGCAGGTATCTGGGCTGATCCCGCTAACACTGCGTTTTTGGGAACCCTAAACTGCTGGGGACGCTAGTATAGATCTGATCGGATCAGATATTGATGCGTTCAGATACTATACCGCTTAGGGAGGTGTATGCTGCATGCGTGGGTGTTAGCGGTACTGGCGCTAATCTGACGCTGCCTGGGGCGACGCATATCACCGCCGGGCAATCAGGGGGCTAAACCTTTATTCGGTAATAAACGACGGGTGCCCTGACACTATAAAAAATACACGAACTAACCAGCGTCACCCGTAACAGTTATACGGTGATCAGTGGTGAAAGGGTTAACTAGGGGGTATTCAAGGGGTTAAAACATTTATAAGATAGTATATGGGGGTCCCTGTCACTATAAAACGCTGACGGCGAACCTAAATATTTACCTCCCTAACTAGCGTCACCAGTGACACTAATACAGCGATCAGAAAAATGATCGCTTAGCGACACTGGCGACAGGGGGTGATAAAGGGGTTAAAACTTTATTAGGGGGGGTTAGGGGGGTACCCTAGACCTACAGGGGGCTAATACTAACTGCCCTAACACAGTAACTGTCACAAACTGACACCATGCAGTAATCAGAAAAAAAAAACAAAAAAACTGCTTGGTGTCAGTGTGACGGGGGGGGGGTGATTGGGGGGTTGATCCGGGGGTAAAGGGGGGTGTTATGTGTGCCTGGCATGTTCTACTGTGATGTGTGTGTGTTGTGCACTCACATTTCAGTCTTCTCTCCTCGGCGCCGGAACGGAAACTGCTGAGCCGAGGAGAGATGACATCACATCCTCTGCCTCTGTGTACTACACAGAGGCAGGGGAAGCATCTCATTTGCTGGGAGTGATCGCGAGGGGGGGGCCACGATCGGATGGCCTTCCCCTCATCTCTGATCGCTGCCAGACCAAAGGTGACCGCCTCAGGCACCGGGGGGGGGGTTCCGATCGGATCCCCCGCCCGCGGGAAGGCAATCACGTACCAGGTACGTGATTTTGCCTGCCCGTGCCATTCTGCTGACGTATATCAGCGTGAGGCAGTTGTCAAGTGGTTAAAAGTCCCATTTTCTTTTTTCTTCTTTTTGGGGTTGGATGTAAGATGAATATTATGATCTTGCTTCAAATGTCTTGCTTCAAATATATATATATATATTTTGTGGCAGCTCTGGCTGTAATTGTCACCTAATTTCTGGTACTGACCATCATAGTGATTCCTTGTGGCTGCAATATGTGGGTCAGCATTCTGGGCTAGTTAGAGTGCTACTACTTTGCACTACTTTTACTTTTGCACTATTTTGTCATTTACTGGATGGATAATTTCATCAGTGTGCCTGCTCTTCCATCATTCTCTGGTCCTCACAGGGGTGATTTTCAACCAGGCTGTATTGATTCACAGCAGTCTGCAAAAAAGAAGCAGAATCTGGTTGTACTGTTTACAGAGGTGCAGGGATCACAAAATTGGCTTAACAGAATTACAAACAGGTAAAACAGTTCCTTTATATTTAGCCGTTGGCCTGGAATTTAGATTCAATTATTTATACATTGCTTTTCAAATTTCAATAAAATAGCATTTGTGCACAAAGCTAATTTTGCTTCCTACAGGTGAGACTTACTGTACATCCAGTCTATGTATTCAAAATTTCCATTCACTTTAATGAGAAAGATTCATCTTGAGTAATCTAATTTAAATTCATGAAAAGGCAAACACTCCTGTCCAAATAACAATGTGTTTTAACCTTTATACTCAGGCAAGATCAATTGTAATTTGGATCTTTCACTTTAATGAACTATATCTACCACTGTTTAAATGCCAGTCTTTGTTTAGTTCCTGGGTGCAGATGCCTGATGGACATGTATTGTAAAACTTAAAAGAAAGCTCACTTTACCTGAGATGTCGAGATGTTGCCTGTGCCACTTTGCTTTCATCCGTAATATGTAGTTAATAAGAATTGTCTGCCTGCAGCGCAGTCTTCATTTATCACATATACCTAGCTGATTTAACACAAATGGAATGCAGCAGAAAACTATAGAGCTTTTTGTGCTCTCCAAGAAGATTCATTCTAAAGAAAATTGAGCTTAAAGCAAAACTGTGGTCAAAACAAAACAACAAAGCTAACAGCAGCAGTAGGTAGCTGTCAACTGCTGCTGCGGAACTTTCATCACAGATCTGCCCTGAGCTGGATGATGCTCCTCCACTTACTGGAAATGGAGATCAAGGCTTGCCATACACTGTTTGTTTGAATATTAGGCCTCACTCATGCGGGGAGTATACACACATGCCCTGTGTGATGACCACGCTTACCTATTTTGAAATGCACAGGTATTCAATGCATCCAGTGCAAGCAGTCCTGTTGATGTCAATTGGGACATAACTGCACAGACACAGCTGCTGCTCCCAGTCTAACATCCACATGGACAGGGAACACACACAGTGTGTGTTCAGGGACATGGACACTTGTGCATCCCTGTGCAGGTAAACACAGCCTTCACATGAGGCACACATATATACGCCCTAGGTCAGTAATGGCGATCTTAGCACCCCAGATGTTTTGGAACTACATTTCCCATGATGCTCATGCACTCTGCGGTGCCAAGGTTCGCCATCACTGCCCTAGGTGAACAAGGCTTTAGGCAAAAGATTCCTTCATCCGGGGGGCATGGCTTGGCTGGATCCCGGAATGGCCGCTTGATCGCAGAGCTCCTGCCACCCGAGGACCATAATCAACTTTTCACGGGGAACCGCCGCTTCTTTCCAGGATGGGGAAGTCTAATAGGAGTGTCTCTGCCTCCCGGACACCGAAAGACCCGGTCACACAACTCAGCCGGAATATCCCGGAGATATTCCGTTCACTCCGGTCAGGCGATCACGAGGCTTCACAGACACCACAGGCCTCAGGCCCTACCTCTCCTAGTCACAGCTCAGACTTCCAGTTTGAGGAAGGAGACACTCGGTCTCATCGCTTCAGCCCTGCAGTGAACCTATCGGACTTACAGCACGTAGCATCCGATATCACCAACAACATCACAGGCACCCTGAAAGCGGCAATCTTAGACCTGAAGATGGATATTCAGGCAGTGGCGGCACGCATATCAGATGTGGAGCAAACTACGCAGCTCCATACAGCTGCTATCAGGCAAGTGCAGCACACCTACGATGCCCAACTCTCATATCTCTATGATCTCCACCGTCAGGTCAAGGACCTTGATAATAGGGGCCGGAGACATAATATTCGGGTGAGGGGGGTCCCCGAGGGTATGGAAGTGGGCTCCCTACCCCAAGTTATATGCACCATTTTTAATGACCTCTTAGACCGACCACCAGACTCCCCAATCGAGATGGAACGGTTACATCGGGCTCTCAGACCACCTCCCATGGATAATGAGCCCCCAAGAGATGTCATTTGCTGCATAGTGAATTTTCCTCTCAAGGAAGAAATTTTAAGGAAAGCCAGGGAAAGGGGCCTTGTGCAGCATAATGGCGTTGAGATTAAGCTCTTTCAAGACTTGTCACCAACTACACTACAGAACAGACGCGCTTTGCGCCCCCTGCTGGACCAACTCAGGGCGAAGAACATACAATATCGTTGGAAGTTCCCGTTCTGCTTGTCCGCCACCGCTAGAGGCCGCACAGCTCTCCTAAGATCTCCTGATGACTTGCATGCCTTCTGTGAGCAGCTTGATCTACCCATGACGGAGCTTCCGGACTGGTGCTCATTTCACTTCCCATCTGAGACATGACGACCGCTATCACACAACCCCTCACCGAAATCGCGAAGGCATCGCTCCAGACGCCGAAGATCGGGTCCCCCTTCGCCCGGAGCCCATATTTCACGTCGCGACCTGGACCATCAACAAGCTCTGGGACAGCCTACAACCCCTCGCAGGTCCCGTCAGGATGCCTGAAGAGTGCTCATCTCTGAACGCCCTAATCTAGGTCCGTTCATACATGAAGTTTTTGGTTTGTTTTTTGTTTTTTTTGTTTGACGCCCATCTTGTCCGTTTTTTTCCGTCACTTTTGTTCCAGCTCACCCCACAACAGGCCTATATCCACCCCACCTACGACCAGACCTACGGTCTGTCCGAATATACCGGATGCGGGAACTCTCCCTAGACCCCGTGGAGTCGCAGGAACTGCTTAACACACCTAATACACCGCTGAACTTTTACCAACGATCTCTGGCACTTACCCCGCATTGGGAACACCATAACCAATGGCTCCAGCAACAACCATGTCACTCTCCTTCGTGAGATGAACTTCTGCACCTTGTCCAGATGATCGGAAGATGACTTATCGCAACCGTAACTGGTCGATGCCTCTCATTCCTGAGATCCCATCCGCTCCCCCCCCCTTTCCTTCCCCCTTCCCCCCTTCCCCCCCTCCCCCCCACCTTCTCCCTCTTTCCCCCCTCCCTCCCCTTCCCTGCCCTTCCCTGCCCTTCCTCCCCCCCTTCCCTGCCCTTCCTCCCCGTCCCTTCTCTTCCCCTCCCCCCCCCTCCTCCCCCTCCCTCCCATTCCTTTTCCCCTCTCATTCCCCTCTCTCCTCCCCCCTCCTTCCCTTCCTTACTCACGTTCCTACCCCCCCTCACTTTCCCAATTGGTAGTTGCTTATAAGATATAGTTATATTTGTTAAATGTGCCCTTTTTTTTTTTTCTCTTTATTTGTTCCCCGGAAGCCACCAAGGATGCGAAGGGTAGATCCCTGCACCCCCATCCATGACAGGGGTGGCTCTCTCTGAGCAATCTACAGCTTCTAACACAGTGGCTCTGCCACCAGCAAGGCACACCTCCTTGAGCTACATTCGTTGCCCCTGCTAATTATCCTCGGGACACCGAAAAGCTTGCCTTGGGGGCTCCGGGCACATCTTGTTTTTTTTTTTTTTTTTTAAGAGACCCCTTAACCTGGGTACTCGTTTAGGTGCAACCAGAAGGTAATTTCTGTGAAGGGAGTAAGGAGGGGGGATGACCACCACTAAGCTTTATGACACTCTGATGCAGCTCCTGGTCTCAATACGCCTTTGGGTGTAAGACTCAGAACCTGTTTACCCCTATTAATGAGGCCACCTTACCAACAACTGTGGGAAACATATCTCCGAAGTTATGAACCAAGATGGCTATACAAGTTAGTTTGATACCGTTAAATGGTTGTAATTTTTATTTATTTATTTTTCTTTCTTTTCATATCTTGATCCTTTTGTTCAGTCTCTAGATTTTACACGGTTAATGTCTAATAGAATATTAAGGTAGCACGCTACAAAACCGAGGTAGACCTGATTGGATTTGTTTGTTTTCCCCAATATCTATCTATGTTTGCACCTCTCCCCACGGAACTTCTATCTCCTCTGGGTCCTCCACATGGCAAAGGAGCTGGAACCCAGTCACTCTCACTAACCCCCTGCAGCAGATCCAGTATCTAGTCTGCTGACCACCCAGCCTTCCTTTCTACAGGTGGATTGGTATTTCCATCTCCACCTCTGGTTTTCCCCCACCACCCCATATTTCCCCACTCCCACTGATTCCTTTCCTTATCCCCTTCTTATCTCTTCTCGGGGGCCTCCTCCCCACTCTATACTTACTTCTCCCCCCACTGATCCCCCCCTTTTTTCTTCTACGTCTTATTCTCCACCGCCCCCCCCCCCCCTGGCCTAACCGCCCTGGCGTAGTCAAGCTCTCCTCAGATGGGATAGTCAACTTCTGTATCCCTGACTCCACATATAAGCTAGCTTCTGCAACTCTAGGGTGATAATGGCTACCCCAGCGCCGCTAACATTGAAATGTGTCTCACTCAACGTAAAGGGTCTAAATGTTCCCGAGAAGCGTTCACAGGTTCTGTCCGCACTCACCAAGCAGAAAGCCCAATTTATTTTCATTCAGGAGACTCACTTCCGCACCAACTCAATCCCAAAACTTTCTAACCACATATACCAGACAGCTTTCCATTCCACAAACCCTTTAGCAAAGACCAAAGGAACATCCATTTTAGTTTCTAAGCATGCTCCCTTTAAACTTGTCGACTCCCTGATAGATCCTGAGGGGAGATTTGTTTTCCTCAAAGGCTCTTACGCTTCTAGACCAATTACGCTGGCAAACATTTATGCCCCAAACGAACGTCAAGTCTCATTCTTTAGGATGGTAAGTGACCTTCTTCTCTCCTTTAAGGAGGGTGTGCTGCTGCTGGGAGGAGATTTTAACGTGCCCCTTAACCCAGACCTTGACAGTTCCTTAGGCACCTCCACAATTTCGTACCGGGCCCTTCGCCAGATTAAATTGCAGCTTCAAGGTCTAGCGTTACATGATACATGGCGCACATTGTTCCCCTCCGTTCGGGATTACACCTTCTTCTCCACCCCCTTTCAAAAATACTCACGACTGGACTACTTTTTCCTCTCCCAACCTGACTTAACTTACCTCACACACGCTACAATAGACCCGATGTACCTATCCGACCACCACCCCATCTCGGTGTTCTTGACGTTCCCGGACTCGACCTCTAAAACTAAAATTTAGAGACTCAACTCGTCCTTGTTAAAGGATGAGGTGTTCTCTGCGCACCTAGTATCCAGCATAAACACGTACTTCCAGGAAAATTCTACCCCGGACATATCTCCTATCACGGTTTGGGAAGCACACAAATGTGTGATCAGAGGAGAACTGATGACCCAAGCAGCAAAAATAAAACGGAACCACCAGAGCACGGTAGATGACCTGATCAATAACATCAAAAGACTAGAGTCCTCACACAAACACTCTCATTCTCAGCAGACACTTCAGGAGCTGATGCACTATCGCTCAATGTTGCTGGAAGAATTGGGAAAACGCACTAGACGCCGATATGTCTTGCATCAGAGTTTTCTATGAGCAAGGCAATAAATGCGGGAAACTACTTGCTCGACTCTAGCCCCAAAGTCGAGTATAAAGTTTCTGCTTTCGCAGATGATATCTTACTCTCCCTCACTGCCCCAACTACCTCCATACCCAATTTGCTAAAAGATATAGAACACTTTGGGTCCTTGTCATATTAAAAGATCAACTACGCGAAATCGTAAGCGCTAAATATTTCACTCACAACACGGGAGGTGGAACGTTGCCAGACATCCTTCCCCTTCCAGTGGAACCAACGGGCTATACCCTATTTAGGTATCAACATAACCACTAATTTAATGGACTTATATAGCGCCAACTTCAGCAAAGTTCTAAAAAAAGCACAACTCGACCTTAAGGAATGGGGAAAAATCAATGTATCCTGGTTCGGCCGCGCTGCTCTTTTAAAAATGGTAACCCTGCCACGGTTCCTCCGCATTATCCAATGTCTTCCTATTAGCCTTCCGGCCTCCTTTTTCACCGCATACAAGAAGATGTGCACATTGTTCCTTTGGAAGGGTTCACCGCCACGCATCAAGTTCACCCGCCTCACGCGTCTAAAACTCAGAGGTGGTATTGGGCTGCCGGATCTGCACAAATATTTTCTAGCAAGTCACCTCTCCCGGCTCGTGGATTGGAATATACACGAAGCGGGAAAGGTCTGGGTCACCTTGGAGAAATCGTTTTCCCAAACCCCACTTGAGTCCCTACCCTGGATTTTACCCAAACATTGGTCACAGAAAATAGTAAGACACCCTCTCATCTCAGCTTCATTAGGAGCATTCAAATGGTCAATAAAAATTTCATCACTTTCCTCCATCCCGGGCCCATTAACCCCCCTGAGGGGTAACCCTGACTTTACACCAGGGCTATCACCATCCTTTCTTAACCAAGCCTGGCCACACGACAGAATACTAGCGCACCAGTTTTATACAGGTAAAACACCTAGATCATATGAGAACCTAGTAGACTTGTCCCCTCTCCATTCCTTCCCCTTCTGGACTTACCGACAAATTAGACACTTCCTCTCCACCCAGGGCACAACACAGACATGGACAAGACCATTAACCCCATTTGAGGATTTATGTACCCGAGCCCCCCCGCTGAGACATCTCATTTCCTACATATACAACGAACTTAGAGATGATGCTACCTGCCCCACTGACCCCGCACGCACGAAATGGGAAAAAGATCTGCAGATGACCTTCACAGACGAGGACTGGACATGTATCTATGAATACGTACATAAGGGCTCCCTTAACGTAGCCATTCAAGAGAATGGATACAAAATTCTAACACGCTGGTACCGGACCCCGGCGCTTCTACATAAATTTTCTCCGACAATCCCAGATACATGCTGGAGGTGTGGAAAGGCAAAAGGCACTATGTTACATGTATGGTGGGAATGTGATCTCATTCAACCATATTGGAAGGAGGTACACGATCTTATTGCACACATTACGACGTACTCCCTAACATTCTCCCCTGCTCAATACCTCCTACACCATACTCACTTAACCAAAAACGAATACTACAGGTCACTGGCAATGCACTTGGTGAATGCGGCTAGACTGTGCGTTCCGACACATTGGAGATCCACGTCTGCCCCTACGATTGGAGAGTGGTTTCGTAGGATCTCCAAGATAGAGGAGATGGAGGAGCTGGTCCATATATCGCAGGAGCGAATCCAAAAATTTACGACCACTTGGGCCTGTTGGACACACTTCAAACTGTCCCAGCGATTTGGCGAATATAACACCTGAACGTTCTCAACTTTATCCCTTGGGAATAGAAGGTGGAGGGAGCTACGCCGGGGCGGGGGGCGGGACGGAGACAGGGGGGAAGACCTTGTTCCCTTCCTCCTCCCCCCCCCTTTTCTTTTCCCATTACCTCACCAATTCCCCTTCTACAGTTCCTTTCTCCCCGGCCTCACTATGGTAGGGCTTCCCCCCCCTCCCCCCTCGTGCCTCTTTTTTTTCCTTCCTCCCTCTCCTTTTGCCCCCCTCTTACCCCTTTCTCCTTTTCTTCTCCTTTCTCTTTCCCCTTCTTCTTTTCTGTTACTTCTCCTTTTGCTCATAACCCTTATCCTCTGAATGGTGCTACAATACTCTTGCAATACTTACCCCCTAAAAGGGTTAATTAAGGCAATCTGTTAAATGACTGATGTACAACCTAATATTTTGAATTTGAGATTGATTATGCCTATGTTATCCATCTGTATCTCAGATTTGTGAAACAATTTGTACCATGTAATATCCCGGTCACTGTTTATGTTCTCTGTTTTGTGCATTGGATAATAAATATTATTATGGAAAAAGAAAAAAAAAAAAGATTCCTTCATCCACACCACTGGCGGCCGGTGCTAAAAAATTTTGGGGGGTGCAAACAAACCCCTCCAGGTCCGCATTTACCAGAGGACTCCATGCGTTCCACAGGATGAGAAGTTGGAAACCGGAAGTGACGCGATGATGAATATTGATTTGTTAAAATTTTAAATTGGGAGGGTTTGCGGGCGCAGTGCTGTGCGCCTTGAGGACAACCTAAAACAGCCTCAGCCTCAAATCACATGCTTGTCAAAAATGTTAGGACCTAATAGGCACCCATTAGTCTGGTTCCCCACACAGTGCACACGCATAGAACTATTTATTTTTAAATAAATAATAATATGACTAACATTTTTTAACATCTTAAAGTATCTTTGTTGTTTGGCAAACTAACTTTGGGAACTTTGGGGGGGGGGGGCGGCGCCCCTGCGCCCCTTATGGACCGGCCGCCACTGATCCACACTATGTGTATGGACAAATATCCCACTTTGCCTGAACAGTAACTGCATCTGATTGGGCGGCAGACTCATTCACCCCTCTGAAAAGTGATCTGATGAATCGCTTTTGCAGAGGTGAGCTAGAGTCAGCTTACAGGTGTTCAGGAAGTGATACTGCCACTTCTTGAATGCCTGTTTTTTTGTTTATTTTTTAATCCCAATAAAATACCATGCAACAACCACGTGTCAAGCATTTGGTACATGGTTATGGCGCAGTCCCATTGACTTCATTGGAGGAATTTAGCAAGTTAAACAACTTGGCAAACTCAAAATGCCAAAATAAAATTTCTACATCACATGCTACACTGTAAAGGGTGCTCGGAGCCAGTAAAAACATAGATCAACCACCTGTATTTACTGTTCACCAGCTGCCTATGTGAAGCCTTAAACTGAACCTAAGGTCAGACTATGGGCAGTCAGGGATTTACACATTCTTACTAAACAGTAAATACATTTTAAAACAGACTGTAATGGAAATTTGTAAGTTTTGTATATAATTGTATTGTATTTTGTATGTATTGCACACTGCCATCACTGTGCACACAGCACTAATAATGTTTTCAATACATGCTTACATTCTTTCGAGTCCTGATTAGAATTAGCCTGTCTATGTAACGCCCCTTGTTACCATAAACATACAATTGTAATATTAATGTCATACCTACGTAGTCATGTGTCTAAAAACCTTCAATTGCGTCATAATAAAGCAGAACAGTTATTTGGAAAGATGCTGAGCATATCTTTTGTGTCTGTTCCCTACTGCAGTAGTTATTTTTAATTTTGAACCACTAATCAATATGAAGATAGGAGTTGCCTATCATCAATTTAACCAAGTCAGCATGGCGAGCTTTGCCTAGGGGGGTTTCCAGGTGACCCTGAGTATCCGAAACGAGGAGCTTGAGACAATCTGGGAATTTCTGATAATCAGCCAGCTGAGGTAAGCCTTTTGCTTACATTTGAGTTATCAGACTTCCTTGATCGGTAAGGCATTTTCGGGACAAAGGGTACCTATTTTACTCCCCTTAATTGAACTGTATCGATTGGTGGTTATATGTTATGTTGTCCCTGTCTATTGTCCATCGGAGTGTTATAGATAAGAAAGGGAAGAATAGTGCTGTTCACAGGTATATGTAGTACATCTGCTAGATAAAGTAGTTTAGAGGCAAGAGGGTATAGGCACATGTAGAGAAGACTGGCCAGTCATTGTGGGCATTGAATTAAGTAAGGGAATGAAGGGTAAGAGACCCTCAAAAATGCCCAGCGCAAGAGGAGCGCTATATATGAACCAAAGGTGCGGTTCCGCCTATACTGAGCCCCTAGATTAATGGTTAAAGTGGACAGGGATCCGCAATAGGTAACTGGGTTACCAAGGTCCACAGGGACTAAGAATCATGCAGAGTAAACAGCTAGAGAAACAGCTATCTATGTGAGCAAGATGGATCAAGGGTGACAATAACACTAGACAGAAAGGAACATTTTCATGTTAAGTTGTGGAATGAATTTGGGGTCAGGCACTATAACTAGTAAAGTCAGAAACAGAGAAATGAGAATTAAAACAGAATACTTTATATGTTGTCAGAGAGGGAAGATGGGATGAGCACTTTGGCTGCCCATCTGATCATAGAAGCTAAATATAAAGGATATCTGAACAAAATAAAAGAAAGTGAGAGAATGATATGCATGTGTAGTGTACAAATGGGAAAAAGTAAGCGATTTAAGAGAGATATATTCGTGTATGTGTGAATGCTGGGAGCTTTAGTTCTATCCCTTGTGTGTGACATGTACGCAGATGTGACCCCCTCCTTTGTGCTCTCATAAAAGAATGTGGCTGGGATGAGAGGTCAGTGATAAGCTGTAAGGACATCATGCCAATTCCAGTTTTTTAGACAAAACATTTATAACAAAATGTGCCGGGTTAACAAATCTAATGATAAACAATGTGATCACAATTATTTTGAATCTGTTCTCCAAACGTGGTAAAATGAAGGTTACATTTAACCGTGTATTACACAAATTGAATATCCTTTGATAGTGGAAACAGTGCATTTAAAAAAGGAAAATTAAGTCAAATTGAGTAATAATGAGTATTAATTTCTAATATGAATTTAACAATTTTATTAATATAGAAATTTTGAAACTGGTTTAGACAACCTTTGGTTGGAAATGAAATCCAGGTTATTGGGGAAATTTGTAAAAATGGAATTAGTTTAAATTAAGATAATTTTGTAATTTTACATTTATACAATAAGCCCTTATTGAGAGAAAAAAAAGAATAAGATGAGGTTGTTATTTGGAATACAGCTGCCATAATATTTAACAAAGCAAAGATGGATGGGATACATAAGAAGTTTTTTTTACAAAAATGACATTTTAAGGTTCTTGATAATAACTTGATGTGCGGTCCATGATGTGAGAGTTATAATAAATAAAATTTAAAAATAACAGACCCATCACATCAAGTCCACACACCCTGTTAGGATAGATGCCACCTGCAGCCAGTTGTTTTTTATTTTTTGATGCTTTCTGGTCCATCATACAGTTTCTTGGTCCTTTTGTTTTATTTATTTTTATTTTTGAAATCAAAGCAGAATGTGTGGATTGTGAAATGATGTGCCCCTTTTCCTTGTAAGTACAGTGGTATAAGCAGAATATATTGGATTTATGGGCATCTCTCCATGACCGCAGGGTATTGTTATTATTTATTATAATATTGCCAGGAAAAAGTTGTCAGCGTGATAGAAAACAAGCCATTGTAATATATTTATGCAAGCTGGACCCAGTAATGAAGGGTTCATCCCGATATATCAGAGCTGTAGCTTTATGCAAAGGTGCTATTAGACAAAGTTAGATATTGTTTTGGTCAAATATTTAATTTTTAATGGTCCGACATTCTGGGCAGCAAATATACAGCTAACTAAATGTTTGTCTAATGAAAGGTTTAAAATATGAGTTTGTTTATGTACAAATCTAACAATGAAAAATGTGTACATTTATTCAAAAGAAAGGAAAAACCACGTGTTAAATTGATGGTGTAGCAATCAGCTGCTGTGAGCCCAGTGCAGGACACGTTCCCTGAAGACCCAGATATTACATTTTTTGTAGATGTGAGTATGCAGTTTATCACCCAGAAGGATACTCTGCATTGGATCCTTTTTTCCCCAGCTCAAGAAGCAGAGCTCCATGTTTTAGCAAAGTTTGTGAGCTATAAAAAGAGTGTATATTTATATAGATAGTCGAGATATAGAGAGCTTTTGGTTCCATTTGAAGGGCCAGAAGTTTGTTTTTACTTCGGCAGGTAAACCAATAAAGCATGCCAAGTTAATTTGATTGGCTGTTTTCAGCCTTCCAGGTTCTTGCTGAGGTAGCCATATTAACTTTCACACATGGAAGCAGACCAGGTGACTAAGGATGCTGCATTTACAGCCCTGGACACTTGATGGGTCTGTGCAACTCACAGATTCCACCCTAGTTCTGGCCCATTATAGCTGGGATTAATAATTCAGTTTTAAGGACCCCAGAACGAGAAGAACAAGTGGTCCACGGGGGGCAACTTCTTATGAAACAGGACTTTGGAAAAGGTGATCATTTATGTCTGCCAGCCACTCTTTTCCCTCCAGCTTGACACATGGACCGTGTCATCAGTCACAAGCAGTTATGGCTGCCTTAGTAAATGAAATAGAGCCTGGGTTCTCCACAAATACCACTTCTTGTTTTACCTGTTACCAAAGGTGTTACCAAAAGCTGAACTTCCCTTCCAGAGATTACAAAAACATCTATCCAGATGCCCAAGTCAGGATCTTATGAGTATGCATTTTGTCTGTATGGACATGTTTTTTGGATGTCCAGTGGCAAATGCTACTGCAAAGGCCACAGTAAAAAGTGTTATCAGAAGTAGTTTGTAAATATAAAGTGCAGAAAGTACAGAGAGTAACAGAGGAAATCATTTTTATAGGAGAGTCCTTACTAGAAGTTTTGAGGTTTTATTTTTACACCCCCTACTGTCTACAATGTACCGGACAAAGTAGAGTAAGAAACTAGAAAACTTTTGCCTGAATGTTTTATATTTTTATCAAGCCCCTAAGGGGAATGTTGGACTCTCCCCATATGGAATTTGGTTTGGGAGTGTGTTACTCACTTGCTTATATTTTGTCTCAGCAGCGGAAGTCCTCCATTCGGATCTCAAGAGCATGTTGCTGATCTTTTAAGGTTTTTGACAAACTTATTTATATGTTTTCTCCCCAATTCTAGATCCTAAAAGTTTGGAAGAATCTAAAACTAAAGCCAGGTGACTTGTGTATTGTTAAGAGACATTTATATATAAGGAAATGTTTGGAGACTCAATACAGCATCTATTTCACGTACCGTTTTTTGCAAAACTTGACGGAAAAGTCACCTGGATCCACATCAGACACTGCAAAAATTACTAAATTAAAGAAATCTCTGTGTTTGATTTGTTTCCCTCTTGTGCTCACAGTCTAGGGTACTTTTTGATTCAATTACTTTAATTGTAAGGGATATATATATATTTGAAAAGGAGTTTAGCCGTGTTGAAGTCATATTTTGTCTTTTGTACGTCTTCCATTTTATGTAGAATTGTCTGTGTTTACATATGCTGATAAGTCAGCATGCCCACAATCCAGCTAGAAGTCCATTCTGGCCACAGGAGTGTACAGCCAGTACTCTGTAAATATGTCTTATCAATCATTTGTTTTTCACAAAGAAAAGTCATTTTGTAATGAAAAAGTTGCTCAACTATTATTTTCTCCACATGGAGTTTTTTGCCTCTTTGACCAGGACTACCTCCACCTAAGCGTGTGGAGGTTCCAGGTTAAAGGTGATAGCAGGTATGGTTAGTGATCAAAATATTGATCAAAAAAGGGGAGACTGTAATGGAAATGTGTAAGTTCTGTATATAATTGTATTCTATTTTGTATGTATTGCACACTGCCCGCACACAGCACTTATAATGTTTTCAGTACATGTTTACATTCTTTCGAGTCCTGATTAGAATTAGCCTGCCTATGTAACGCCCCTTGTTACCATAAATGTACAATTGTAATATTAATGTGATACCTACGTAATCATGTGTATAAAAACCTTCTATTGCATCATAATAAAGCAGAACAGTTATTTGGAAAGATGCTGAGCGTATCTTTTGTGTCTGTTCCCTACTGCAGTAGTTATTATTAATTTGGAACCACTAATCAATATGAGGATAGGAGTTGCCTATCATTTTAACCAAGTCACATATGTATTAATAAAGTGTAATATCATATATTCATTTCCACATTATATTTAAAAACATCTAGCATAGTCCTATTAATCTGAAGTTTTTAAACTTACTTTGTGAAGATCCCACATTTACTTCCTTAAATTCTGTGACATGTATTCACTATGCGAGCCTCCTTTTGAACTACACCAGTCCTGAGAGGAGGAGTTACAGGAGGCAGATTGAATAATGAAGAACTTCCACAAGCGAAAAACTCTTCTGTTTTATGTTCAGGTGTAGCACCACCACCACCACCTCTTATGCTCTTACCTTATTGACCTCTAAAATAAAAGGTCACTCTGTTTCCAGATCTCAAGGATCAATCCATATAACCAACTCAGATATATACACTATGAAACACCATAGTGCTCTCCGCAAATAAAAATGCACTTACATGAAGACAGATCACTTTCACATTAAATCACACTTGCTGGGGAGCTGCACTCTGGGGCAAGACAATGAGCCTGCTACTGATATACAGCCTTCCATTCTGGTCATCTTTCCTGAAGCCTATGGAAACACTTCCTTTCATCAGCAACCCCCCTTTGCTTTGCTCCAACATGTTTCATTGTCATGATGTCATTGGGTGCCCCTGTATAGCTTGGTGTCCACTGCATAGCTTGATGTCATCTGCTAACACTGAAAACTGTCTATATCATTAATAAACAGGTTCAAAGTAAGGGTCCCTCCACTGAACCTTGGGGTATACCACTGATAACCATGGACCATCCAGAGTATTAAACATTAATTTCTATTCTCTGTATATGGTCTTTTGGCCACTTTTCTATCCATTTACAAACTAGATTTTTTAAGCCTGTAGACTTCAACTTATACATTAGTCATATGTTGGGAACTGTGTCCTCATAAAAAGAAATAATGTCCACAGGCACACAATCAGTACTGTATTGACAGAGATACAGAAAGTGCTGTGCACATTCCGAAATACATCTGCCTAGACAGGTTCAGTATTTTACTGTCACATTAAGGAGGAGGACTGCAGCAATGCAATTGGTATTTTACTGACATAATCAGAAACATATTAGCAAAGGCATATCCGCAGTATCGCAATAAGTACCAACAAAGCCAAAAATGGGCCCTGCATGATATTTTTCAGCAACACAATGTACATTGTGCATGTGTATTGTAATATACTATATTGTAGGTGCACTGTAGCATATTCCAGGGTTAGGTGGATGTTTGGCAGAGTGGTGGAAGTAGGAGGGTGTTATTATTAAGCGCTGTTATCTGCATGAAACGCATTAACATTTTTATCTCCTGGTGCTCACTGTGCTGTATATGCCTTTATTTGTTGGTCACTACAATAAAGATCTTACCATCCTTCCAGAGTGTGCAGCCATTCATCAATTTTTCCCTGGTGGGGGTGGGAGCAGAGTTTTGAAAGAGGGAGAGGTTAGGAAGAACGATGAGGTGGTGGTGAGGGAGGCCAGGAGAGTGGTAAGCAGGGGATGGCAGCATGGTCTAAACAGGACTTTGTGTGGCACACAAGTTTGACTCCCATGCCCCTGAAAGAATCCTAACAAGAACACCAACAATATGGTAGTGATATCCCATGCATGCGCGATAGTGGTCACTCTTTACTGCCACTGCCATGCATGTACAGAATCTTTCCATAAGATTGTGATGTAAAAAATATGGAAGATATCTTGTGTATGCGCAGTAAGGGGGAAACATTTATTATTGTTTTTTGTAAGTAAAATTTTTAATTCCTCAGAAAAAAAAACTTTTAGAGTTACTGTACATGCTCCATACTCACATAAGGGTGATGCTGCGATTTTGGGACACAGCCCGGGACACAGCATCATTAAGACAGAGCACACAGATGTTGGACTGACCAGGCAAACTACAGTTCATATATATATATATATATATATATATATATATATATATATATATATATATATATTTACAGTATATATATATGCACACTATCTAACAAATTTAGAAAGCCAATTTGCCTATGTGTTCAGTGAGTGTGGATATGTAATTTGCTGCAGAGACATTTAGGAAAGATTTTTATGCATGCCGTCCTGTATTGCCCTTACAGAAGCCTGTAGGTACTCAACTTTTGTGGCTCAGAGCAAAATCCCTCCCCTTTGCAGAGAAAATGTTCTACTTTTACATGTCATAACTTGTCTAAAATACCATGACAATGTGTAAAACAATATATATTATTGCCAAAAACTAGTCAGGGAAAAGCTGCCACTGTCTCTGCTGCCTCTAGGCTCAGCAGCTCTGATCCATCCACAGCTAAAGTACAAAAAGTGAAAAGGAATCCCCTTTCCAATTTTACTTCTAAAGTAATGGAGGTATGTGATCATTACTGCTAAAAAGTAAAACAAATACTGGAGAGATTCTTTGTATCTATTGGTTTAGTTTATCTCACCCTCAATAGTTGTTTATTTTCCACTGGCTACCCTTAAAATACGCAGCTTCTTGCACAACAGAAGTTTCTGTGAGCATGTAACTGAGAAGCTGGTGAGTCGCCAACAAAGCTCCAACCAGCTTCATAATATCACAATGCTTTGTTTTGAGAATCTGTGAGAATCAAGTCTGTCTTGAAATTTTTTGTAATACCTGATATGCAGTAAAACACAGTAACTTTACCTGTTCTCACAAGAAGCTGGCACTAACTTTCAAACTAGAGTCACCGGACAGTCTTCCAGTGTTGTTCTTAGCAGCATAAGCTACAGTTTTCAAAGTCGGTGCAGGGAGACAGCAAATCTTTTGTTGGTGTTTTTTTTGTTATAGTAAGCTGGGAATTATGGAGAAACAATGAAGTCAGCAAAGTTGAGACATGAATACATTGAAGGGTACATCAGAGTCCTCTGTGGCAGTATAAAAATGACTTGTGAAGCTCTTTGCACAACACTAGACAGCAATGTAACTTTCTCAGCCAGCATTGTTCATGTGTATAAATGATCTAGTGTTGGACAAGATTACAACATTTGTTTACCCACATCTCTGTCGAAATCTGAATATACTGTATAACACAGGTAAATTTATTATGCTATGGGCATTATTGGAATAAAACATAGCTTGACAAATTACATACTGATTGTGATATCCTACAAAAATGAATTGTGTTAAGTTTTGGTTGTACAGGAGAACGGGTCAGACTATTGCATAAAATAGATATACAAAAGTTCAGTGCTATGATACATAGATATATAATGTGAATAAAAAAACAATAAAATATTAAGTGTCCATATAGTGCAGTGGTCTCCAAACTGTGGCCAGGGGGGCCAGATGTGGCCCTTTGCTTCCCTTTATCTTAGGGCACCATTCCACCAAATATCACCAATTATGGGGCACAATTTCCCCTGCTGACACCATCAATGGGGCACTATTTTTCCCAACTGATACCAACAATAGGTACTATTCCTCCCAAAAAGACCAATGATGGGGCACTGATGCTAATGATGGGGCCCCCCTAAAGTGTGAAGGACGGTGAACTGGCCCTTTGCTCAGAAAGTTTGCAGACCCATGATATTGTGAAACAAAATTCAAAAAGTGCAATAAAAAAAGAAAGCTCCTAACTTCCCAGTGTCCATATGACAAAAAAATCCAACAGCTTTGGATATACACTATGTTACCAAAAGTATTGGGATGCCTGCCTTTACACGCACAGTCCTAGTCCGTATTGTGTCATAGTAAGTTGGCCCACCCTTTGTAGCTATAATAGCTTCAACTCTTCTGGGAAGGCTGTCCACAAGGTTAAGGAGTGTGTCTATGGAAATGTTTGACCATTCTTCCAGAAGCGCATTTGTGAGGTCAGGCACTGATGTGGATGAGAAGGCCTGGCTTGCAATCTCCACTCTAATTCAACGCAAAGGTGTTCTATCAGTTGAGGTCAGGACTCTGTGCAGGCCAGTCAAGTTCCTCCACCCCAAAGTTGCTCATCCGTGTCTTTATGGACCTTGTTTGTGCACTGGTGCACAGTCATGTTGAAACAGGAAGGTGCCACCCCCAAACTGTTCCCACAAAGTTGGGAGCATGAAATTGACTGTAACTTCACTGTAACTAAGGGGCCAAGCCCATCCCCTGAAAAACAGCCCCACACCATAATCCCTCCTCCACCAAATGATTTGGACCAGTGCACAAAGCAAGGTCCATAAAGACAAGCTCTTTTTTCACTTCTAAGATCAGAGTATTTTCTTTATATATCATATTGCATAAAATTATTAAAAGATAAATTATTTTGCCTCAATGTCATCAAGGCATCTCAGGAACTCCAGGTAGCTAATTCAAATCCAGTTAAAGTGTATTGTTCAGTCCAGTTCAATCTTTTAATTTTGAATAGAATGAGAAAAGTGAGGGCAAATTTCCCACAGCAACATGGAACAATTTTTTTTTTATATCTAGATGACTAGAACCCCTGTCTGCTGTTTGTGCCCCTGTTGAAGATCTACCCTGACTTCCTATCAAAGTAACCTAACTGCCAAACCTGTTTTTTTGTTTTTGTTATACATGTGGGAATAAAATAGTAGTAGCTCCATTTTTTGGATACATGGGGGAGATTTACTAAAACTGCTGGACATAGAATCTAGTGTGGAAATGCATAGTAAACATTAAGTTTCTAACTTTACCTTTGTTACCCGAAAGTTACATTTCCCAATTTATTATCTCTCAGATATGATTTGGGTTAAATGAGAGTTCTTTGACAATGAGTGAAAGCTTTAACACCATAACAAAATGTATTGGTAAAGTAGTAAGAAGGTCTAAACTAATACACACCAATCTATAGTACAGACAAAGGAAGAAAATCATAGGTCAAATGAAGGAATACAGAATGTATTCCTCAAAACATTTAAATACAAATAGTAAAACAAACAACAAATATGACAAACATGTATACAGTGGGGACAGAAAGTATTCAGACCCCCTTACATTTTTCACTCTTTGTTATATTGCAGCCATTTGCTAAAATCATTTAAGTTAATTTTTTTCCTTTATTAATGTACACACAGCACCCCATATTGGCAGAAAAACACAGAATTGTTGACATTTTTGCAGATTTATTAAAAAAGAAAAACTGAAATATCATATGGTCCTAAGTATTCAGACCCTTTGCTGTGACACTCATATATTTAACTCAGGTGCTGTCCATTTCTTCTGATCATCCTTGAGATGGTTCTACACCTTCTTTTGAGTCCAGCTGTATTTGATTATACTGATTGGACTTGATTAGGAAAGCCACACACCTGACTATATAAGACCTTACAGCTCACAGGGCATGTCAGAGAAAATGAGAATCATGAGATCAAAGGAACTGCATGAAGAGCTCAGAGACAGAATTGTGGCAAGGCACAGATCTGGCCAAGGTTACGAAAAAATTTCTGCTGCGCTTAAGGTTCCTAAGAGCACAGTGGCCTCCATAATCCTTAAATGGAAGACGTTTGGGATGACCAGAACCCTTCCTAGAGCTGGCCATCCGACCAAACTGAGCTATCGGGGGAGAAGAGCCTTGGTGAGAGAGGTAAAGAAGAACCCAAAGATCACTGTGGCTGAGCTCCAGAGATGCAGTCGGGAGATGGGAGAAAGTTGTAGAAAGTCAACCATCACTGCAGCCCTCCACCAGTCGGGGCTTTATGGCAGAGTGGCCCGACAGAAGCCTCTCCTCAGTGCAAGACACATGAAAGCCCGCATGGAGTTTGCTAAAAAACACCTGAAGGACTCCAAGATGGTGAGAAAAAAGATTCTCTGGTCTGATGAGACCAAGCTAGAACTTTTTGGCCTTAATTCTAAGCGGTATATGTGTCCCAATAGTGAAGCATGGTGGTGGCAGCATCATGCTGTGGGGGGGGTTTTCAGCTGCAGGGACAGGACGACTGGTTGCAATCAAGGGAAAGATGAATGCGGCCAAGTACAGGGATATCCTGGACGAAAAACTTCTCCAGAGTGCTCAGGATCTCTGACTGGGCCGAAAGTTTACCTTCCAACAAGACAATGACCCTAAACCGACAGCTAAAATAATGAAGGAGTGGCTTCACAACAACTCCGTGACTGTTCTTGAATGGCCCAGCCAGAGCCCTGACTTAAACCCAATTGAGCATCTCTGGAGAGACCTAAAAATAGCTGTCCACCAACCTTTACCATCCAACCTGACAGAACTGGAGAGGATCTGCAAGGAGGAATGGCAGAGGATCCCCAAATCCAGGTGTGAAAAACTTGTTGCATCTTTCCCAAAAAGACTCATGGCTGTATTAGATCAAAAGGGTGCTTCTACTAAATACTGAGCAAAGGGTCTGAATACTTAGGACCATCTGATATTTCATTTTTTCTCTTTTAGTAAATCTGCAAAAATGTCAACAATTCTGTGTTTTTCTCCCATCTCCCGACTGCATCTCTGGAGCTCAGCCACAGTGATCTTTGGGTTCTTCTTTACCTCTCTCACCAAGGCTCTTCTCCCCGATTGCTCAGTTTGGCCAGAAGGCCAGCTCTAGGAAGGGTTCTGGTTGTCCCAAACATCTTCCATTTAAGGATTATGGAGGCCACTGTGCTCTTAGGAACCTTAAAGTGGAGTTCCACCCACTTTTACAACTCTTCAGCATCCCTCACTAAACTGTGCACTGTAAACAAATTGGATATTTTTACATTTTTTTTCTCAGCACCTACTGTATATCTGCTGTATTCATTTTTCACTTCCTCCTCCCTGGCCGCGGCCCATTGCATCATTTCCTGTTTGCAATGCCTTCTGGGAAGGGACGGCAACTTCCTCTGAAACTGCCGTTGCTATGGAAACCTGACCTGAAACCTATTACACAGCTTGTGCTGCACTGAGCATGTGCGAGATCTGCAAGGATGAGATCCAGGAAGAAATACAGTCTGGCTTCAGATGCCCACACTTAAGATGGCCACGGCCTGCTGTAAGTTTATAAAATAACAAACTACTGCTATAAACTAACAAAACTGACCTTAGTTTACAGACTAACTTTACTAGAATACATTAAGCTTCTGTACTATAGGGGTATTTTTATTCAAAAAGTAGAATTTCGGCCGGAACACCACTTTAAGTGCTGCAGACATTTTTTTGTAACCTTGGCCAGATCTGTGCCTTGCCACAATTCTGTCTCTGAGCTCTTCAGACAGTTCCTTTGACCTCATGATTCTCATTTGCACAGACATGCACTGTGAGCTGTAAGGTCTTCTATAGACAGGTGTGTGGCTTTCCTAATCAAGTCCAATCAGTATAATCAAACACAGCTGGACTCAAATGAAGGTGTAGAACCATCTCAAGGATGATCAGAAGAAATGGACAGCACCTGAGTTAAATATATGAGTGTCACAGCAAAGGGTCTGAATACTTAGGACCATGTGATATTTCAGTTTTTCTTTTTTAATAAATCTGAAAAAATGTCAACAATTCTGTGTTTTTCTGTCAATATGGGGTGCTGTCTGTACATTTATGAGGAAAAAAAATGAACTTAAATGATTTTAGCAAATGGCTGCATTATAACAAAGAGTGAAACATTTAAGAGGGTCTGATTACTTTCCGTCCCCACTGTATATATATATTTACAGTTGTTAATGGAGATTACAAATAAACTCCTAAGGCAATAGATGCCCTCTTGTGGCCAGGGAAGCTAGGCCACACCTAAAATAAGGGTTTATATTTGGAGCTTTTGTCATTGCTTTCTGAAAAACTCTTTGAAAAGACCCTTTAAACTCTCCATCTCTACAGTCCAAATTTCTGGATCTCAGTATCTGTAGTCATCATCACTTGTTCTGGATGTAGTGAGTCCATAATAATAAGAGACATCTTAATAAGAGGATCTTAGTTCTCAATAGTCCAATAATAATAGTATGAAAGTCCATAATGCAAATCTGTTCATGTTGTCCTTGCTTCTGGGACTGCCTTTCATGGTGATTCCAATGGGATACAGCATAACGGCCTTTGGACCAGCTTTCCTGGCTTTCTGAGATTATACTTTATTAAAGTGGGCAAAGGTAGGGAAAGAAAACATGAGTACTTCTAAGATATATACAGTACATTCAAATGAATGCTTATCCTGTAATTCTGAGTAATAAGGACCTTTGATTAGAATTGCTATAGATATACTGCGACATAATAATGAGACCCTTTACCATTGACACGTTTAACAATTTGAATGGTTACGCCCTTCAGCCAGGTTTTCTGATTTTTATCACCCATCTTTCTTCATCCATTGTCATATGCTTGCAAATAAAACTGCCCTACCTTCTGCTGATTACCACTGTGTGTATGACCCTTTAAGTCTCCAGGGGGGATCTTGTTGCCATTGAATTTCATCACTAACTCCTTTTACTGAAGCTGCGTTAAGTTATGCCAACCCTGATGGGCTAAAACCTTGGCTCGTGCCACACATTTGTGCACATAGCTCCATCCTTGGCTGCCGTGTGTAGCTACTGTACGAGTCCTGCCTCTAAGAGGTCTCAGTGCAGATTAGGCAGTGTCAACTAAGCAGACAAAATAATTTGATTTTAGAATGCTGATAAGTGTGATGTCACCAGTTACTTGTGGCTTCAGGAATAATCAAACTAAATTATTCTTCAAGGGGTTGTAAAGGCAGAAGGTTTTTTTTTTATCTTAATGCTTTCTATACATTAAGATAAAAAAAACCTTCTGTGTGTGGCAGCTCCCCCAGCACACCCTAATTACTTACCTGAGCCTCTTCTCTCTGCAGCAATGTCCACGAGTGTCTTAGCTGTCCCAGACGCTCCTCCTGATTGGCTGAGACAAATCAGTGGTACCATTGGCTCCCGCGGCTGTCAATCAAAATCAGTCAGCCAATCAGGGGAGAGTGGGGGCCGGGTCGGGGCTCCGTGTCTGAATGTATACACAAGGCTCTGACTCTGCTCGGATGCCCCCTGTAGCAAGTTACTGGCTGAGGGGCACTCACCAGAGGGAGGGGCCAGGAGAGCAGAAGAGGGACCTGAGAAGAGGAGGATCTGGGCTGCTCTGTGCAAATCCAACTGCACAGAGGAGGTAAGTGTACCATGTTTGTTATTAAAAAAAAGCCTTTACAATCACTTTAAGTACAATTTTACTATACCATACCTGCTATTTTATCACTATGAGTCTCACAAGTCCAAGTATATTCATATGATATTTAAGCAATGCTCTTTAAACTTAGTTATTGGGCAAAAAAAGTTTAATAAAAAAAAAAATTGACCACATATGATGACTGCCACATAATAGGACTGTAGAGAGGACTGTGTGTCACATGTACAAAGAAAATATTGACATGACTGTTGCTAAAACCTGGTGTTACTTTTACTATTGTCACAGTTAGTAATAGCTAAAATGACATAAGGGAGCTTCCATAAATTTATATAAAACAATTATCCAATGTTGAAAAGAAAAAAAAAAAGAACTGTTGGAAATTGTCCCAAACACAAAATGCTATAGGGAAGCTTAATATTCTATATCAACATTTTTAAATGTGTTAAATGTTCTCCATATAATGTTCCCCCTACTCCCCTCTTTTTTTATTTCACCATAGCAAAACCAAACTCAAGAATCACCCAAAAATAAGGATGATAAAAGAAAAGAAAGAAAAATAGTTAAAATTAAAAGAAAAAAAAAAGAGAAAAAAATAAAATAAAAAAGTACAGATTTAATGCTGCCTCAACATGAAATGTACCCTACACCTTTCTCTTTAATTTGTTAAAGAACATTGAATCTGTATTTAGTTTCCAAAAACACAATTGAAACTGCTTCCAAACATTGCAGCTATATAAAAGGCAACTCCCTCTCTCTGTAGTGATTAACATATTAATTGATCCTCTTTTAGGACAAATTTGAAAATCAGGCAGGCAACAAAAAGAATTAAAGTAGAGAGAGGACATAAACTCTGGTTAATGAAAGAGACAAACAAAAAAATATATATTTTAGAATTTAGTTAGGCCTGACTGCAATTAGTCCAATTCAGAGGCTTTGTGTCAGGAAAGGTCCCCTCCGCTGGTAATATCGATCATTGTGCGTGCAGTACTGAGGTCCTCCAGCAGGTGTCTCGCACACATCTTGCCTTGGTATTGTCCTTGAGCCCTGACCTGCATCCTGTTCCTGAAAACCTGATTCCTGTACCTGAAACCTGATTCCTGGAACCTGTTTATCCTGTTCCCTGTCTGTTTCCTGGACCCTGAGCCTTGTACCCTTCTGACCTGTCCCTCCTGTGATCCATCCTTCCTCTTATTGTCCTGTTTGTTTCCCTTCCCCAGCTGCTGACCTATCGTTGATGACCCTGGCCTGGCTCTGTTTATGATCTCGGTATTTCCCTTACTTGTATATATTTGTTCTGTTATTATTTTTATTTGTGGGGTTCTGTTTGGTATTGGTTATTGTGCACTGAGTGACATTGGAGATGGTTGTGTTATATTTATTCATTTATCCTTAATAAATCATTATCTTTTCACTTATACACGTCTGGGTTTCCTCTGTTGCAGTCCACACAGTTCTGGTCTTATCTGGTACATGACACTTTGCCTTAAAACAAACATAAAAACTATGCTTTAAGGTACTCTGTGTTTTTTCCTAATATACAAAACTCAGAAGCCATTAATTATACCTCACTCTACCTCCCTGAGAGGTTCCTAGTGGACTAAACTAGTAGTGGATGCTTGAAACAGACTTCCAGCAAAGGTAATGATTCCATCGACAGTAAGTAAATTAAAAAATGTAACCACATACCCACATATCTATACTCTGGCAAAAAGGTTATAGAAAAAAAACTGTATGGGTTTCTAAGTACTTAAAATCTAGGAAGACAACATGTAAACATATAACCTTCACACACATTAACCGGACATGAGTCAATTTGGATGGAAAAACAAAGCACAAAACATATTAAATCCATAAGATGCCATAAGTTGCAAAATAATGTATTATCATTTTTTACTTTCCCATTGTCAGAGTGAATGAAACTTCACTCTAAGCCCCAGGAAGGGAAAAAGAGAAAAAATAAACAAAATTGCTACAGTTTCTCAGAGTTATAGGGATTAAGATCTCACACCTGTACACAGGTCAATTATTCGATTAAAAATGTAAACTTCTAAAAGAAAAAAAAAGTATAAATGTAAATTGGTACCCGTACTGAGCTCATTACAAATGTAAATTAAGAAAAAAAGCATGAGCAATAATGTGATCACATTTCTCATTGATGGCCATCAAACAATGGTGTATACAGACCCCTGAGGAGAAAAAAAAGCTTTGTTTACACATAGACTGTTCCTATACATCAATTACATAACCCAGACACACACATTAATTGAGATTGAATCCCATACGTTCTGGCTAGAGAAAGCTTACGTAATTGCACATGAATTACTATGTGTTTCTGGCAAACAGGAGAAAGAAGTACAAAAAAAAAAAAAAAAAAAACAACGAAACAGGAGTACCTAGCCTATTATACTTTACCTTATTTTAGGCATGTGTATTTATGCATATGTACAGCTATCTACATACACCTGCTTTGTTTGTAAATACACTTTCAGGAACTCGCTGAACATGAAAAATATAACAAAAGACAAAAGTTATCACTCTGTCCTTTTTTTTACCTTACAAAGAAAGCAAACAATACAACAGTCTTACGTATACATTGGTATATGGTCACTGACATTCCCACTTTGATCTAGTGAAACTAAAATACCATAGACCTCTGAAACAACTTACATCTGGTATTTCCTCCACTGTTTCACTATTCCTGTTTGGTTCCCAATTATTCCCTCCATCTTTCCAGTTCAAGGATTCAATAAAATTAATTTTTAAAGGTTTGGAATTATTTCACAAACTCATCCTGTTCCAGTTTCATTTGCCTAATCTCATACTGTAAAGCCTCATTCTCGGCCTTAATAGTTGGGGAAGGGATGCATGATCTACTCTTTTCATATTTATTACCCTTAGGCCATGTTCCCCAATGTGGTGAGTACACTTCAACGTCATGCCTCTTTGTTCTATATTGATTTTGGTTCACTATCTTTTCAGCAGAAGACAAACAAAATTGGGCAATGTGACCCAATAGTTCAGGTGTGTAACGTTTTAACGTGTTTGGCACAAAGGTTAAAAGCAATAATCCACATAAATGACAATATTATGCATATAAATGATGAACTGGAACAAGGGATAAGAAAAGATAATAGTAGTCCATGATGGTGTGCATAAAGTCGATGATGAGGTATAAAGCCCACATTCACGGCAACCTTTCAATGGGAATGGAAACCATATTCCCAAAAAGCACTGTAAGAAACAAAGAAAGGAGGCGCCTCTGGGTGCAGACTTAGAAACAATTTTAATAAAAAGAGCAGCAACAGAGATTGCACTCACATTTGTGTTGAGTTAAAAATGCATATGAGAGTCCCAGATGTAACTGGAGGGGTCCGTGAGGTCGATCATCCCTGCCGTGGATGTGTAATCAGACTGGTCTTTCAGATGCACTGTGTCCACCGGCCGGCAATGATGGAGGAATACCAGAATGAGGGTTGGATGGCAAACCGCAATCCAGGCGAGGATTGCACGCGAGGACACACGTGATGCGTTTCCTGAGTCAGCAAGCCGTGAATGGCATGACAGCTGCACTCCTTTGTCAAGCTAGTTACTATGGGACTAATGCAGAGAATATATGGGAGGAAGTGAAGTCTCCAATGGCCTTTTTTGGCCATTTTCTTCAATAGTGCAAATGTAATTTATTTGATACATGAGGTGACAATCTCTTCTTCAGCTAACTATTATGTTGTGGGTCTGCTACACACACACACACACATTGTTTTTGTTGTTAATGTATGTAACGCATTAATGATAAAAATAATCCTCCTTTTCAGCTCCATTAATTAATTGCTTTGAGTCCCTAAAGTGGCATGATTTGGGCCAGTTTTAGAGCACTGTGGGGGTTATTTACTAAAGGCAAATACACTTTGCACTATAAGTGCACTGCAAGTACACGTGAAAGTGCACTGAAACTGAACTGAAATTGCGCTTGTAGTGCTAAGTGGATTTGCCTTTAGTAAATAACCCCCATTGCCACTGTAAACTACACCAACTTACTCCAAAAACTGGTATTGAGCATTGAAACAAGAAGCCACACATTGTTGAGTATAAAACATTTTACTCAGTGCACATTCACATGTGTGTTAGAAAAGGGTTTTTTAACAAACCCACATCCTTGGTGTATAACATTTTTATGTTTGACAGTAGAATTATCCTTTTTTTGGTTAAACAAGCATGTTTAAAACCATAACATACACAACTCAGGAACTTACAAAGTTCAACTTGGATAAATTGAAGGCAATATGTGACATTAGTATTTCATAACTGTGTTGATCTTGCCTTCATCAGATGGGGTGATATCACCCCTGTAAAAGCCAAATTTTGAAGATGCACACAAATTGGGAGCGAAAATGTGGATTTCCCTCCTGATCCCATGCCTAATGTCAATGTGTGATAGCTCCCATCATGGGGGTTCAATGGACGTGTTTCGGGGGTGCAACCCCTTCCTCTTATTTACTTTAGTGGCGAGGAAGGGGTTGCACCCCCAAACGCGTACAATGATATCTCGTGATGGCAGATAGCACATGTTGACACACTGTGTGCATCTTCAAACTTTGGCTTTCAAATAACTTTAAACCTTTTTTAAAGTTAAAAAATATAACGACAAAATGTAAAAATTTTTGGGTGCTTTATATTCTGCCTAAAACATCAGTGATGTTGTTGAGTCTTTTTTCAACATCATTGATGTTTTCCTTTATCTTCTCTAATTCCCGATTGCACACCATGATCTTCCCGATGAGGATTTGAGGATCTGTGCACTTGCACTGGTGAAATTAGTTTCTTTTTCCACAACATCCACATCACCTAAAAATAAAAAAACACACCATGTATTGTAAATATGCATGCATACTTCTATTACCTGAAGCTGTGGTCTCAGACACTGACCTGTTGTGGTCACTATTTCACCCAATTCACATCTTCTTCAGGGTGTGTGGGGATTTCCCCTTGTTTAGGAGGTGTGGTTTTCTTGGTGTCCTCAGGTGTCCCGAGTCTTTTCTCCCCTATATGAATAAAAAATAAGGTATACTTAGCACACAGATATTTGAGGCAAGAAATAGGAATATGAAACATTGCTTGGAAGTGTCATACAATTGTCTGATTTGGCAGAGTTCCAAGCTGAAAACATGTTTTTTCCCTTTATAAAGCTGGAGTACTTACCTTTTTGTTATTAAAGTTTCACAGATGGAGAGACCCCTAGTATCCACTGGAGCACCTTTGTGGGACACCCTAAAAAGCTTGTTCCGGTGTCCCACACTAGTGCTCCTGCGTTCAGATGTGTAAACAGCTGCTGAGTGTCCTCTCCTTACACGGAATCAAGTTTGCATTTCATTATAGTTACAAACACACCTAGACAACAATGTACTAAACTTCTTTTCATAGAAATAGACCTGAACAAATGTAGTTAACCTGCATCTGCCAAAAACATTGTATTAGTGGTCAAATGAATGATGTTTACTACGGACAATCGAATGTTTACTATGAATGATTACTGTCCCCACGCCATTTTAAAATGTACAACAGTAAAGAAAAGCACATGGAGCAGCATGCAAGTAAAAATAATTGGAACACATGACAAATACTTACTTTTTTGCAGCACTCTCTTGATCCTTCTGTACTGATCCTGCTCCCTCAATTTGAGGTCTGACCAGCGTTTCCTCAATTGCTCCTTGGATCGTCATATCCCAAAATTCTTCTGCATGACTTCTCACTTTAGTCATGATCTTGGCCTTTCTCACATTTGGGTTCCCATCATAGTCGGCCCTCTTCAAGATGTCCACCATCTCCACCATCTCTACAAAGGACATATTTGAGGCCTTGAATCTCCTCCTGGATCGGGACGTTTGTGGCTCTGGGCTTTCGTCGTCCTCCTCATTGCTGATATTATTATGCACCTGCTGTATCTCCGCCATGTGCTCTCCCACTGCGCCGAATGAGAAGGGGCAGGGAATATACTAGAAAGAAGGTCAGGGGCAGAGTTTGATGCATGCGCAGTGTATATAAAGCATTAAACACATGCGTCGTACGTACGATCTGTGACGGAGTAGTGTAAGCGCCGATCATGCTAACGAAGGTACCATTTTAACTTGGGGCATCAGTGGTTAGTGGTCTATACTCCTTATAGATTGAGGTCTATATTGGGACAAGATTAGGAGAGTTTAGCCTGACAATAGGGTTTATCTTATGTTGTGTCTTGCAGATAAAATGTATTCATTCAATGACCATGACTTCCTCCCCAACTTCATTGATAAGTACAGAGAGCTGCCCTGTCTATGGCAAGTAAAAGACCATTTTTATATCAACAAACTAAAGAGGAAGGCAGCACTGGAGCAACCGTTGGAATTGGTGAAGCCAGTGATTCCCACGGCAGACATCACCTATTTGAAGTGCAAAATTGGTGGCCTGAGGAGCACATATAATAGGGATCACAAAAAGGTCCAGGATTCCATGAGATCAGGAGCAGCAGCAGATGACATTTATGTCCCCAGTCTGTGGTACTACCACAGACTGCGGTTTTTGTCAGACCAGAGTGAACCCAGGCCATTGCTCTCAACCCTTCCTTCCACACTTCCTTCCACTCTTCCTTCCACCTCAGCTGAGGCTTCCGATGTACAACCTGGGCTTTCCACCCAGGAAGAAGATGTGGAGGAGCCCAGCTTGTGCCAGGTATAGCATATTTCTTGTCAAAAAATTGAATGATGTTAACTAGATGCTATTATTGATCACTAATTTCTGATTTAACAAAGTGGTTTACATATCAATAGACAGTAGTAGCCAAAAATGATTGGGACAAGAATGAAAAATGCTGGGGTCAGAATGATAGTCTTTTCTATTTGTTAACATTTAATTTGCAACAGTCATGAGCTCAAAATTGTGTGTGATTGATGACCAAAAAACTAAAACTATGTCCCATTTCATACACAGGAAAGTCTCAGCCAGGAGGAGGCCGTGGAAAGTGGCATCCAGGAGGTGGTGGGGGAAAGTGGCAGCCAGGAGGTGGCCATGCCCAGTAGCCTGACCGAATTTCAGGTTCCTCCCATCCGCCTTCCTAAAAAAGGCCCAGGAAGGGGAGGAACGTGGAGGAGTCAGCGCTTGGTTTGATTCGACAGGCTACTGCGGTCCTCAGAACCACCCCTAATGTCCAGGAGGCCTTTGGCAGTATGACGGCCAGTAAGATGCAAGAAATGGAGGAGGGCCAATGCCTCATCTGTGAGGAGGTCATATTTCAGGCCCTAAATAAGGGGGTGAGGGGCCAACTCACCAATAAAAGTCATGTATTTGAGCTGGACCATACTCCTCCTCCACTTCCTGCAACAACTCCAACACCACAGCCACAGCCTGGGGACATATATGTCATCTGCTGCTCCCAATCTCTCAGAGTCCTGGACCGGATTGTGCTCCCTATTAAATGGACTCCTCAGGCCACCAATTTTTCCTGTCAAATAATTGATGTCTGCCCTGGGGTACAAAGGCTTCTTTCCACCTTTGTGAAAAGGTGCAATATTCTAGGCTCAAAGTGTCCCACTCTAATCAGCTAATTAAGCTATAACACTTGCAAAGGGTTCCTGAGCCTTTAAATGGTCTCTCAGTCTGGCTCAGTAGGAATCACAATCATGGGAAAGACTGCTGACCTGACAGTTGTGCAGAAAACCATCATTGACACCCTCCACATGGAGGGAAAGCCTCAAAAGGTAATTGCAAAAGAAGTTGGATGTTCCCAAAGTGCTGTATCAAAGCACATTAATAGAAAGTTATGTGGAAGGGAAAAGTGTGGAAGAAAAAGGTGCACAAGCAGCAGGGATGACCGCAGCCTGGAGAGGATTGTCAGGAAAAGGCCATTTAAAAGTGTTGGGGACTTTCACAAGGAGTGGACTGAGGCTGGAGTCAGTGCATCAAGAGCCACCACACACAGACGGATTCTGGACATGGGCTTCAAATGTCATATTCCTCTTGTCAGGCCACTCCTGAACAACAAACAACATCAGAAGCGTCCTACCTGGGCTAAAGAAAAACAGATCTGTTCTGTTGCTCAGTGGTCCAAAGTCCTCTTTTCTGATGGGAGCAAATTTTGCAAGTTATTTGGAAACTAAGGACCCAGAGTATGGAGGAAGAATGGAGAGGCACACACTGCAAGATGCTTGAAGTCCAGTGTGAAGTTTCCACAGTCTGTGTTGATTTGGAGAGCCATGTCATCTGCTGGTGTTGGTCTACTGTGCTTCATTAAGTCAAGGGTCAACGCAGCCGTCTACCAGGAGATTTTGGACCACTTCATGCTTCCTTCCACAGACGAGCTCTATGGGGATGCTGACTTCATTTTCCAGCAGGACTTGGCACCTGCCCACACTGCCAAAAGCACCAAAACCTGGTTCAATGACCGTGGGATTACTGTGCTTGATTAGCCAGCAAACTTGCCTGACCTGAACCCTATAGAGAATCTATGGGGCATTGCCAAGAGAAAGATGAGAGCTATGAGACGGAACAATGCAGAAGAGCTGAAGGCCGCTATTGAAGCATCCTGGTCTTCCATAACACCTCAGCAGTGCCACTGAGCACATATGCATGCTTATACTTTTCAGAGATCCAATATTGTTCTATGTACAATCCTTGTTTTATTGATTGCATGTAATAGTCTGATTTTCTGAGATTGTGGATTTGGGGTTTTCATGAGCTGTAAGTCATAATCATCACAATTATGACAAATAACGGCTTGAACTATTTTGCTTTGCATGTAACGAGTAATATCTCATATATTAGTTTCACCTTTTAAGTTGCATTAGTGAAATAAATGAACTTTTGGACGATATTCCAATTTTTCGAGTGTCACCTGTAATAAAGACCCATTTCTCATAGACTTGCACAGGGCCACCCTGGTTGGTGGAACTATCTTACCCTTCTCCTCCCTCCGGGCGTATCTCATCCAGGATTGGACAATGCTCCCATCCCTTGATTTAGCATAGCTCAGCCCCTCACTAGCACCTCCTCTCTTTGGAATTGGGCCAGGACATCACCTTCTCTTGATTGGGGCATTAGTTATTCAGGTTCATATCCTGGGAAAATTGTCCACTCCTGAAAAGATTGCCATATTCTCCACACATCAAAAGAGATCCTCTTATGAAGTGGAGATAGTATTAACAAAAAACTTTAGACTTTAGATGAGGCATATAAAAGGAACCAGATGTGTAATCAAAAGGTTGTTTATTGAACCAGTATATAGAGCATATAATAAATGATTGGAACATTATGCACAGCAGATAATAACTGGCATAGTGACCATAGGTCAATCAATTGCAGTTGTATAACATACAGAGTATAAAACACACAGCATTGTATAATGTGTAGTAGGGATGAGCCCGATGTTTGAGTCGAACGTAAGTTCAACTCGAACATCAGGTGTTCGCCTGTTCGCTGAATAGCGAACAATTTTGAGTGTTCGTAGCAAATTCAAAAGCCGCGAAACACCCTTTAAAAGTCTACGGGAGAAATCAAAAGTGCTCATTTTAAAGGCTTATATGCTTGGTATTGTCAAAAAAGGTTTTTGGACCTGGGTCCTGCCCCAGGGGACATGTATCACTGCAAAAAAAAGTTTTAAAAACTGAAGTTTTTTCGGGAGCAGTGATTTTAATAATGCTTAAAGTGAAACAATAAAAGTGAAATATTCCTTTAAATTTTGTACCTGGGGGGTGTCTATACTATGCCTGTAAAGTGGCGCCTTTCCCCTGTGTTTAGAACAGTCCCTGCACAAAATGACATTTCTAAAGGAAAAAAAGTCTTTTAAAACTACTCGTGGCTATAATGAATTGTCTATGGGAGAAATCAAAAGTGCTAATTTTAAAGGCTTATATGCATGGTATTGTCATTAAAAGTGTTTGGGGACCTCGGTCCTGCCCCAGAGGACATGTATCAATGCAAAAAAAGTTTTAAAAACGGACGTTTTTTCGGAGCAGTGATTTTAATAATGCTTAAAGTGAAACAATAAAAGTGAAATATTCCTTTAAATTTTGTACCTGGAGGGTGTCTATAGTATGCCTTTAAAGTCGCACATTTTTCCCATGTTTAGAACAGTCCC